>NC_090923.1:851027534-851330564 GCF_040938575.1 Ambystoma mexicanum
ACGTTATGGTTACAGGTAAAACCGAAAAAAAACAGAAATTCGCCAGTTATGGTGAGCTAAGCAACTATAACTCGCTCTACCACCGTTCACTGCAAGGACTAACACCCATGACATCAAAAATGACATCACAAATATCACTGATGACATCACTGATGACATCACATGTGTATATAGTTCTCACAAAAAGATTCCAGAAGGGATTGTCATTGCAATGTTTTTAGAAAACTATCCGAGATCATTCATCAAAAGCACGCTTACGGGACCAAGCTGTTGCTCCTGCCACAAATTTGGTGAAAATCCATCGAGCGGTTTAGGCTGTAGGCGTGAGCAAAAACCTTTTCCATTGCGCCTGTGGAAACAAAATGTTTGGACCCCCCCTATAAATTTGCCCCCCCTTAATGAAACCTCACCAAACTTACCAAATAAATTTAGAGTGGCCCATATACTCTTTTTGCAAAGGTTGGTATAAATTCGTCCAGGGGGAGCAATTTTATAAGCCACCCAAAAAGTGCTCGTATTGTATTGCGTGATAGCGGCCTTGTAGTTATGGTTAAGTTGCTAAACCCATAGGAAGACCACTTTTTTGCTCCCCCTGGAGGAATCCTCACCAAACTTTGCAAAAAAAGTATATGGCCTACTCTGAATTGTTTCTGCAAGTTTGGTGAGGTTTCGTGCAGGGGGGGCAAAGTTACAGGGGGTACCCAAACATTTATTTTTTCCATAGACTGAATGGGCAAAAACTTTGTGCACGCCTACCGGCCAAACGGCTGGACGGATTTTAACCAAATTTGCGGCAGGAGCAGGGGCTTGGTTCCGAAAGCGTGCTTTTGTGTGTTTGGTGGAAATCCGACCAGTACTTTCGTTGAAAAGAACTGAAATGTAATTAAAAAAAAATAGTGATATCTGGCTCTGCTCCGTTGACCCATTTCCCTGTTAACTCCACGGACAAACGTCTCATTGCTTGCAGTACGCCGTGATGTCGGTGAACATTTGATGCGGCCGGTGGTTGCTGGAGGGAAGCGTGCTGTGCGTCAACATTTTTGGGAAACGTTGCCATGGTGTATCGGAGGACAGTGCAGCGCCGAAAGGGCTTGGAAAACATACTTAACGCCATGTGGTGGTAGGAAGAAGTGATGGAAAGGGTGGGGGAGTGAGAGATGGTTCATCTGAGATATGTTATTAGGTGGAAGAAGATGGTGTTGTGCCTGCAGTATCCGTGAATACTGCAGCAATTTGCAGGTCCCTCCTTAGGTGACTACCATGTGTGGGGAATGCAGGCAGTCTTTGTTACGGCACAGTAGCTCATGCCGCGACCTCTAACCATGGTTACTGGTGGCAGCTGAATTGCAGAAGGGGAGTGCATTGTACATGACATAAACATTGTAACATAGCTAATGCTATACTGTGTTGCATGTGGTAAGCCGGTAGCCCCTTCCATGCATGGCTGGAGGCGTTGCACCAACAACTATAGGCCCTGGTTGCAAGTAGGTTTGACATTGTTGCCTTGTGTGTGTGGTTTGTCAACATTGCATACATTGTTGGTTCGATGGGAGCACCAGCAGTGAGCTGCCATGCGTATATTGTTGGCTCCATGGGTGTGGTCATTGTTGGAACATCCTACAGTTTTCGGGTATGGCTGGAGATGGTGCAGTGCCAAGTCCTGCAGTGTACACACTGGGTGCATTGCTGGAATACTGTCAGTGTAGAAGAGGGTATGGTTCAAGTGCATCTTCTATGAGCTTGGATACTGCTGTGTGTCAACTCGGTGCAATGTTCTAATAGTGTGCGCTTAGATGTGGACAGGGTTGAAATGCATATTTTATGGCCTTGGGTTGTGTCCATTGTGCGGAGTGCTGACTACTGTACTGCACTGTGAGGTATTGGTTTTGTGGACTGAATAGACTGTTTGGAGCAGGGCCACTGTTGTGAACATTTTTTTGGGTCAGTTGGCAGCAACAACATAGTATGTGAATAAAAGTGTGTAAGGGTGCCAGAGGCTGTGTTATGTTTGTACATTCTGCTAACTATTGCATGTTTCTATGTATAGCTGGATCACGGTGCAGAGGTTGGGTAGGAGTGCCAGTGGCTCTGGTATGTTTGTGGATTCTATTACTTGGTCACATGTTGGCATGCATGGTTGCATTATGTTGCGGTGGGTGTGTCCAAGGCCTTGGGTGCATGGCCAAAGGCCGTAGGCTGTAGGCCATGTACCCAAGAGCCAAGGGCTTGACCACACTCACCACAGCAATGCAATTTGGACTCTGCAACAGTAAGAGGGTGGTGACCTATAAAGAATGGTTTTGGAGCACATTTTAGACTTGATAGAGCACCGGAAGTGAGCTGACCTGCGTACATTGTTGGTTCCATGGGTGTGGTCATTGTTAGAACATCCAACAGGTTTTGGTGTATGGCTGGGATGATGCAGTCACAAGTCCTGCAGTGTGGACACTTGGTGCAGTGTTGGAATACTGTCAGAATAGAAGAGGGTAGGGTTGAAGTGGCTCTTCTATGTCCTTGGATACTCTGCTTTCTGGAAATTGGTCGGAGTAGGGCCAATGTTGTGAAGATTTTGTTGTTTGGTTAACAGTGACACAATACTTAGTGAATGGAAGCAGGTAGGGGTTCCGGAGGTTGTGGTATGTTTGTGGATTCTGTTAATTGTTACATGTTTCTATGCATCGCTGTTTTATGGTGCAGGAGTTGGGTAGAAGTGCTGCTGGCTATGTTACGCTTGTGGATTGTGGTTTCTGGCCACATGTTCGCATGAATGGCTCTATTATGTTGTGCTGGGTGTGGGCAAGGCCTAGACTCTCGTGTGAATGGCCAAAGTCGTGATGGGTGCCGCTCTGGATGATTTTCAATGCTGAAATTGTGGATTATTTTGCAGAACTTTCTACTGGAGGTGCTTTGGAAGCACACGCAACGGGCACTCGAAGTGTGTAATGCTAAATATGGCATGCTGTACAGAAATTATAGTGTTGGATGCAGAGGTCTTGGCTGTCATTGGAGCATGCATGTGTGAATATTTCACAGTACCGAATGAGGGAGTGCTGGAAAAAGAACAGTGGAAAGGGAAGAAGTACTGTCCCTGCTTTACTGGGGTGCGGCCCTCGCTGTAGCTGGGAAAGCGCACATGCCACATTCTGCCCTTCTGAGCAAGGTGGGTATGGAAATGGAACTGTGGGGATTATCCAATCAGGTGCTCAGGGTGTGGTTGACAGGAAGGGGCGGTTTATTTTTTTCCCAATACTTTGTGTAGTGAGGTTGGTAGAGATGGAGAGACGCACAGTGCTGATCGTGGGTGATACAATTGTGCAACATCTGGACAGATGTGCTGTACAAAGAGGCACTTCTGCTAATTTCGGGTTGGAAGGAGTGGACACTTTGTGGGGCAGTCTCTATGAGTGCAGTTTCCGCAGAGTGGTTTGTCTTTGCAGATATGTGGCATCTGTGGCTACCGTTAATGCTGTTGTGGTGCATTATGGAAGTCTATATTTGGGTTACATGTCATGTGGACATTTGCTCCGTCACCTGAAGAAGTTGCTGAATGTAGTGATTCAAATCTGTCCCACTGCCAAGGTCGTTTTCTCATGCATAACACCAAGAGGAGTATGGGACCATGCCGGTGTAATTTGTCCCCAGCCAGAGATCGGAAGGTGTCTTATAAACAGAAGCATGAGCAAATGTATGTGCACTGCTGGGGTGTTCTCCACCCACTATGAGATCATGAGGTCAAAAAATAAGCATTGGTTCCATAGAAATGTCATTTATTTGACCGCCATTGGCAATATCATTTTCTTTTACCCTGTGCAAGAAGGGTTGACCAGAATTCAGTAAAAATGTAAGTAGGAGAAGCAATCAGAAACATATGTAAAGAGAAAAAAAGGTTGTTTGCATACATGTAAAAAAAAGCAAAACAAAAAAAAGAAATATTTTCAGAACCAGCCCTACAGACTCAATCCCCTACCCTGTTTCGAATTACTTTCCCTCGCTCCTCTTCCTAGCACGATAACGCTGCGGATTCCGCAGTAGTTTCAGGATTACATGTACCACATCCAGCGCTTTTCAGGATGGCAGGCATGGAAATGGGCCTGTGGAGGCTAACACATTGCTCAATAAGGTTTTGTGGTTGTGGTGTGTACACAAAAACTGGGGCAGAAGGTCTGTTTGTACAGAGACCTGCAGAAGGATATTGTTGAAGTGTGCAAGGTAAGGGAAGGCATCCTGTTTGTATGCATGCACTGTATGTACTTGATGTACATTGATAAGTAACACTGAATGCTGCTTTTCTGCAATATTTTTACGAATTTTGTAGGAGATGGGTAAGTGTGGAACAAAATTTGGAGCATTGCCGGAAGGCAAGAAGACAGTTACTGTTTGGATATTAGAATGGCTAATATGGGTAAATGAAAATGTTGGAAGCATATTCCATTGCAGTGGCACTAGATCATAGGTGATGGGAATAAGAACAGTATGTCTTGTAAGTACGTTGTGGACGTTCAGTGGCAGACAGCCTGCTCAGAGGCACTTATAAAAGAGTTGTAAAACTAGTGTACAGAAAATATTTCTACCGGTACTTTGCGGTGATGGGTGGCCATGTGGATGAATGTGGATGCAGAAATCTTGGATAGTTTTACAGAACTTTCTACTGGAGGTGCTTTCGAATCACACAGCACTTTCACTCTGATTGTGCAATGGTACATATGAAGTGTTGTACATAACTGACAGTATTACATGCCGATGTCTTTGATGTGATTGGTGGATGCATGTGTAACTATTTAACAGTACCCAATGAGGTAGTGCTGGACAAAAAATAGTGGAAAGGGAAGAAGGACTGACCCTGCTTTACTGGGCCTAGCCCTCACAGTACTTGGGGAAGCGCACGTGCCATAGTCTATGCTTCTCACCATGCGGGCCAATGGAAATGGGACTGTGGGGATTATCCAATCAGATACGGAGGGTGTGGTTCACAGGAAGGGGTGGTAATACTATGTTTCATTACTCTGCGTAGTGAGGAGGGCTGAAATAGAGAAACGCATTGTATTGATTTTGGGTGATGCCTTTGTGGTAGATTTGCACAAGTATGCCCAGGAACGGCACATTGACGGTGATTTCGGTTTGGAAAGAGTGGACGCATTGTGGTGCGCTGTTCATGGCCACAGTTTTGGCATTTTTCTTGACCTTTGCAAACAAGTGACCAGTTTTGCTAAAGTGCATGTTGTCGTTGTGCATTATAGCAGCATGCATTTGGGTTACATTACTTGTTCACATGTGTTCCATCAACTGAAGAGTTTGATGAAGGCAGTGAAAAGGCTTTTTCTCACTGCCCAGGTGGTTTTCTCTGCCATAACACCAACAAAAGTATGGGACTATCCTAATGTATGCTGTGCACATCCAGAGGCTGGAAGGGGTCTTAAAAATTGAAGCATGTGTGATTTTTCGTCCGCTCGTGGGCTGTTCTTCTGCAACCATGACAGCATTCATTATCGAAATGCGGTGTGTTTCCATGCAAATGGCATTCCTTTGTCCATAATTGGTGATGCTCTTGTGTTTGCCCATATACAGGAGGCATTGAAAAGTTTACTGTAAGAATGTGAGGAGGAGAAGAAAACAGAAAACCCTATTTAAACCAAAAATAAAGGTGTTTCTCTAGAAGCATCTACAAAAAAAGAAAAAAGGCTCTTTTCAGAGCTAGCTCTGATGATTAAATCCCCTAACCTGGTTGGAATTTACTCCCCCATGCCCGCTAACAACACGAAAGCTACATCCAGGGGTTTTGAGGTTGGTGGGTATGGAAATGGGACTGTGCAGGCTAAGTGATTGTGCAATGGCATTTCTTGGTGTGGTGTCTACGCAGAGGAATGTTGTTCAGAACTGATAGTGTTACATGGAAAACTCTTCACTGTGATTGGTGGATGCGTGTGTGACTATTTATCAGTACCGAAAGAGGAGTTGCTGGAAAGAAGATAGTGGAAAGGGAAGAAGGGCTGTTACTGCTTTACTAGGACAAGGCCCTCTCGGTACTTCAGGAAGAGCACATGCCACATACTTCCATTGTGAGCATGCTGCCCATGGGAATGGGATAGTGGGGATTATCGGTACTGAGGGTGTGCTTCACAGGAAGGGGCGTCAATACTTCTCTCCATTACTGTGCGTAGTGAGCCAGGCTGACATGGTTGCCATTACTTGCAAAGGTAATATAGCATAGCAGAAATTGTTCCAAACTCAGTTACAGCTCACAGCAATGTAGGTTGCTACTCTGTTCTGAAAAGCTACAAACAGAATGCAGAGCAGGTCTGGGGTGTGACCTTTTGTTGGGCTGCTGCAGAGACCTTGCAACTGGCAAAGATGCCTACATCGTTGAACCAAATACATAAATGTGTAGTGGCACACTGTGGGGAGTTTGTAAGTGTGCAATTTCCCAAGAACACTTCATAGATCGAAGAACATTGCACTTTTCCACTAATCCAGGGTCCGGATCGTGTCTACGCCATAAGGGCCCATGCGCATGGTGATGTCGTACATGTTCTCCATTGGGACGTATGTCCCGCAGGACGCATTTTGGGCAGAATATTTTGTGAGCATGTGCATAGGTGTCCTATGCACATCGCTGGGATCTCTGCAGTTAATAATAGTGCAACACACATGTGCCGACCATTTTGGGACATGCTTGGTGTTTGTAGGGTATAGTAGGTGGGATGTTTATGTGTACAGTTACGTGTAGGACGTGGGTGGGCACCTCGACCTACTTAAAGTTTGTCACAAGTTTCTTTGCATATGCTGGACAGGAGCGGTGTTAGCAGGATATAGAGGAACAAATGTCAGCTCCCACAACTAGTTATAGGTGGTTCTCAAAGTGCAGACATGCGGTTCGTATTGGCATGGTACAGTTGCCTTCATTGTGATTGTGAATAGGCCGGGAAGGTGCGGTGTCCATAGGACACCTCCCTTTTCCTAAATTGCAGTAATTCCCGCCATTAGTGTGCGCCGCTGAGTCATAACAGCATTTTAAAACTAAAGGAAAAGGCACATGTACACTCAGCAACAACTTAAATATCAATGTTTACTTCCACACATTCATACATGCCATTAGGAAAGGGAGAGGGAAGTGAATACTAATTGTGAGGAATTATGGATTTGCACAAGTCGGTTGTGAGGGGAGGAGGGGATTTTGGTAGCAGCGTAACGTCTCTAATCACATGGATTTTGATGGCATGGCAGGCTGTGAAATGGGGAAGAGGTATATGTGCAGGTTGCGCAGTAATATTTTATCTTGACCACAATATGTCCTTGTACGTCATCTTTTAAGGCAGCAAAATTGTTCACCAATTCCTCCATTTTGCCTTCCAGGTTGTCGTGTTTGCTATTTACAGAGTTTCTTTCCTTTCCTGTGCCTGAATGCTGTTGTTGAAAGGGTGCCGCTTGTGCTGCCTTGCTTTCCTTTCCAATATGTTCTCTTAACGAAAAAAAAATCTGTTAGCTGTGCATGAAGCAATAGATATTACATATTTTACTTTTCAGACTGCAGTGCATACCAATGGGGTTACTATTGTAAGTCATTGCATCATGAGGGACATTTTCTTCCAGCACTCTAAGGTGAATGCCATTGCTGTGTAAAAAAAGAAACGTTATGCTTCTCAACCATTGTATATTGCACCACCTGTGCAATTATCAGAAAAACGTCATTGTGCTTACTGGGTTGTAGTGATGTTCTGGTCTTAGTACTTTCCAGTCCTTACTCTGCCCGTTCGTTATTTGTTACCATGTAAAGTAGCAGTGCAGTATGATTGTTGAAGGCAGACATCACTTCTCTTGTTGGTGCATTCCGTTATGGTGTACGCCCTATAGCTTTGTGTTGTTTGTTTCATAAGTACACAGTTTGCAGACCTCCTCTATTTTCCCTTGCACTTCATGCACATGGTGCTGTTTGTATATGTTCCTTGGGTTTGGTGAATGGTACCACTACATAAGAAAGCCCCTGCCTTTCTGAGCAGGTCGGATGCCACCCAAAGTCCGCAACCAGACGCATATGGGGTCATTACGACCCAGGCGGTAAGTACACCAACTTTACCCCCATGGTGTAAACTACGTTTACACCATGGTGGATGGCGGATTTACCGCCCCATTCCAAGGTGAGTGGGGCGGTAAATCCCCATTTCCCATTTACCCTTCCCCATTCCCATTTTTGCCCCATAGGGCATAATGGGAGTGGGGAAGGCGCTAATTACGGCACCGTAAATTACGGTGCCGTAATTAGCACCAAGGCGGTTTAGCGCCATGGATTTTAACGCCTGCTAAAAGCAGCCGTTAAAATTGGAATCAGGTGTTAAGGGTTAACGACGGCGTTAACCCTTAACGCCTGAGTTGTAATGAGGCCCATAGTCCGTGACTGCTGTGCGCATTAATATGTGCCAGCAGGTTCAGTATGTTGTACAGTACATCTTCACAAACTAAAGGTATCCTGGTAAAAACATATGACATTCAGTGTTAAAGGAACGTTATGGTTAAGTTGCACTAGTAAAAACCTACGCAATTCACTGGAAATGCGTTGTTACAGGGACGTTATGGTTACAGGTAAAACCGAAAAAAAACAGAAATTCGCCAGTTATGGTGAGCTAAGCAAGGCAGAAGAGGGGTTCATCCAAATTGGGTGCATACCCATTGCATAAAAGCACTGTGGTATCTTGTACTTTGATCAATACACAAACAACTCTTCCTTCTTTATCTGCTTTACTTGAAAAGACTGATATCAGCAAATTTTTCTTAATGAGTATTGAAACACCTCTTTTACTGGTCGAATAGGCCTAGAAAAATGTTTGACCAACGCAGTTTCAGTTTCTGACTGTCAGTGAAGAATACCACCTGACCTAGATATGTCAGTGAACCAAAAACAAGGACCCAGACGTTTGATGTCATCAGTGATGTCATCAATGGCATTTGTGCTGTCATCGTTGATGTCATGGGTGTTACTCTTAGCAGTGAACGGTGGTGGCACAAGTTATGGTTGCTTAGCTTACCATAGCTGGCAAATTTCTTTTTTTTTATTTTACTAAACTCTTTACATTCCTCTCCTCAAAGTGTCCCATAACATCTTCACACAGAGCCCAGTGGCGCTTCTGTGTGTCTCCATTCAAAATGGCTTAGGAGCCAGCTACATGCTTTCTAGGGTTTACGCTTTCTCTTGCAAATCCAAGCACTACATAATGCAAACTCATTGTAAGTGCACACTCAGTGCGTGTCTCTACACATGCATACATAATACATAACAGTCTCTACATGTGTCTCTACATATAATATGTCTCTAAATGGCTCTACATGGCATTTCAAATATGACAGTGTGTCATTCTAAAAGCAAATGGCTAAGGCATACAAAGTGGCAGTCTATTTATGTGGATAGTGTAATGTTACTAGTTAGTAGTAATCAGAATATATGATGGCTAACTAAACAGGATACAATAATGGAATGATTCCATAACAAAGAGTAATGATGCCATAATGATAACAATCCAGGCCTTTCCATTCTATCAGGTTCTACAATCTCTCCTTTTATCATTACATAATCATTCTAACGATCCGTCAAAACATGTCTCATTGCGGCATGCTAGAACCAAGTGCAATTGAAAAGGGAAAAACATATCTATATTCTAAAACCCCTTAAAAATGCAAGCATGTCACTCTATCAGTGGCAAGCTAAAATTCAAATGCATAGCTGCAAATATGTCAGAATTCAGAATAGCATATGCAAATTTCTCATAGCAAATCATAGCAAAAGTCAAGTCAAAAGTCAAAAGTGTCTACAAGCCAAAAGTGTGAAAGTGTGTCTACAAGTAGAAAACAAAAATGCAATGCAAAAAATCAATGCATGTGTACTGTGGATTCAGGTATTTCCATTTCAATGTGTCAAGCACAAATTACATTTCAGATGTCAGCATTTTCAGTGTATACATAGCAGTGTATTGGTCATATAGGCCAATTAATTTATATTTCAGTCCAAGTTATTTCCAGGTTCTCACTCATGAGGTATGTGTGCCCTCACATCTGTGCACACCTCCAAGTCAGTACAAATCCAGTTCTAATGAAAATCTTTCAGCCAAGGAATGTCAACAAAGCATGTCAACGAACCAAGTGTTCACAAATTGGGTATAACAATATGTGTCACAACGAGACATATATATGTGTTCAGCAAAGGTTTTCAATGTTTGTCGCAAAGTTCTCCACAGCAAGAAACGTTAGCAGATTTAGCACAGAGCTCCAAAAAGGCAGGAGCAAGCATCAAGTGTGTCAGTACCATAAGCGCCCCATTTGTTCCCAAGGGGTGATCACATTGGTCCTTCACTTTTCAATGGTAGCACTGGGAAAACCGTGTGTCAGAACTTTCAATTTGATGCAGATTGATACAGCTCATACGCTCCCTTTTCCCTAGGCCTCCATTCCCACTGTTCGATCTCATGTTGGGAACATGGAGAAACAAAGCACTTATGCACATTGGCCCTTCTCCATAGGCCAAACTCCAGCTTCGAATTCTCCCCTCCCTTGCCAGGTCATGCTGTTGCCATGCCAGTACCTGATCTTCAAATAAGGGACCAGCCAACGTTGAATGCAAGTGCAAATTTCAAAGCACCATGGATCAATACTCTATCTCTTTCACTCAAGAGCCAAAGCTTCACTGCTTTTCAAACGTAGACAGGAATTCAAATGAGAGTGTGTCTTCCTGCTCATTCCTGCATTTCTCTCTTCTACTCAGGCCCAAACTTGTGTCTGGCTCTGGTTCACAAGGTAAGGCATTTCAAATGGATTCTCTTCTCTCTGCAGATTACAAAGCAGCTCACAAACGAATGTCTCCTCTCTTTGCTGAACATCTTTTCACTGCTCTTTATCTCTCTCTGTCTCTTGACACAGAATGCTGCAAGATGTATTCTCTCTGTTCAGTTAGTCATGATCTTCACTTTCCATGGCAATAGTTGTCATGCAAGGAAATTTGGGTAGAAAGCAGGTTTTCTGGGTGCATTCTCAGAGTACAGCCATTGGCACATCCACACCCTAAGGCCTCAAATAGGTCGCTCGGCATTCCCCAAAAGTGCTGCTGCAAAGAGTATCAAAGTCAGACGGTGTCACATCACAAGGTGACAAAGCCAGTCTCTTTTTGGTGCTGTTTCAAAACAGCCATGCAAAGTCTGGTCAATCTGGCCTGGTCAGTCCCTCATATGGCGCTTAGAACACCCGTCTAATTGAGACTACAGCTTTCACTCGTTGTGTCATGATACCTACTACCACATTGACTTTTTTTTTACCTCTAGCCAAGTGACCTCCAGTTGTTTTGATTAAAGTATCGGGCTCCTTGCATTATCAGACCACGCGCCTGTATCCCTACGTCTCTCTTTGCAACATACTCTGATCAAATAACCTAGATGGAGAATGAACTCTAACATTATACAGAGCAAATGATGTTGCAGTCTCCACCGTCTGGGAAGCAATGAAATGTTTTATCCATGGTGTGCTAATGTCAAAAACGGGCAAGCAAAGGAAATTAAAGGCAAAAGAAATTCAAAGGTTGTCTGCAGAGGCTAAGCCTCTAGACAATCAATTTGCTGCAAGTCAAGATGAAGGAACTAAGTCTGAATTGAGGAAGGCAAAATTTGAATTGGACAAATGAATATCCGACCAGGTACACTATGCCTTATTTAGGCAGAGATTTAACTACTTTGAAAATGGGGAAAAAGCAAGCAAACTCTTGGCACACAGACTGAAAGTAGCCGAAAGTGATTGCTTTATTACTGCAATTAGAGATCCAAGTAATGCCTTGAAAACGCAGCAAAAAGAGATACACATATTGTTCCATGATTTCTATGAAAAACTCTACAAATCAGAACTGACTTGTGAAAATGTTGTGATAGAAAACTACCTGAATTCATTGGATTTGTCTCAGCTATCAGATGACCAAGCGGCGAGACTTGAAGAGAGATTGGAAGTTGTATTTATTTATTTATTATTTACTTGTGTTTAACCAAACTCAGGCTTTTACAAGGACTGGAAAGGCTTCAAAAGAAACAAACGATTTTTGTAGTTGTAGTTAGAATTGCTGTTACGGTTTAAGCTTCACCTGTACATTGTCACTTACAACGCATTCATTTTTTCAAAAGCGATATTTACAATCTTTACCCCCACAATTGTCCATCTGGTATTTTCTCCAGAGATGAGACGAGTCCACCAAATTTCCTCTTCATGTAAGTCGTTAGGAGAAAACAAAGGTAGAAGATATGCACTCCCAGCGTCTCGTGTTGCTGTACATGACATCATCAGGTGTTTTATAGATTCCAATTTATGGTCTTCTGGCCACAGTCTACATTCATTAGAGGTAGATTGAGATCTTTTCAAAAGGTCGGGAGAAGGTTAAGCCGCATTCGCATGAATGTTTCTTTTAGTTTTTTATCCGGAAATGTCTTCAAGTATTCCACCAACACTTTGCGTTTCCTTGCTATAGGAGGCAAGTGGGCCAACAATTTAGTGGTTGCAGTTTTATCTGAGGTCGTTATCCAGTCCAGGTCTTAGAGCTTTTGCTTTACTCTCATTGGATTAGATTTCAGCTCTTCCTTTGAACATGTGATTGATTCAAGAAGGGATTATTTTTCTTTCACCCAGGTATTTAGCATACAGCATGTGCCTTTTGAGATCTCTTTAGCCATCCATCTGTATACTGTGGGGCTGTCCAACAGCAGAGTCCGCCTATACAGTTGTATACTGATGTGATCTACCATGGATGATAGTGAGGGCAGCCCCAGTTCATAGCAGATTGCTTCGACGAGTGTAAATTTAGGCAGTTTCAATACTGATCTCCACAGAAAACCTTCTAACTTGTTCCAAATAGATTTCGGGATGGCCAGACTAGCATCCATTCCATATATCAAAGCTGGAATGACTTTCGATTTGTAGTATTGGATGGCAAGCATCAAGGAAAATCTTCCAAATCTTTTGTCAATTAGTCACGTTTGAGTTGATAAATTGCGAACTTTGTCCCAGAGTACCTGTTGCATGCGAGCATCAACTTTGGAGCAGTCAATCGTGACCCCAAGATATTTAAATTCAGAAACTTGTTCGATTTTAGAGTCTTCTAAAAACCAGATGGATTTCATGGGCTTTTTTGGTGCTTTTTCTCGGATCAGAATTTTCGTTTTTTCTTTATTTATTTTTAAGTTATTCTTTTCGATGTACTAGACCAGGTTATTTAGTTGCCGCGGAAGGCCCACAGGGGTCTGATCCAACAGAATAAGATTATCCACATAAAGTAGGCATGGGACTTCGATATTCCCAAGTTTGGGAAGAAAGGCCCGCACTGTGGAAGCAATATCTTGATAATCACCCAGGTAAGCAGTAAACAGTGCTGGAGCCAAAGGGCAGCCTTGCTTCGTTCCTAGTTTCGATGGAATTTGCACTGAAAGGACACCTTGACAATTTAGCCAGACTCTCATGGAGGTGCCTGAGTGCAGGGCAATGAGGGGGCCCAGCATTGATTCCGGACAATTCCAGTTTATTAATTTCTTCCATAGCTTCCCTCGGTCCACCCGGTCAAAGGCCTGGGTGAGGTCCACGAAGGCCAGGTACACTCTTGGGGCCCCTATCTTGATCTTACTTTGAAAGATGTTCAGTATCATTAGGTTAACTGAGGTACTCATGTTCTTCCAAAAACCTGTTTGAAAGTGATCTGTACAGGATGCGCCCCCGGCCCAAGCTTGGAATTTTCCAAGAAGTAATGTTGCATAGATTTTGCCAATAGTATCCAAGAGGGCTATGGGGCGGTAGTTGGTTGGATCATCTCGCAAGCCTTTCTTGAAGATTGGAACAATCACTGCTGTAGTCCAAGACAGTGGAATGTATTTTCGCTCGTTACAACAACGAAATGTCTGGCTCAGTAGCACTGACCATTCTGCCGGATAGCGTTTGAGGTTTATGTTCTTAAGCCCGTCAGGGCCGGGTGCTCTGGACGATTTTAACTTCTTGATGATGTTACAGCTATCGTCTTTATCAGAAACATCTACCCACGGGATGGTACTGGGGTTGTGTTCTGTTTGATTGTCGTCACTCGGAACTCTAAAGAGTGCCGTAAAGTGCAATACCCATTTTGTTTCCGTAACTGAATTTGTCAAGGCTTCATTTGTCTGGTTGATCGATGTTCGAATCAAGTTCCAAAATTCTTTGGTGTTCTTACTGCTTAAAATTTTAAGCATACCTTCAGAGTCTTGCTCGTATAGCGTCACACAAATCCCTCTTAGCCATGCTCTATAGGCTATGGTCTCAACAGCCAGAATTGTTCTTGTTTCCCCTGAGCTGTTTTTCACGGCCGCCCTTTGCAGTTTTCTTAGCTGCCGTATCCTCGCCACGAGCGATTTATTGTAAACGTGGGTCATTGAGGATGTCGTGGTTGATCTTGCGCTATGTATTTGAGAAGAAAAGGTTGATAGTTCACTTTGATAGTCGGTGCTTCCAGAACGGTAGATCTTGTTTGTTGGTCATACATTCTGGTGATGTCCAATACATCTTTCGCCGATAATCTTAAGCAAATTTGCTGCTGATTCAACTCAACTTTCACATTCCACAGTTGTTTTTGAACACGCCTAGCACTCCATGAGATTGACAGAAGATTGTAGTCACTCGCTTCGTTTTTTTAACCTTAAAGTTCGTCATTAGAAGTACCAAGTTGTGCGACGCGAAGATATAGTCCAATGTCGCTGATGAGGTGTTGCGTTCCCATGTCAGGAGTTGGGGCCCGTTGTCCATGATCGTTGCGGCATTATGGAAATTGCGGGAGTTCATCACATCTAGCCATGCTACGCCTCTTTCTTTCACGCCGGTTCTTTGCGTGGTCTGTGTGGAAGGTTCTATTGTTGTGACACACTTGGCATTCGAGTAACCACATATGATTATATTGGGTTGCAGATAGTCCACGAGAAGTCTGTCGATCAAATCTGCAACCAATGTGTAAAAGTCGATAATCGTGGTGCGCTGGGGGTTCCAGTATAGTGTCACAATCGCCAATTTTGACCTCTCTGTCGAATGGCTCTGCCCTTCTCTCTGTTCCCAAGACAAGAGAACTGCCAAATGACCGTATGCTGCAGAGATTATTTCCAGAATGGCAATTCCAGAGTCGGCTCGGAGCGCCAAGAGGAGACCAGATGACTGCCGACATAGCATACCTTTAATTGCCGGTGAGATGACCACTGTGAACCCATCAAGGGCAGGTGGATCTTCTAACCAAGTCCCCTGTAAACAAAAAATGTCAAAGGCTCCCAGGTTTGTTTCACTAGGCCGGGTAAGGTGATTGTGCCCTCTGGTGTTCCAGGACCCCAATATGAAAGGAAAATGGCCCACCTTGGGTGCTGTTATCGAAGATCTGGTTCTTGCACTTGATGGTATGTTCTGTTGTTGCTATTTCTTTAGGTTTAGATCCAGGGCTTTAGGTAGCCATGGCCACAAGCCTTTCCTGACATTTGCAGGTTCATCATTGGATGATGGATCAGATGTCTGGGCTATCAGGCCTTGTACGCTATTCTTCTGAAGTGTTGATCGAGGAGGTGAGAGGGCTTTGAGTATTCGGTGTGGGTTTGCTATGCCCCTTTTCGGTATGTGGCTGATCGAGCATGTCTTCCGCATCGCAAATCTTTGTACAGGTCTTCTGCTCTTGAGATGTAGCGACCCTTACTAGGAACAGAGTCCTTCTTGGGCAATACTGGCGGATCAATTTACGTTGGAGGATCAATCTGAGTAAGCCGAAATCCCTTTTTCAAGTCGCTCTATACTTCTATCGAAAGGGATTGGAAAGCCCCAGCTCTGAAATGCAGGTAGGCCCTTGCTCTGTGATGCATATGATAAGGTTCTATCAGAGTGAAATAGCCAGTTTTTAATGATCTTAGTTTATTTGTAGTTGAGAGAATATACAACACAGTTCACCTATTCAGAACAAAGTCTTCCTTTGCATCCAGCATTTGTTCCAGTTTGAACATTATTTTGGTTCTTGGTAGTCTTTTATACTTATTCAAGCTTTCATAGACAGAGTTTGTATCTGAATGTTTGTCGTAGCGCTGGAATGGCCGACGACTCCTAACATCAGTTTGGTCAGGCGTTGCTTGCTTCAGGGTCCTGCATGATTTCATCACATCCCGAGATCCCGAAAGATTGGCATCAGCTGTAGAATTGTTCTGCTTCCCCCCTTCCGGAGTACGGCTATGGTCGCGATGTGATCTAGTCTGTGTGTTTCTTTTTATACGGGGGATTATTACCGGCTGCATGACAGTCGTTGTTGCTCTCTTCTCTGGGGTATCAGACAGAGTGACTGGAGGATCCTGCTCTTCATCCAAATGTGTTGATAGATCCAAATGTGTTGATAGATTCATGAGTACTTCCTCCTCCAAGAAATCTTTGATGGTGATTAGTGATTTCGCCAGGTCCACCACTTCTCCTTTTTTTAGTTTTTTCACTCAAGATTTGGGTGTGAGCTTGCACCTCATCCACAACCTGTGTCCTCTGCCCTTTTGGCTGTTTCGTGACAGCTCTTGGTTGATCGTTGTCCCCTGCTAATGATAGCAATACGAGTCTTCTTTCAGGGTCTGTTTTTTTTGTTTCGATTTTGCAATTTCAAAGATTGGGTAACCTGAAGCTAAGTCCACTGACTGGTTCAAGCTGAGTTTAGGGCTCAGAGGTTCAATTTCTTCATGAATCTGGATGGTCAATGATTTGGGCGGTCCTTGCTTCTTATACGATCCAGGTTCAGACACAATGCCAGGAGTTTTCAGTTTCTGTGGTCCTGGAATCAATTACACATTGCACACCTTCAATTGCTACCTCCTGATTGGCAGCCTGGGGCCTTGGCTTTGCTTGATGTGCTGGAAGATTATCTTCACTCTCTGGCTAATTTTGATCTTTACAGAACAAAACTAAAGATGGGCAAACAGACAAACAAGAAAATAAAATTAGATTTGCTACCACTTACAGTACGGACAACATGATATTGAGGAAGATACTCAATAAACAATGGAATACACTCAAACTGGACAGTGATCTTAAGAATTACTTACCGGAAAGCCCAAAATCTAAAACAAATCTTATGCCCATCACACTTCACATCAGGTGTATCGCCAAAAGGCAAAACTCAACTATGGTCACAAGACAAGCTAAAAGGTTTTTTCAAGTGTGGACAATGTAACTATTGCAAATTTGCAGAAAACAGTAAAAAATAAATCAAATTACCCAATGGTAAAGTATACACAATCATGGATTACATGAACTGCAATACAAGCCACACAATATATGCTGTCATATGCATATGTTCCAAGATCTACATAGGCAGCACTGTAAGGCCTTTGAAAATCAGAATCTCAGAACATCTACGCACCATTACAAACAGAGACATAAGATACCCGCTTGGGAAACACTTTGCATCTGAACATCCAGATAACAACATAGATGGTATTAGATTTTTCAGGATTGAACATGTCAAGATAAGCCAGAGAGGAGGAAACAGGGAGAAAAAACTCTGTCAGCATGAAGCGAAATGGATATGCATTCTAGACTGTTGCAATCAAGGACTAAATTTTGACACAGAAATGGGCCAATTTTTCTAGACCTAGTGTGCAACCAAAAGTTATTTCTATGATGGAAAATGTAATGAACAGTTTATCTTAATCTGTATGTGTATTTTTATTATTATTTTTATTTCTTTCACATATTTTTTTCACCATATATTAGTGTGCAAGACTGACCAGCACAAATAAGACATAGGACCTAACATCAGGATTCTAAAATATTTTTTCCATTAAGCTAATATAAATTAGTCCGTACCTAGATTCTGGCCAAATTAAGCCCTTCTCATCCAACAATCCATATAAATTCAAATATAGAGAATTCTCGTATTAGGGTTCACAAAATCACAATCAGCAACGTCCACCCGATCAAAAATGGCAACCGTGAGGCGTATGTAGCGTCTAGAGCATGGTGACATCATCATGTAGTGTCGCAACGCTCCAAACGCAAAATTTAGAGCGGCCATTTTGGGGGATGCATCAGACAATCGAATCTGATGCATCTCCCCAAAATTGTGCCAGAATTGAACAGAATAACAGCCATAAGGAACTCAATGCCATACAGGAAAATTATCTAGAGAAATGCTACTTACATTTTTTACACAAAAGATTTTCGTTTTTGCTACTTTATAGAGCACGAGTGGTGAAGTGCCAAACCGTCAACTCTTGACTATGCAGGCAACAAAGGAATGCACCTAGGAAACGTATCACATTTTCAAGCATATCACAAGTGTGTAGTATTGTCTATGTAATTAATCAATGACATTGGACATTTAATGAAAGCAGGGCTTACACAAACCGTGATCATATACAACCTTTTTTTCTCTTGTTCCCTTTTTTCCGTAGAACTGCATTAATTGCAACACAGACAGTGGGCCTCATTACGATCCAGGTGGAGGTCCATGTCGGTAACTTACTGACTCCGCCATGGAGAAAGGGGGAATTACTACCCCATTCCAAGGTTGGCGGGGCGGTAATTCCCCCTTCCTCCATGGCCCTTCCCCATTACCATTTTTGCCCCATAGGGCTCAATGGGAATGGGAAAGGCGCTAACTACAGTGCCGCAAATTGCGGCAACGTACTTAGCACCAAGGTCCCTTTGCCGGTCCCTACTTTAACGGCTGGTAAAACCAGCCGTTAAGGTCTGGTCCCGCAAAGGGACCTCGTAATTAGGCGCTAATTGGTTAACGGCGCCGCAGCCTTTTACGGTGCCGTTAACCCGTTAGCGCCTGGGTGGGAATGAGGCCCAGTCTTTTCATAAATTAAAGCTACCTAAATCCCTCCTGAAGAACCATGCAAAACATAGCATGGTGAAACACGTGTAGAGGGTGTCAGCTCAAATAACCAGAGGGTGTTTGCCTAAACAACTAACCACAATATTGAATGTAAACAAAGGAAAATCTTTTTTTTCTTTAAAAAGTAACAAATGTGAATGAAAATGAATCTGCATTTTTCAAATATCGGTAAATAATGAAAACAAATGGAATGAATCAAATTGAAAAATTGGGAAGAAAAAAATTATAAGAAAATGGAATGAAGTCATTCTGTATAATTTTCTTTTTGAATACAATTTTAATTTGGAGTGCAACAAGTGGAGTCTTTGTGGTTCTTCCTTCTTTACATACTACTCCTGACGTCAGTCGCAATGTCTTAAGCTCCACATACAGCAAACAAATAGTTCAACAAAAGTACCGACATTATCTCAGAATACCAAGGTAGCTCGCTACAGTTGCAAACAGGCTGAACCAATTTCCCAATTACCTTGAGTCAATACAGCAACAGAGGCTGAGCACCAGGAGTGATATATACCAAATTGTACAAAATGGAACAACGTTTCAGACAAAGGGAACAAGAGGCAGAACATCTATTTTCAGGTGTACCCCCAAGAAACAAAGCAAGTGATGCATCACCTATTAAATCACTTAAACAGGCATTTGAGAAACTGGAATCATTATCCAAGAAGGAACTATCCCGCTGGTGGGAAATAACCACCATGGAAAAATACCTAAACATAGGAAGAATACCGAGAGGACTACGTATCTGCATCCTACCAGCTTTTGAAGAAGAGGATGTAGAGGATCTTGAAGATTGGGAAGAACTCTTAAAAACAACATCAAAGGAAATGATCCATAGGATTATTATGTATACCAAAAAAGTCCATGCAAAACTGTTAGATGAGATAGAAGGGATCAAAAAGACAATAGAAGACCTAAACCTCCCTGAAGCCACCTTTAAAAACTATCAAATAATGGATGAGTATCTGAACAACTACGAAAAAGAAATTAAAACAAAAAAACAACAGGCATTCCTGCGCGATGAATTGGACTATAAATTCAAACGTGTTTATACATTTCAGAACAAATTCAGGACACGACCATCAACCAGACAACAACCTAAAAAAACAGCGGGCCCTACGAAAAAATCTCAGGAAACTACTTCAGAATCATCAGAGCCAGACAGTGCAAGTGAACAATCAGCAGAAACCATGGATGAGGAATGTGCATCAGAAGAAAATACTACATACTCTTTTTTAGAGGAATACCAAAAACACAGGCAAGCGAGGGGCTATCCTCTCTACCAAAGTACACAGTAACTCAGAAATCAACAAATGCAACATGGAGACATGAATGGTGGCCTACAAAGAGGGACAGGAGGGGCAAGATCAGAACAAACAATAGATAATCAAAAAGGAATGTGGACAAGATCCAAAAACTCAAACCAGAAGAAAACCTAGTACTCAATCTTTCAAATACAGAACTTTCAAAGGAACTCTACTCAGCACTTAACAAAGGGTTATCTTTCAGTCCAACCAACAGACTGTACTTTTTCCAAACATATGTGAATCTTCATAAATTCAGTAGATTACTTAAACTAAAGAAATATTTTGCTACTGATCAAAAAAGCCAAAAAGTAAGAACATCAAAACCCCCAATATCGGAGCTCACAATACAAGACACAGAACATACAGTAAGCCTACTTAACATTGGAGACTCTGAAGAAAGACATACAATGGAAACCCTACTTACAGACCTTGACATGGACACTGGACAAGCAGCATCATCAAAACTCAAATCAAAATCTTCTTTCATTCCACAGACCACTATGGACAATACAGTAGACATAATTACACTAGCAGTGGAAAAAGATCTAAGAAAAGTCTACACACAGAATCAACAAGACAAAAGGAAGCACAATAACCTCACCAAGAAGGAAAAAATTGCAATTTCGAATCTCAGTAAAAATGACAACATTACAATAAAAGAGGGCGACAAAGGAGGTAAAATAGTCCTTTTGAATACCCAGGATTATATAAAAATGGTGGAAAAACATCTGAATGACACAACGTGCTGTACTAAACTTAAAGATAACTCTCTACCTACGATCATGGCAGAATGGAACCAGGTGATTTCAGACTGGCATGAGAATGGCCTTCTCTCAGAAGAAGAATTAGACTTTCTGAAGATCAAACACCCGGTACTTGCCACAATCTACTTCTTACCTAAAATACATAAAAGTTACCTAACAATACCTTCTAGCAGACCGATAATTAATGGCATAGGCTCAGTTACAGAACCCATTTCAGCATACATTGATCGTTTTCTACAACTGCTGGCAGCAAATCTAGCATCATTTGTACAGGACACAAAACATATCATACAACAGTTGGAACTCATAAATTGGGAAGAAAATTACAGACTAGTCACCTTTGATGTTACAGCTCTGTACACCAGCATTCTGCATTTGAAGGGCATGGAAACAACAGAATACTTTCTAAAAGCAAGATCCATCTCATATCTAAAACAGAACAACATGATGCTCGAAATGTTGAATTTCGTTCTACACAACAATATATTTCTGTTCAATAACATCATTTATAAGCAATGCCAAGGCACCGCCATGGGAGCCGAATTCGCACCTTCTTATGCAAACCTGTACATGGGCAGCTTTGAACTAAAACATGCCTGGCTGCACAAAGCATTCACAGATGATAACAACATTGTATTTTGGGGCAGGTACATAGATGACATTTTGGTAATATGGAATGGCAATCAAGCAACCCTGCTAGACTACCACAAATATCTCAATAACAACAACTATAATCTTAAACTCACCATGGAAGAAAGTACTAATCGGATTTGTCGGGGGGAAATTCTGCCGGGGTCGGCCGGGCCGTCCGTAGACCTCCGGGCAGGGAGGCCCCAACTCCTCCCGTATATCCCAAAAGAGATAGAGTATGAGACACACGCAAGAAGCAAGGTGACTCTGCTGTTTATTAGACAAAACGGCAGGGATGGGTCAAGGATCGTACGCGTCCATCCTGACACACACACAATCGTGGGGGTCGCAGGCCCTTTTTACCTTAGTATGACGCGCTACTTGCGTCACCTTAGAAAGTTTAGCAAAAAACCTATTTCCACTCTGGATTGGTTACTCGAGTGGTAGGGTTAGTATAGCATACATATAGAGAACGGTGTTAGTGGTTGAGGGTTAGTCAGGTGGTATACTTGGGCTGTCCCTTCAATTTGATACATGAAAATTGTTACATGAAGACCTCAGAGGATTGGTCAATGTTAATGGCGTCAGTTATAAGAGCCCCATGTTCTGATTGGTCCGCTCGCGAGCCTCCCAGTCTGAGACTATCGCTGTTCCCAGCTCGCGGTGCACCTGTCATTTGCAACAATGTTTTACTATGGGTAGGTGTAAACAATGTGAGGATTTATTCATATGTTGGGAGGTCGACTACTCCCACTGCTGCAGATGTCCAATGAGTCTTTTAATTGTATCTGCCTGTGTCTTGAAACGTGGGATTCAGGCGTCTCCTTCCGCCTTGGCTTGGCATGCTGTCAGGTTTGGCTTTGTCACGTGAGGTGGGACCGTGTTTGAGGCAAAATTCAGCACAATTAATATTGTTTTTCCCACTGTGTGCCTGGTTTATCTTGCAGGTGCGACCTTGGCGTCGGCTTGCGGCGTGCGAGATTGCAACATCGTGCCCTTGGCGGTGTGCTTTCGCCGGGCTCATTCTGCAGGGTCAGCAACCGAGCTTTTGCTCATTCAATGTTCATGGAAGCTTTTGCTTGCGGCCTACTTGGGCCTGGTGCATAGGTTGAACCGTTTGATGCAGAGCGCTTTAGGTTACGGTATCATATTGCTCTATCCTCAGTATCGTGTCTCCGTTATACTCTTCATTATGGTACATGGTTCTTAGAAGAAGCGTGAGCAAGCCTTTTTAGATAAGTTCATTATGCGTCTTGCGTTTCTGCATTTTGAGAGCCTATGTGGAAAATAATAAAGATGCATGTCCGTGGGTATGTCTGTCGCCTACGTCATAGCACTGAGTATGTTCTTCGTGTGGATTGGTGTGGGAGTGTCCGGTGTGCATGTTTGCACAGGTGTGCTGACCGTTGGCTAGGTCGTCATGGCATCTCTAACGACGTGTAGGTTTAGTCGAGTTGATCCATGCCGCAGGTGTCGGCATGGACAGGGCGGGCTGCTGGGCAGGTAGGTGGGCACATCTGTATGTTCCTGTACCAGGGTATTTGGTCGTCTGGTAGATAGGCAAACTCCTCTCGTGGCGGGTGTCTAGGCCGTGATCCTCTAGGCCAAGCGCGAGAGGGGAAGGGCGGGAGCCTGTTCTTCCATTCTCCCACTTCAGTCCCCCCTCTGGTCGACTTGTCGACCACAAACATATCCTTTTCTTTATCTCCTCTTACTCTCCATATTTTAGTTATTCCTCCCAAATGTCCATAGTGGTTAACATGGTCTTCAAATGACCAATACATATATGCACAGGTTCCTCCAGGAGTGCAGTATACCCATTTCCCTATGTAGCTCCTTGGGTTTCTTGGGTTTTCGAGCTTCACAGATGGTGGGTCCAGGTGGTTGGTGATGATCTGGTTGCGCAACTTCTCTCTCTCTTTTATGATTGTGCCTGTGTGTTTGCCGTCATCTGTTGGCATCAAGAGGTGCATACCAACCATTTCGATCATCTCGTCTGTGGTGCGTGCCTTCCGGGCCTTCCAAAATCTTATTATGATCAGTGTAGCTCCAGCCAAAATAGTACATCCAACTATAATCTTCAGTCCATCTGACAGCCAAGATGGCATCCATGACCATAATATTGAAAACCAGCTCTCATCCTTTTTCACACCTTTAATTTCATCCATCATTTTTGAGTGCATCTGGGCCAATTGTAAAACTGCTTCTGTCAGTGTACCATTGTCAGCATCGTTAGCCGGGATGAATGTGCAGCATGATTTTCCTATCTTAGCGCAAACTCCTCCTTCCATTGCTGTGAGGAGGTCCAGTACATATCTGTTCTGAAGTGCTACCATCCTCACAGCTCGCAGTTCCTCTTTTATTTCATTGAATCCATTTACCGTAGAATTAATAGTCATCATTAGTTCCCATCGAGTTATCTGGAGCCATTTTGCGTTTGCGTAAGCCTGTAGTCCTGGATGTATTATCGAGGAGAAGAACATTGCTGCTCTGCTGAATAGTCTGTGGTCTGGTGGAATTGAAGTGAGTGCTGTTTCCGACCTTCCCCATAGGTAATTTCCTGTCAGAGGTTCTCCTTGTCTTTTCTTTCTATTCAGGACAGTATTATTGCCGTCGGTTTTGCTCTCTGGCCCCTTCTGAGGTTGTACAGATCTCTTCTTCCTTTTTTGTTCCCTTCATCCATTTTGGGGAAGTTCGCCATATTGACATGTTTCTGGGGTACCACTAGTGATGGTACATTAACGTGCACCATTGTGCATATACCATTCCACAGAGGGGGCAGTGTGTGGTATGCCTTTTTTCCACAGGCCCAGTAATGGTCCATTACTACTGCTGTTCCTGCTCCCCCCTCAGGTAACTCCATCACGCTTTCACAGTTGGTGTTGTATCCTACGTCCACCTCCCTTTTATGTTGGTAGCATACCTTAGGCGCAGTTAGCGGCAGTATTGTTATTGGGTCTTCATCCTTCTCCATCCACGTGAGCATGGGTACGTACTTGACCCAAGTCATCCAACATCTATGGTTGTGTCCATCAATAGTTGAAATATTTTCTCTAATTACCATGTTGCTGCCAACCTATGTCCCATTTGTTGTTCATGTACACCTTCCCTGTTATTATCATCAGTGGTCTTTCCCAACATCCGTTTTTACAAGGGACTTCAGTGGCGTACCAATCACATGGTAGGTACTGTAGTGTTACTTTCTTTGTTTCTCCTTTTTCAGGACCACTTGTTATGTATCTGAATCCTCCAGCATGTAAACTGCTCTTGTGGTAACTCAAATAAGTCTTGAGGAAGTTGTTTTCATATGGATATGTATCTTGTGTTTTCCACACCAGTTGCACCACTGTCCCTTGAAATCTTCCTTTCGTCTGGAACAGTGCCAGGCATATTATACATCGTGCTATTTTTTCATCTATCTCCGTGGCAACAAATGTTCAAGAAGCGCTCATCGCGTATGGGATTAATGAGCAAACGTAGCAGCTGTCTTCTGTTGTCTGTTTACCTATGTGGGTCATGTGTTGGTACCATATGTTGTTTGAGATGTGTGCTGAATATTGTATGTAGTTGTCAATACCTTTATTATCTGAGTATGTGCTGCGTTTAACTCTGTTTTCCTTGTGTGGGACTTTACTAGTATCACCTGACGTAACACCTGTTGCAGCTGGGGGTGGGGGTGTATTAGGTTTGGGTACAGCAATAATATCGATAGCATAGCTGTACTGCCATACAGAGGCAGCCAAGAACCCGGTGATCATTAAAATCCCTATCAATTTTATTACAGATGCTAATTTCACCGGCATTTTGCTCTTACCTTGCTGCAGTCCAGCAGCTTATTCTTGCGACGTTACAGTTGCCCGCCTGAAAATTCTTAATATGCTTGTTATTAGTGTTAGTTGTCGTTTTTAAGCTCTCCCTATCAAGTAGTCATTCAGTGCCCAGGCGAAGAGCTGTTCCCACGCCAATCTAAGCGATCTATCTCTTAGGGCAGGCAAGTATGGTTGGAGGTGGGGCATTGAATGTTCTATGGCCAAGAGGAATGCTGTGTAGTAGACACGTACCCTCCTTCTTTTCAGGTACGTTGGCCTTTTTATTTCATATACAAATTGGTGTGACAATTCTTCCAGGTAATTATCGTCTGAGGGTACCATCTACTCCTGGGCAGTGAATTGGTTAGTTATCTACTTTCTTAGTAGTACAATAATACGCTGTACCTGCATGTGCGAGAGAAAAGAAAGAGAACATTCAGGTGTTTACATGTGTATATGTGCAAGACAATGTCCTTCAGTTCAGTTATTACTACAGTGGTTAGGGGGTCAATGGGCAGAGGGTTTGGGGCTCAACTGGCGGAAGTCTCTTTACTCTTTAATCGTGTAACCATGGGGTGGGCAGTATGGGGATCACCCCTTTCTTTTCTAGTAGTTGTCTCTGGGGAATCTGAGGGGTGGCAGGGTATGGGGACACTTAGGCCGTTAGTTGTGGTAGAAGTCTCTTCCTCCGTTGGTGACGCTGTTGTTGTTCTTCCAGTGGCCCTGTCGGTGGCGCTGGGGCAGGTCTGGAGTTTGTAGATCTTTACGTCGTGTAGGTGGTTCCAGGCACGTTTGTCCTGTAGCTTTACTGCTCTCGTTGATACCTCCTCTACCAGATGGGGGCCAGTGAAGCGTGGGCTGTTCCACTTTCTGTTGAAATTGCGAAGTAGTATGTGGTCACCTTTAGCAACTTTGCACAGTCTTTCCTTTTCCAATTCTTTATCCGCGTCTTCTTGTTGATCGCTGTTAGACCCGCCCCGCGTGCGCTCGAGCTGTTGAGACACAAACACTACACTATTAATCAAAGAAGACACATATTGGTACATTTCATCACCAAGGACATTTGCAGTACTCTCGTGGTCGGTAAATGCTCTTGATGTTGGCGTTAGGGGAAGGCGCATTTGACGTCCGGTAACTACCTCGTGAGGGGTGAGGTGGTGGTCGGAACCTGGTCTATTCCTTAGCTCAAATAGGGCTAGTGGAAGGCAATACAACCAACTCTTCTTTGTTGTTTGCTGTATTTTTGCAATTGTCTCCTTTAATAGGCCATTCAGGCGTTCACATAAACCGTTGGCCTGTGGGTGGTATGCACATGCAAATGTATGCTTGATGTTCAGTAAGGATGTGATGTGCTGGAACATTTCGTTTGCATACTACTACAATCATATACTTATTTCCTTGACATACGTTGATCATATCAACATAGTCAATATGGAGATGTCGGAAGGGTCCCTCTGGCCGGGTTATAGTACCTCTTATCACCATTATCTGTGTGGCTGGGAGATGGGTGTACCCTTCTCTTATCAACATCTCCTTAGCCATTCCCCTCCCTCTCCCTCTCTTTGACTCTGGGGGGTTCCATATCTCACCAAAATATGCAGCATACTTTGCATGTGCATCTGCTGCTGCATTCCCTTTTGAAATGTGGTCTTCACCATTGGTGTGTGCGGTGCATTTGACCAAAGCTAATTCTTGGGGGTCATTTATTGCTTCAATTAGTTCAGCCAATAGGAGGGCATGTTGCACTGGAGTGCCATCAGCTCTCCTAAACCCTCTTCTTCTCCATTTCGACAGCCCTGAGTGGACAGTGGACGTAACATATGCGCTGTCGGAATATATGGTCACTCGTTTGTCAAAGCTTTCCTTCAACGCCAAGATTAGTGCAATTAATTCTGCTGCTTGAGCGGAATAATGCTGTGGTAGTTGTACACATTTCATTGCCACACACACCGGTACCTCCATCATTTTTACCACTGCTGCCCCAGTCCTCCTTATACCATCCCTTTGGTCGATAGTTGATGACCCATCAATGAACAGGAGCTCACCTCCCTCTAGTGCGTTTTCTTCAATCTTTCTAGTACATGAGTACATTTTAGTTATTTGCGTACAATCGTGGGCATAATCTCCTTCCTCAATTACTTCTGCTAGGAACCTTGCAGGGTTGACCGTGCTACATCTAACAATTGATAGTTCAGCTCTGGATAAGATGATCTCATAACCTGATGCCCTTTGCGTGGTTAGGGTGGACTTAGGTTTATTCAATATTGCAAATAGTGCATGTTCCACAAACAGTGTAGTTGGGCACCCCATGGTGATTGCTGATGCTTTCTCTACCGCAAAAGCAGCTGCGGCGAGACCTTGTTCGCAAGGGAAATGAATTAACATCACAGGATCTAAGTGGCCGCTGTAAAATGCTACTGGTTTGTAGACCATGCTTGTTTTTTGAGCCAACACTGCTTTCATTACTGCTGAGTCGCAATGTGAAAATATAAAGAATTGTCGCTCATAGTCTGAGGTTGCCAGTACCGGAGCAGTTGATATCGCATCTTTCAGTTCATCAAAAGCCTCTTTCATTTCCATTGTCCACCCCAACTTTTTCTCCCCTTTATTAGCTTCCTTTAACGCCTCAAGCAGGGGTCCTATGTATGAGCTGTAATCAAATACCCATGCTCTACAGTAGTTGCACAGACCCAGGAACTGCTGCAGTTCCCTTACTGTTTGTGGCACTGGCGTTTTTGAAATGGCCTGTGCTCTTTGTGGTGCAATCTTTCTTCCATGTTGGGATATGAGCTGACCAATGTAAAGTACCTTTTCTTGACAGTACTGTAACTTTTCCATGTCTACCTTGTAACCTTTTTCAGCCAATATTGTCAGCATCTATAATGAGTCCTCTCTGCATGTTCTTTCGTTTGTACTGCAAATTATTATGTCGTCGACATACTGCAACACTGTGCTTTCCACTTCAATGTTACCCAAATCCATCTGTATTACTCTGTTGAAGATTGAGGGTGATTCGCAGTACCCTTGTGGCAATCTGGTGTGTTTCCACTTTGTGTTTCTGTAAGTGAAGCTTGTCAGATCTTGTGAGTCTGGGTGCAATGGTATTGAGAAAAAAGCATTTTTAAGGTCGATCACTGTAAATCGTGATGCTTCTGCTGGAATGCCACACAATATTGTGGCCGGGTTTGCGGCTATGGGGTATTCTGCTTCTACTATGTTGTTCAAGGGCCTGAGATCCTGTATGAAGCGCCAAGACCCCCCTCTAGCCTTGCACACTGGGTATACAGCCGTGTTACATGGTGATTCTGAGGGGACCAATATGCCATTATCTATAAGGGCCGTTATGGTTTCATATATGCCCTCATCTGCCTCTTTTGATAGTGGGTACTGTTTCACTCTGGGGAGTATTGCACCTTTTTTCAATTTTATCCTTACTCCCCCTATACTTTTTATGCACCCCACGTCATAGGGGCTAGTAGTCCATAATGATGTGGGTACTTTTGTCATATCCTCCTCAAAGAAGGGAACTGGGGTGGATGTGGGTGCCTCAAGTGCCATTGCAATTTTCTGTGCCACTTGTTTGTACGCCACTCTTAGCCATACTTCCACACTCATCATAAACACCATTTCACCTTCCTCCTTTTCTTCTGAGAACAGCTCCTCATCTGACACCTGGGTGAGTCTACATCCTTCTGCTAGTGCTATCACTGCCCTCCATGCTCTTCCTTCTCTGTCTTGGGCATGTAAAGCAATGTAATCAGCTGTTGCTATAATGCTCTCAATGTCCACTGGAACCACCTTTCCTTCTGGTTCATTGACTGGTGTTTCTGGTCTGACCAAATAGGCTGCTGGCCTCCTCCAGATCTTTCCCTCTATCCCTGGCATCCATGCAAATGCCATGTCTGTCCCGTACTGGAAGAGTTCGCCATCTACTGGCTCAGCCCTAATCGCTGTCTGTCTGCAGTATGCTTGCATAATCTGTCGTGCTGTGAGCATGTTAATTCCTGGAGTAGAGAAAATTATGCCGTCCTCCGTAAAGGAGATCGTCATATTCAACCTGTTCATGATGTCTCTCCCCAGTATATTTACTGGTGAGGCACTATAATATAAAAGTGGGACTGACATGTCATAATCTCCTATAGATAAGGGAATGTTATCAGTAAAAGGAACCAACCCTCTAGCCCCAGAGAATCCTTGGGTGTTCATGGCTTCGCCCGACATCTTAAATTTACCTTCCCTTATGCAAGACCGGGTCGCCCCGGTGTCAAGAAGGAATGATAATTTTTTGTCACCTATCGTTACCTCTATGCGTGGTTCCTCCGCACTATTAGGTGTTACCGACAGGATGGGACACACCAAGGCCGTCTGTGGGCTGTCCTATTGAGGGTACAACGATTGACCATTTCCTGTGTAAGGGTTGTGTCCCAGGACCGTCACCCTACCCAGTTGTGTTTGTTGTGCTTGGGGTTGTTGTGTTATCGCTACCTGTTGTTGTGGCAGTGAATATGTATGTGGCTGTTGTTGTGTTATTAGTTGTTGCTGTTCATTTCCCTGTTGCAACGTCTGCTGTTGTATGCCTTGCTGTTCCTGTGTGGGCCTTGGTTGTCCCTGTTCGCTCCATGATGGTGTTCCTGGTCTTACTCTACACGTGCGTGACATGTGCCCTACTAATCCACAACTCCAACACACCGGTGGTTCCCTACTCTGCCATGGCAAGCTTCCTGTGTTGTCCTGGTATACTGGTTGCCCGGTGGGGTAGGCATTTCTAAGTCCTCCCACCTGCAGTTGTGTGTTATATCCGTATCCTCTCCCTCTCATAATTCCTCCTCTTCCCCTGTTGTAATTATAATACCCAGCTCCTGGCATTGAGTATCCTCCTACCATGTTGGTCGTGTATGGTTGAAGTGGCGGCACCTGTTGTGTTATAGTCTGTGAGGGTGGTATTTGGGAGGGATCTTGTGCAGCCACTACTTGTGTGGGGCTTTGGGTCATTGTTGTAGGTGTAGTTATTAGTGCCCCTTCCATTGTGTATTTAGTAAGTTTTTTCTGTACTAGTTTAGCCTCTTCCGTTTTCCTGTCCTCTTCCTTTTGTTTTATTTTTCCTTGCCATGTCCTGCAATGATGCACTATTGTCAGTTGTATTTCTGGCCATGCTTTTGCTTCCATTCCCACTACTTTCTTCAGTTGTACTAGTATATGATAAAATATTGCTGGTGTTTTGTCCCATTGTTCTCTAGTTTCCATGCGCCACTTCTCTTGGATTTCCTGGATATAATCAACAGGATCTTCGTTCTCACGCATCTTGCGTGAGGTAATTGCTCCTATGTCTGATGTGTCTGGGTACTGTACCCTCAGTGCCTGCCATAGTGCATGTCTGCAGTTTGCGAATGGTGCCCCATCGTGCGATGTGTTTGCTATTGTTACCCCAGGGAATCCCGCTCTCTTCCAAATGTCATCCGCTGCATCCCCTAATATCGATATTAGAAGGCCCTTTACATCTCCCACTGCCAGTTTCTGTCCTGCGGTGTGTTTTTCCATTTCATATATCCATTTACCCGCACCTCCACTTAATGATGGGAGCCTGCACTTTATATTCTCTTTGTCTGTATGCTTCCAAGGGACGTACTGTGGTCTAACCCCTCCCCTCTCCAGAAGTGGCATTAAGTTGTGTCTCGTTTTACCCTTTGGGTTCCATAAAATCGAGTCCTCACACCCCTCCTCTTCTTCCCTCTCTCCTACATCATCAATTTCGTCCGTATTTCCCCTGCTCGTAACTCTTTCTTCTCCATCTTTTCCCCTTCTTCCATCATTTCCTGTATTTAATGTGGGCGTGTATATTCGTCCTTCCTGCCTGCGTCTAGGGAGGTCTCTAAGCCGACCTGCATAGGGTGTCAGTTCGTTTGTGAAGGGGGCAAGTTTGATTGTACGTAATGAGCGTGAGGTGGTTGAGCATGTAGGGTGGGATGGGAGAGGGTGTGATGGTGACGGTGTGGCTTCATGTGTCTGTCTTTCCGCTATTCCTTGCTCTTCCTCCTCACTTCTCTCCAGTTCATCCTTTCTCCTACAGATCCATGGTGAGTCTGTATTGGTCCGGGTGGTGTATAGTTTATCTAGGCTTTCCCTTTCACTGTTTCTTCCTTCCTTCTCCATTCCTTCTTCTTCCTCACTACAAAAGTCATTCATAAACGGCAGCCCCCACTCTGTCTTTTCCCCCTTGATTGTTACTGTTTTTAAGTCTATTAGGTCCGGTTCTCCCTTTTCTCCTTTACCAACCGCTCCCCTTTGCGCTGATGTTGTTGCTACTTCTGTGTCTCTATATACATACCACCTTACTTCACTCTCCCTTCTCCTATCTTCTCTTTCCCCTTCATTTCTCTCCTCCATCTCTCTACCAATTTCCTCCCTTTTCCTTTTAATTCCTCCATTACTTCACTACTCACCTTTTCCAATATCCTTTCATCCTCTTTCTTCCTTTCCCATCTCACCCTCACCCTTTCTAATATACTCTCTATCACCCTCCCTTCTTCGTATTTCGTAGTCGTTTCTGATAGTAATCTCTTCTTCCACATTGCCATTTCTTTTTCTTTCTCTTCTTCTTCCCTTTTCCTCTCTCGTAGCACTGCTCTTGATACCCTTTCTGCTGCTGCTTTTACCCTTTCAGCTTCTCTCCTTTGCTCCTCAGTTAGTGCCCTTATTTTTCCCAATTCGTTCTTACCTTCTTTCCTTTCCCTCGCTCTCTCTCTTTCCTCCCTCTCGAGCTGTTTGATCAGTTCATTCTGCTCATCCCTTAACTCTGCTAGTCGTTCCTCCAAAATCTCTTCCTTTTGTCGTAACAGCTCTTCCCCTCTCAATCCACTCTCCCTGGTATTATCCTTGTCTATTTTCCTTACTACCTCCTTCTCTTCTCCTGTTAATGAACCTCGTAATTTTAATAGTATCTGCACAGCTACCCACTCATCATGTCCTATTTCCACAGTTTGTTCTTCTCCAGTCCTCCCCTCCCCTGCTGGCATCTTCCTATGAGCCACATATGGTGGCGGGCTGTATGCCGGGTTCGAGTACCCCTCAGCCACCCTTAACTGTCCTCTTTCTATTTCTCCTAATTCTCTTAAAGGGTACAACCCCCCTCCCTCTGTTTTCACTACCTTTGCTAAGGGTATATCGTTGCTCTGTTCCTTTTTTATTTCATTTTCTTTTGAGTTATTATTCTCTTCTCCTCCCTCTTGTCCGTTCCCCGTGTTCTTTGGGTCTTCACTCCCCTTTTTCCCATTCTCTCCTTTCTCCTTAATCTCTTTTTCTTCCGGTATTTTCCCCACAGTGAACATTCCATTTGGTCCTGGTCGGGACCCCTGGAACATCCTCCATAAGTTAAACACCTCCACGTGGTGTGTCAACTTCTTCCCTTTGTATGTATTATGCAGATGGTTTAATAGTGAATGTTGGGTATATGGATCGAAGCTACCATTAGGCGGCCATGGTGTTATCATTTTGTTGTCCGACCCTGTGTCCATTTTATGCTATACTTTATCAGTTTCTCCCTATGGGGTGACAGTGTTGTACATATGTGTTGTAGTGGGGTAGTGAGGGTGTTCCCCCACCCTCCCGATCCTGTCCCGTATGACATAGTAGCGCTTCACTTGTTATCCTTCCCCTATTTGGTAGCTATTATCTTACTAACACTTACAATACACAGCCTTATACCTTTACCTGGCCCCGTAAGTTTGGGGACTTGCGATAGTCCGCTAAGGAAAATTATTAAAATATAGTATTTACATTTGTATATTTTCTTCTTTCTTTCTTCCTTTACACAACACCCTTACGGCCCCCTGCGGCCGAGGCGCACGTAGCCCCCTGCGGCTGCGTACCCCTTGTGACGTTCTTATACAGTCGTCCTATTTTCATTTGCTCCTCCTCCTTCTTCTACACTTGCCGTGGCCGGCGTTCTCCGTGCGCAGCCACGTCCCCCGTTTCACCTTTCCCCGATCAACTCATTACCGTTTATCTCCGTTTCCACTCACTTACCACAGTTCTCTTCCCCACCACTCTCAGAAAGAAAAATGCCTTGTGCTCGGGATATCCTATGAAAGCCCTACTGGTGACGTCACCGATCTCTTTGAACTACTGGTAAGTTCTTCATATATTCTTTAATTCCAAAATACACTTGCAATCTACCCCGTTAATCCTCACAGCTGTCTTCCTGTCACTCCTGGAACAAGGTAATCAATAATATAATCGGACTGCGCACTCTGCGTTGCCTCGCGTGTGATACGCCCCTTGACAGGAGGGCTTAACCAGCCAATTATCTTCCGTATTGGGCAACTTACTAGCTACCGCCTACAGGGAAACGTCATCTACCTATCGAGTTTCTTGCTCGAACAATAGGGATCCTCATCTACTCATTGATCAATAAATGCCAAATCGTAGGAAACCACACACACACACCCTTACACGTAGTCGCGACCTAGGCCAATCAGTGTCTACGAGCGGCCGCACGTGATGTTTTCGTGCTCCGCCCCCCCCTCTCTCGTGTAACGTAGCCGACTGCTCTCGCACTCATTCGGCTACCATTCATTTCATTGCCTACACTAAAGTGTCAAACCTTCGCCGCGCACCTGTGCAACACCTCCCACCTCCCGTATTTAATTCCTCCCCCCTCCCTCACAATTTCACATTGCTTGTTGTGCGTGGCATGCTCACCAAGTTCTCTTGATGCGGGGCCGCTCGACTGCGTGCACCCCTCCAAGCGGCTCGCCACCTCCCCTCGTCTGGACCACGTCTGGACACTCGCCAACCGCGGGCGGGATACTTCTCAACCGGCTCCCGAAGGCCAATATCCGGATTGCGCTGTCCGGTCTTCTCGCAGTTCCGCGATGGTCCTGTAGTCCTCAGAAGGGGGCAACGGCAGAGGGGGCCGCGCCGCCGGGCCTCCTGGCAACAGGAGTACCTGGAAAAATAAAAATAAAAAAGCAGATCTTAAACAGATCTCAGCAGTGCCTCCAACTTGTCGGGGGGAAATTCTGCCGGGGTCGGCCGGGCCGTCCGTAGACCTCCGGGCAGGGAGGCCCCAACTCCTCCCGTACTTCCCAAAAGAGATAGAGTATGAGACACACGCAAGAAGCAAGGTGACTCTGCTGTTTATTAGACAAAACGGCAGGGATGGGTCAAGGATCGTACGCGTCCTTCCTGACACACACACAATCGTGGGGCTCGCAGGCCCTTTTTACCTTAGTATGACGCGCTACTTGCGTCACCTTAGAAAGTTTAGCAAAAAACCTATTTCCACTCTGGATTGGTTACTCGAGTGGTAGGGTTAGTATAGCATACATATAGAGAATGGTGTTAGTGGTTGAGGGTTAGTCAGGTGGTATACTTGGGCTGTCCCTTCAATTTGATACATGAAAATTGTTACATGAAGACCTCTGAGGATTGGTCAATGTTAATGGTGTCAGTGATAAGAGCCCCATGTTCTGATTGGTCCGCTCGCGAGCCTCCCAGTCTGAGACTATCGCTGTTCCCAGCTCGCGGTGCACCTGTCATTTGCAACAATGTTTTACTATGGGTAGGTGTAAACAATGTGAGGATTTATTCATATGTTGGGAGGTCGACTACTCCCACTGCTGCAGATGTCCAATGAGTGTTTTAATTGTATCTGCCTGTGTCTTGAAACGTGGGATTCAGGCGTCTCCTTCCTCCTGGGCTTGGCATCCTGTCAGGTTTGGCTTTGTCACGTGAGGTGGGACCGTGTTTGAGGCAAAATTCAGCACAATTAATATTGTTTTTCCCACTGTGTGCCTGGTTTATCTTGCAGGTGCGACCTTGGCGTCGGCTTGCGGCGTGCGAGATTGCAACATCGTGCCCTTGGCGGTGTGCTTTCGCCGGGCTCATTCTGCAGGGTCAGCAACCGAGCTTTTGCTCATTCAATGTTCATGGAAGCTTTTGCTTGCGGCCTACTTGGGCCTGGTGCATAGGTGGAACCGTTTGATGCAGAGCGCTTTAGGCTACGGTATCATATTGCTCTATCCTCAGTATCGTGTCTCCGTTATACTCTTCATTATGGTACATGGTTCTTAGAAGAAGCGTGAGCAAGCCTTTTTAGATAAATTCATTATGCGTCTTGCGTTTCTGCATTTTGAGAGCCTATGTGGAAAATAATAAAGATGCACGTCTGTGGGTATGTCTGTCGCCTACGTCATAGCACTGAGTATGTTCTTCGTGTGGATTGGTGTGGGAGTGTCCGGTGTGCATGTTTGCACAGGTGTGCTGACCGTTGGCTAGGTCGTCATGGCATCTCTAACGACATGTAGGTTTAGTCGAGTTGCTCCATGCCGCAGGTGTCGGCATGGACAGGGCTGGCTGCTGGGCAGGTAGGTGGGCACATCCGTATGTTCCTGTACCAGGGTATTTGGTCGTCTGGTAGATAGGCAAACTCCTCTCGTGGCGGGTGTCTAGGCCGTGATCCTCTAGGCCAAGCGCGAGAGGGGAAGGGCGGGTGCCTGTTCTTCCATTCTCCCACTTCAGATTCATTTCCAGGATTTGGAATTATACATTGAGAACAACAAAATTTAAACAACACTCTACACAAAACCAACTGAATGTAACAGCATACTTCATGCCCGCAGTAATCATCCTCCACACACGATCAAAAATATACCCTATGGAGAATTCATCAGAATCAAACGCAACTGTACCCAAGAGAATGAAATGAATAAACACATGGAGACAGCAACCTTGAAATTTCAAAAAAGAGGATACAACAAGAATCAATTGAAAGCAGCATCAACCAAAGCGAAACTACGCAACCGCAAAGATCTTTTACAGAACAAAACTAATGATGGGCAAACAGACAAACAAGAAAATAAAATTAGATTTGTTACCACTTAAAGTACGGACAAGATATTGAGGAAGATACTCAATAAACATTGGAATATACTCAAACTGGACAGTGATCTTAAGAATTCTGTTGAAGACTATCCCCTCATTACTTACCGGAAAGCCCAAAATCTAAAACAAATCTTATGCCCATCACACTTCACATCAGGTGTATCGCCAAAAGGCAAAACTCAACTATGGTCACAAGACAAGCAAAAAGGTTTTTTCAAGTGTGGACAATGTAACTATTGCAAATTCGCAGAAAACAGTAAAAAAGAAATAAGATTACCCAATGGTAAAGTATACACAATCATGGATTTCATGAACTGCAATACGAGCTACACAATATATGCTGTCATATGCATATGTTCCAAGATCTACATAGGCAGCACTGTAAGGCCTTTGAAAATCAGAATCTCAGAACATCTACGCACCATTACAAACAGAGACATAAGATACCCGCTTGGGAAACACTTTGCATCTGAACATCCAGATAACAACATAGATGGTATTAGATTTTTCAGGATTGAACATGTCAAGATAAGCCAGAGAGGAGGAAACAGGGAGAAAAGACTCTGTCATCATGAAGCGAAATGGATATGCATTCTAGACTGTTGCAATCAAGGACTAAATTTTGACACAGAAATGGGCCACTTTTTCTAGACCAAGTGTGCAACCAAATGTTATTTCTATGATGGAAAATGTAATGAACAGTTTATCTTAATCTGTATGTGTATTTTTATTATTATTTTCATTTCTTTCACATATTTTTTCACCATATATTAGCGTGCAAGACTGACCAGCACAAATAAGACATAGGACCTAACATCAGGATTCTAAAATATTTTTCCATAAGCTAATATAAATTAGTCCGTACCTACATTCGGGCCAAATTAAGCCCTTCTCATCCAACAATCAATATAAATGAAAATATAGAGAATTCTCGTATTAGGGTTCATAAAATCACAATCAACAACGTCCACCCGATCCAAAATGGCAACCGGGAGGCGCATGTAGCGTCTAGAGTGTGGTGACGTCATCACGCAGCGTTGCAACGCTCCAGACGCAAAATTTAGAGCGGCCATTTTGGGGGATGCATCGGACAATCGAATCCGATGCATCTCCCCAAAATCGTGCCAGAATTGAACAGGATAACAGCCGTAAGGAACTCAGGCGAGCCCATCAATGCCAATGCCATACAGGAAAATTAGCTAGAGAAATGCTACTTACATTTTTTACACAAAAGATTTTCGTTTTTGCTACTTTATAGAGCACGAGTGGTGAACTGCCAAACCGGCAACTCTTGACTATGCAGGCAACAAAGGAATGCACCTAGGAAATGTATCACATTTTCAAGCATATCACAAGTGAGTAGTATTGTCTATGTAATTAATCAATGACATTGGACATTTAATGAAAGCAGGGCTTACACAAACCATGGTAATATACAACCTTTTTTTTCTCTTGTTCCCTTTTTTCCATAGAACTGCATTAATGGCAACACAGACAGTGTTTTCATAAATAAAAGCTACCTAAATCCCTCTTGAAGAACCATGCAAATCATAGCATGGTGAAACACGTGTAGAGGGTGTCAGCTCAAATAAACAGAGGGTGTTAGCCTAAACAACTAACCACAATATTGAATGTAAACAAAGGAAAATCTTTTTTTCTTTAAAAAGTAACAAATGTGAATGAAAATGAATCTGCATTTTTCAAACATCGGTAAATAATGAAATCAAATGGAATGAATCAAATTGAAAAATTGGGAAGAAAAAAAGTATAAAAAAATGGAATGAAGTAATTCTGTATAATTTTCTTTTTGAATACAATTTTGATTTGGAGCGCAACAAGTGGAGTCTTTGTGGTTCTTCCTTCTTTATTTATTTTGATCTTCAGTCTGAGCGTGATGATTGACAGACTGCTCTTGTTGCAGATGAAGGATTTTATTCTCTGCATGAGCCTGGAAATCTTCCCTTCCTTTTTCCATGGCCGTAATGTAGCCTTCCAGAAAAAGCAGTTTCGAGTGCATCATTGCTATGATGGTTATTTGGTCCTTCATGGAGTCATTCACTGTATCATACAATTTCATGAAGGGAGCCATGGCAATGGTCACTGTGGACATAATAGTCATGAGATCTGTTTTGATAAAGGGGTTTCTCTAGGAGGCAAGCTCGAGAAGTCACTCAGTCTTTGTTTACTAGTTGCACTGACGGCTCTTAAGTTTTGCCGATCGATTGGGCTTGAGATGAAACTTGGCAGGTCACAAGGTTTTTGTTTTCCCGTCATCAGTGGTGCTGCTGAAGAAATTTTTAGTCTTAGTGCTTGGTATGGCTGAATGCTAGGTAGGATCTCAGGTGTACTTTCTCCAGACACAACTGACAAGAGCGAAAGATTCGAACTGTGTCAGAGTTATCAATCCTGGTAAAGTCCTACAAGGACTTTGTCTGCCTAACAACCTTTTTTCCTGTCCTCACTTGACATATCTTTTAGATCTTTATCCGTTTGTAGTGTCACCTCGTGGCAGGTGGCCAATTGACTCTGAAGGTCTGATCGATCCCCTTCTGATGTAGATTCAATAAGACTGTTATTGGTGGCCTGTGTAAGCTCTTGTCGGCTCATATAGTTTTTCAGGGGTTCAGAAGGGTGGACATCCGCTTGCCAACAGGGATTTATCAGTAAGTCCTTCACTTGGGACTCAACCCCTTGCTCTTCGCCAGATGATGTCTCTTGTTCCAGAATTACTTCAGTAGACTTTTTAGAAAGTTCAATCGATGGATTTAATCGAGCCAATCCCCCCTGTGGAGAGCCCAAGTGTGATATCGATGATGTAGCAGGGGCCAAGTTCATCCCAGACTGCTCTATCTTTCGAGTTTTATTCAGAGGCAGTGTTTGGACGGCTTCTAAAATGTCAGCGTCCGATAGCCCGATTGATAGATCAAGTTTTCTTTTTCATTGTTTTTTTAAAAAGTCCTTCAATGCATTAGAAAGCATTGGGATTGGTAGAGTTTTCTTCGTTGACCCAGTTTTTTTCTTCAGGCCTTGGATTGTCCGAAGGGGACCTTTAGTAGTCTCCGCAGAATTGGTGTTTATATCTGATTTTGTGGATCGACCTTTGCGTGGCGTTTTTTCTTTTGCCTTTTTAGGGGCCATCGCTTTCTGAGGAAGGTTTCTTGTGTGGGTTAATTTTGACCCCTGAACACAGGCTCCAATGCCCAGTGCTCGCCTCTGTTTGTCATGCAATTCTGCAGGTTGAACTACAGGTGCTCCTTCCACAAACACACTGTTTTCCAGGGGTTCCTTGTACAGGGCCTCCTCAGCATCGTCTGTTGACTGGTCGGACGCAGATGAGGCCACACTTTTTCCACTGGTTTCGATAGGTTTTTATTAGTGAAATGTAACCGTAACGTCCCTTTAACAAACATTTTTCAGTGAATTTGATAGGTTTTCATTAGCACAACTTATCCATAACGTCCCTTTAACCAAGTTGTTTCACTGAATTTCACAGCTTTTTACCACGATACCCTTAATTTGTATACATGTGCCATACAACATACTGACCCCCCTGGCCCAATATGATAGTCAGAGGGGCTCCTTACGAGGTGGGTGGAATGAGTTTAACGGCACCGGTAATGGTGCTGGTGCTGGTAAACCCATTCCACCCATTTACGAGTTTCCCTTGCTGGACCCGCCCAGAATGTCCGGTCAGACCAGTCGTCATTTGCAGATCCCGCAAAGGGACCAGGGAGCTAATAACAGGCTCGTTATCAACAGGCCCGTTATTAGATCCATCCCCATTCCCATTGAGCTCTATGGGAGCTCGAATTGAAATGGGGGATGGGGTTTTTGAATGAGGATTTACTGAGTCCTCCAAGGTTGGAATGACCCGGTAATTCCTGATTCAAGTAACCCGTACCCGGACACAATTTTGGAGGTAGCAATGGCGCTAATAGCACCATGGCTACCTCCAAACTCGTAATGAGGCCCAGAGAGTCCACAGACTATGCGAATGTCCGCAGACATTGGGCAACATCCACCCTGCCCACAATCTCAGGGGTTGTCTTAGATTGTTGTAGCGTGCAGCGAGCAAATGAAGATGTTTAAGGGGCAACACATATGTATACTACAAGGAAAAGTTAAGTAAGTCTACAAACTCTGTACTTATAAAAGCAGAAGTACAATTACATAGGTTTTCCAAGCAGAAAAATAACCTGTGTATCCAACAATATTCCCTCAGTGCTGCTTTGCATACACAGTGAGAAACAACTGTCAGAAGGAAGTGCAACGTACTAAGAGGAGAACATACAAAAAATAGTAAGTAGACTATATTCCTTCCTGTAACTGTGGAGTTTGTGCTGTGTAAATGACTAGTAAAAAGCTTTTTTTTTACACAGAAATGGCAAGCACCCTAGAGTGGCGTGAGGAAAATTTCCCTCATGATGAAATGAGTGACGATAGCAACTCTAATGGTACACAGTACAATATTTGATGTAGGACAATTAATAGGCATTGCTTCACATGTAACGGAAACATGCTTCTTTTTTAACAGTACATACTGCAAATGAAGAAAATGGGCCAGAAGCACCAGCTAATGTACAAGAGGATGTCCACAGGCACACCTAAAATGCAAATAGGGAAAATGAACTGAGAAGCCTGTATGCAAAAAGGGATCAGTTGAACAGCAATTTTTCAGAGTTAAAGACATTCGTAGAAAGGCATATGATGGACAATATTAAGTACCACTACAAATTCCCTTTAGTCAAAGGTGCTATGATGAGAACTCAATCCCTTTCTCCCCTGATGACCCCCTGCACCAGCCTGTGTAAAACTCTAATAAAAAAATTTAAAAAGCCCTGTTAGGAATCCGTGGACAGCGCGACTGTCCAGCCTGTCTGTAATCAAAATGGAGGTGTCCTACGGACCCTGTGTCTGTCCGGGCTGTACACAATCAAAATTGAGGTGTCCTTCAGACAGCGTGCCTGACCGGACATGTCAGCAAAATCATGACGCACCTTTATATGCTCCGGGTACCCACACAATGTCCTGTGGACACCTGGACGCATGCGTATCTGATCCCCTGTGCCTTCCGAACACCGCGCCTGTCCACAAAGTCCGTAAAGTTGTGTTGCACTTTTAATTAGTTTAGGGGTTCCGCCTCTGTCCTACGGACACCTGAGCGAATGCGCATCAAATCCTTTGAGCTATCCGAACAACGTGCCTGTCCGCAGATGTCCGTAAAGTTGCTGTGTACTTTTAATAAGTTTGGTGATCCCGTCCCTGTCCTACAGACACCTGTGTGCATGCCCATCTGATACCTGTGCCCTCCCAACTCCTTGCCTGTCCGGATCTGTCCGCTGCACCTGTCACACTTTTAATTAGTTCAGGGATCCTTCCACTCTCCTACAGACACCTTGGCGCATATGCACATCGCATCCCACACAATAGGTGTCCTACAGACTGCTATCCCATCCACAGATGTTTGCGATGTCACCATGTGATCACACCCACACTGAGCATCGGTCCGTATCTGCGGACAGTGTTCAGACCCCGGGATACCTAAAAAGTGCTGTTTTGACCAATGCAATGTTTTATAGGGTGAAACATCACCCTTGCAGAGGTCCTAGAGCATGCCCTGGGCTATCTAGAGATTTTGTGCTACTTTTTGAGCCCAACCTGTTGCTCAAAGTGTCTGTGCAGCATGCGACTGTCCTCAGAGCGCACCCCTGCACCCCTATAAAAGGTCACACCCCACTGCTGCTCCTCATTCTGTTTTTGGTTGACTAGGACAGAACACTGCTCCAGATTGCTGGTTTGCTGAGATTGCTTTTCTTCTGTGCTGTGCTACTTTTTGTGTGCTGATCCAAATGGCAACCATGGTTGCTGCTGCTGCTGGCTTATCAGCACCGCCCCGCCACCAACACCACCACAACCTTTTGGAGGGCCTAAGGAGGGCAACAGGCATCGTGATGTAGAGGGGGATCAAGAAGAGGAAGAGGATGAGGTAGTGGAAGTCCCCACTACCAGTTGCCAACTTGAGTCTTGGGTGTGGAGGTTCTTTACCACCATTGGGGGACCCAAAGCACATGCGGCCAAGGTTCGCTGTACTGAGTGCACGGCAAGCTTGGACTGTACAGTTACAGGACCACCTCCATGCGGCGAGACCTGAGGTCGAACCACAAGGAAGCAGTTCAGATGGTTGTCCCCTTCGAAGGCGGTAGTAGGTTGAGTTCCTCTACCACATCCACTGTATCTGCTCCTGTCACCTCAAGAGACAGTCCTGTGGGGTAGCGGATCCCTGACCAGGCCTCACAGACCATACGTGACGCAGTTGACCCTTGCCTTTTCGAGAGTCACTGTACTGTGTATGTACTGTGACACGGTACTCTGCAGGGGGGAGCAATTCCAAAGTGCTTTTGAAGCTACAGTCTGAGAGCATGAGAAACACTGCCCCCTACATCCATGAGTCCCACCAAACATCTTCCTCTCTCCACCTGCCCCTTCGTCAATGTGGTTGGTGCCCCCTACCTACCCTACCTTCCCTTCCTTGTGTGTCATGTACAAAAAACACCCACAAAATTATAAAACAACAAAAAAACAAAAAACAGCTGTTTTCAGAGCTGCATTTCACAGTTTAAAAATAGAAGTACAAAAATATTGATTCAGGACCCTGAATAGCCTTCAAAGACCACAGACAGCATGGTAGTCCAAGGACATCTAAAATAATGTGTTTGGAGGCACCATCTAAACCATTGCACTCTTTTGCAGGAGAAAGTGGTGGCTTTGAAAAGAGCCTTTTTGTGGTTCTTTTGTTTTTGGAAGGTTTTTTTCAATGTTTAGAGAAACAGTATGCAAAACATACTGTTAAATGCTTGCTATAGTTGCAGAAACAGCTTCAAAGCATTTTGAATATTTTGCAAAAAGAGCTGATTACCAGCATCAGTAAGATAGACTCCATCTCTGCGAAAAGTATTGGTGCTACGAAATGTAGTAACCATCTCTCAAAATTTCGCAAAAAGCCTTGTTGACATTGCGCCTCTCTTTCTCCATTTGCAGACCAAATGAAGAAGAGTGCAGCCACATCTGTCTATGGGCAATGCGAGAAGAAAAATACTCGGGAGTTAGGAAACTTGTCCATGACTTTCTCAAATGCCTCCTTCGTCGCAAACTGCAGTGAGATTCCATTAACATGGCCTAAACTGCTCCCTCCACTATGAACAATAAGGCTGGATGATGGCATGTCAGCAAAATGGCACTAAGGGGCAGCAAGTCCACCATGATCATGCCATGCATTCCAAACCAGTGCACATCCAAGATGCACAGCCACTCCACAATGCTCTGCATACACCTGCAACTAGTGGATCCGCGAGTCCCCCCAAATCCACACCCTCTGCCTCCTGGAAGACAAAGCCATAGCAATTACCATCTCTATTCTTCTAAGCAAACAGACCTTCTGCCACACTCTCAGCTTGCATACCGCACCCTGTAAACCTTACTGGCCAGTCCCCTGGCCTCCACAGTCCCATTTCCATGCCTACCATCCTCAAAAGCCCCAGATGTGGCACGTGTGATCCACAGACTACCACATTGTCTAGGGATAAATTGTCCAAATCAAGGGGGTGGGGAGAGAAATTTAACCTCTTTACTGATCTCTCTGAAAAGAGCTTTTTTTTTAAAGGTGCTTGTAAACAAACACCTTTGTTTTGTATTTGTGTGGGGTTTTTCTTTTCTTTTCCTCCTTACTACCTTACATAAACCTCTGCAAAGCATCCCTTAGATTACAAAAGAAAATGGAATTTCCAATGGTGGACAAAAAAGGCCATCTGCAGTGAAATAGTTCAAAGAGAATATCCCAGCACTATGCAACAATGCAGGCATGCTTCTATTTACAAGACACCTTCTGGCATTTGGCTGGGGACAGAGGACATTGGGGTTGTTCCACACTGCTCTAGGTGGTATGTGTGAGAAAACCACCTTTGCACTTGGAAAAAGCAGCATCAGTGCCTTCACCAATTCCTTCAGTGCACTGAGCAAACCTGGAGCACTGAAGTAACCCATATGCAGTGCTCCACAATGCAGCACTACAACATCAGAACTGCTAAAAGTGGCCATAACTCTGCAAAGAGCAATCACTACTTGTAAAGTGCAGCCAGGCACACTGCACCACAAAGCCTCACTCCTTGAAAACCAAGATTGGTAGAAATGCCTCTTCCCTCTGCATACCTCTCCAGTTCATTTACAAATGAATCTCCAACCATCTACACCCTGACTTTCTGCATCTCTTCACTGCACACAGCAATGGACATCAGTATTACCCTCTCTTACTATGAAGCACAACCTGAACACCTGATTGGCTAATCCCCACAGTCCCATTTCATGCTAGGAATGCTCAGAAGCCCTTGATGTAGCACGTCCAGTCCACGGTTTACCAGAGTGTCTGCTGACCCGGTAACACAGGACAGCCCTGCTTCCCTTTCCACTTCACTCTTTGCAGCACTCCCTCATTGGCTACTGTTAGGCAGTCACACAACAATTATATGTACTATTCAACGCTCAGAGTACAGGTCTCATGTTAATCCAGAACATCTCCATCAAAAAGTACTGTAAAATTCTCCAAGATTTCTGCTTCCAGATTCATCCATATCTGCATCCATCAACACAATCTACAGGTATGCATATATTTTGTAGAGTACATTTGCAACTCTTTTATAAATGCATTTGAACAGGTTCCCCGCCAATTACCCTGCATCACCTACTCAACAATCATACCTGACATCAAGTGGCAGTTACTTATAATCCTGTGTGCTTTCAAAGTTTTCTTTTAATGCCCACTTATTAACAGTTGCAAACCACATATTTCAATTTTAGCAGCACTCTCTTTGATTTTTTTGCAAAAAATAAAAAAATAAAACTCATTGGGATCATTTTCGTAGCATGTCCAAGAGTCAGACCCTATGTGAAACTTCACTATATTACCACAACATTCATACTTGCCCATATCACCCATTCCAATATGCAATCTGTTATTTTCTTCTTTCCTGCTGTCACTTTTACAACCACTTCTCCCACTAACACACCTGTTGTAAAATGCCTACAATGCACACAGAAAACGAAAACTGCATGTATGTTACCAAAGCATGGCAAGTACATGGATTGCACAATTAATAAATACACTACTCATTAGAGCATCATTTGAAGGAAAGCAAATAAATGCATGTTTACATTGGCAACAGTGCTATCTCTACATTTTCATAAACAAATGAAAGGAACAGGAAAGGATTTCTCCAACATACTGCAATGGCACTCATGTAGCAAGCATCTATGTGTGGGAATGTTAATAAAATTGCACACACTAACATTCTTCTTATTAATCTGTGCATCTTTCTGGGTGGCTGTCTTTTTCTCAGCCTACTAGGACTTGCACTACTCAATTTCCAATGAAAATAGTGCAACAACAACTCACAGACTTGGAAAACTGCAACCCCGTAGGGCATACTTATCACAGCACCACCGGCCCCCATACCAATGATACTGATGCTCCTAAGTCCCCATTCCTATACAGTGCTGAACAATTGTACACACATACAGACTAACCTTTTCCAACATGTGACTTTCCAGGCCAACATGGCCTGTAATATCCTAGTGACACTGGGAAGCTTCCTGCCAAACAAGTATTAGGAATCTAGTGGCAACCTGTCTGCACCAATAGCAGTGTTATAACCATATTCATAATCATGTGCAATGTTGCTTACTCTTCTTCCCAACAAATCATCCTACCATATAAAATAATGTGTTCTCCAAGTACAAATCACTAACTTCCTTATTTTGCAATTGCAGTGAAGAACAGCCACCTGAAAGACAGAAACGTCTCTACTGGAAGATAAAACCTAGAAGAAACCTACTTTTCACATTCAACAAAGTAAGTGCAGAACTGTAGTAGTATTCTTTCTGTTACTCATACAGTGCAGTGTTGTTGTATAGCAGCCTACAAAAATCTATCCAGCCCAAATGTATTTGTTTCACTCTTACTCATTGCATCTCAGCAGGTCCACTCCTTGTATTTTCATCTTAACACCAGTATCGTAGCACCCACTAGTATTGCGAAAATATTGTAATATCCTTACTTAGTCATGCACAGTTCACGGTCGAACACACTGAAGCAAACCTTTCACACATCAAGACACACATAGAACAATCACACACTCCTCTTTTTATACCTACCCTGATATTCAGACACTCATGCACTGTACATGCAAATACATTGCACAACTTTGACACCCATACTTTCCTTTTTTCTCCAAAAGACAAAAGAGAATGCCTACCAAAAAGCAACTCCATATAAAACAACGCAAAAATAGAGCAGCTAAAACTAAAAGCATGCTAAATAGTCATCCAACTCTTGCAAAGTTTGTATGAAATGTTCAAACAAAATAGCTAATACAGTCACTGAACAAAACTGAACCAGCTAGCAGGAGAACAAATTTGGCCCTGATTCCAAAATATAAAAATAAAAAGAGATGTATTAAGAAGAATACAACTACCAGTAGCGCTAGCACTGTATCTACTAATGTTAACGTAGCCACAGGTAATCAGTCTGTGGAGCCCTTCAGAACCTTATGAAAACAGCAGAGAAATCACGCTCAACCCTTAAAGCTGTCCCACAGAAAACTGATCCTGGAAGCTTCCATTGACAGTGCAATGTTAATTTTAAATAGAATGAAACCACTAACAAAATGAATTAGTAAACTACAAAAAGTACTTAGCAACATGCACCATGTAAACATAGATACTTTTGCAAACTTCTGTGCAGATGAGTGGATTCACACAACCAGCACAGAGCCATATTTCAATGAAGAGGCATGCAAACAATAGCAGACAAACCCAAATGCCATACATAGCAGTGGCCGAGGGTATGGTATGGTAGACAACACCATTATGGCAGACGAAATGTTAATTGAAAGAATGCCCCAACAATCTTACAATCAACTTTCCATTTCACTGAACCAATTCAATCCATCTACAAATGGCCTTGCTCCTCAATGTGTATCATACGAAAACAATCTTTCAAATCTTTACGGCAATTCCTCAATCTCTATGTAAAAGCAAAAGAGAAAATGATAATTAAAATGTTGGAAACCATGGATTCCTGTCCAGTGCTCAAATACACAGGACTGTGAGTACATTCATTACCCTGCATTTCCGGGCCTGCTTGCAGAAGCACATTCCACCACATCAAAGTGTTAGCGACACACCATTCCACTATACAAAATCTTGTTCAGAGACTGTACTAGGAAAAACGTCCTGCTTTCCAACTCGAGCATTTAAATCACATTCTACTACATGGCACAGCCAATGAACTCCTGGAAGAAATAGACCACATCCAAAGCAAATATTTTTGAAGTGAAGAGCACGTACAAAATTGCATAACTTTAGATAAGAGTAGCGACAACCTCACAGACGCCAACCATCTAATACACACGTACAAAAAAGAAATAGCAACATTTGAAAGCACATTTGCTGAAGTACCAAACCAAGTGTGTGTTTGATTTTGATTTTGATATATTTATATCGTGCTCCAAACAAACTGAACCGTATAGTGGTGCAGATTAAATTTATACTCAAGCTGGTACAAGAATTAGAATTCATAGATGTTTCTGGCACAGAAATAGCACTCCAGTTAATAACTATAAATGAGATATTATTTAAACAGGAACGTATGTGTGTGTGTTGGTGCAGACATTTTTATACAAAGAGCACCAAAACTGTAGATATAGCGTACAAACTAAAAAACAATGAGGAATCCCAATGGTTCCAATTAGCTCTCCACCTTATAGCAGAAAACAAATACTAAATTACTAACCCCTCACTCCTTTACACATACTGCACTACAAAGCTTGATAATAACCAAATGCCTTCACGGGGTATCACTAAAAATTTGGAAATATTCCCACTTCCAAAGCCATTCCAACAGCTTAATTTATATGAGAGCATTATAAGCCAAACAGTACACCCACTTCAAGCTATAATATGCCTTCAACCTAAAATAGGCAATTTGCCTCCTTCTGAATTACTTAAAGGCATTTGTGGCAAAGTAGTTTATTTGCCATTAGATCTTAAAGAAAATGAAGACACTCTGGCAGTGCTACAGCCAATCGATCAATCTTTGATTATCCTGGTGAATGAAGTACCTACACAATACAAAAGAATTTGGCAGCAACTAGTATACTTAGACAAAGTTAGAGAACCCCTAAAATATCTTAAAGAGAACAATGAATACTACAGAGAAATAAACATTGAAGAAAACATGAGGTAACCTCTTAAATAATTCAGGATTACTCATCAACTGGCCAATTTGAACTTGTGGATAGTATAACAGTATCCAATATTTTGGACCAGTATATAATTCACCCACTGCACTCCAAAGAAAGCATAGAAGATGCACTAGAAACATATCAAATGCAGCAAGCCAGAGGATCACCAATCAGCATATAGGAAAAAAGTGTGGAAGCACAAGCCTTTCCTCTACTCTCTCCTACTGGAAAAGGGGGAAGGTATGATGAAAGATGCACACAAATAAATGCATCTGAATACCGCTCATTACAAATGCATTCTGAAGATCCCATATTCAGACAAAACATTCAATACATATTCCATTTCCTGTTTGAAAGTGAACTAGCAACTCTATGTTACAGAGTTTCACTCACATTGAAAACAGGTTCCAATTTTTAAAACATGTCTGCTACGCAACTACTTCAAAAGGGACAAGACAAAGATGAAGCTTTGCATTCAAGTATCACAAATCTCTTGGCAAGCATGCATGGTACAAAATAATACTGGTTCCCATGTCACACAGATGTACAGTGTATGCTATGCAACCTTGGCCCACCACATAGTTTGTCACTTTAAGTTGTGCAGAATATGCATGGGAAGACTTGCAAGACCTCCTAGGCAGAGCAAATGAAAACAAAGCAGGGGTAGACATAAAAGAAACATGAGAACTCTGCTCTCTTGTCCCTGTAAATGTGTCAAGACACTTCCACCACTGCTTTATTGCCATGCTGCACTTCATCTGTAATAAAGCAAATCCTCCCCTCTGAGAAGTGCAACAATTATTTTGGAGGAAAGTATATCAGTGCAGAGGAGCACCACACATCCACATATTTGTGGATAAAAGATGCTCCTAAATTTGGTCAGCCAGTGTTCTACTGAGCCTAATGCACACCTAATTGATTAGGAAGTTTTGATGAACTATGATTTGTGGGGTGCCGGGGAGAAAACCAACCCTGACAGTGGGTTGTACTAACTAATATAAGAACAGCAGATGTCCACAACCTTGTCGAACTCTCCCGTCGCCTGCACAGCCAATAGTTATTGTAAAAAACAATCAATTTCTCAATTATTGTTAAAGTGTATTCAATGAAACATTTATATAAACAAGTGATTTTACTTCAGTTTTATGCACTCATGTGATTTTCTATTTGTTTTAAACAAATTCATTGGCCCTCATTACAACCCCGGCGCTAAACCATGGCGCTATTAGCACCATGGTTGGTGCCGGTGTTGTAACGAGTCCGTCATGGTGGAATGGGGAAATACCGCCCCATTCCAAGGTTGGAGGGGCGGTATTTCCCCATTTCACCATGGCCCTTCCCCATTCCCATTTTCGCCCCATAGGGCTCAATGGGACTGGGGAAGGCGCTAAGTACGGTACCGCAAATTGCGGTACTGTAATTAGCACCGAGGTCCCTTTGCGTCACCCTACTTTAATGGCTGGTAAAACCAGCCGTTAAGGTCGGGTCCCGCAAAGGGACCTCGTAATCAGGCGTTAAGGGTTTAATGGCGCCGACACCTTTTATGGCGCCGTTCAACCCTTAATGCCAGGGTCGTAATGACCCCCATAGTATCATATTTGATTAAGCAGATTGCACCAAACCTTAATTTTAAATAATTACTCCTGATATATGTCAGTTTTAACAAATTGCAGGTAAACAATTAAACACCAAGGATTTACGTCAATTCACACATATGGTAAGGTTCACAGTCATGTAATCTTATGTGCTCAGCCTGATCCTTATGTTTTCCACTATACGTGTTTCAGGGTGATGAATCCCCCTTCTTCAGGAGTTGTTTACCCACTTCTCTGGGAATTTAGGTCTAACCCTAGATCTGGCATTAATTGACATTGGCAGCACAGTCTTTAAAGAAGGTGTTACTGTGGTGGTGATGGCCAGCCCCTAGACTCTTGGATGCTGGGCCCGGGGCCTATGGCCTACTGCCATGCACCCAAGAGTCTAGGGGCTGGCCACAACCACCACAGCATAATATGGCCGTGCACCCAAGATTCTGGCCACTGACCACAACCAAAACACAACACTTTGCCCTTTTTCACCAATGCCAATATCAGCATATCATCTAGATGTCACTCCGCCTCAAGCCCAGGGACCGTATCTCTCTAGGACTGAAATCGCTACACTGGCTCCCAGTCCATGGATAACACAATAAAGAAAAACTTGGGGTTATTTGGTGGTCAAAAGAGGGGCTGGAAAATGTTGGGGGTGGAATAAAGATGATATGGCACTGTTGTTCTAGCATAAAAAGTGGTCATGGGAGCCGCTCGCTCTTTGGACACCATGGTAGTCCGCAGACAGCACCATGGGTTAACGGCTTGGGAAACATATTTGGGGTTATTTGATGGCTGAAAGGGGGCATAGATAGGGAAGGGAAGTGGAATAAAGATGATATGGAGCTGTTTTCATAAGTGAAAAAAGGATTTGCATATGCCGCGGAGTCTGTCGTCACTTTTGGTGTCTGCAGACATTATTTCAATTGCAGGGGGTTCAGGCAGAGTTTTGTTATTTGAAGGTGTATTGTACGTAATTGTTATACAATTTAAATTTATTGTGGTGTTTGGGGCAGTGGGCAGATTCTTGGGGGGCATTGCATGCCCCAAGAATTTGCCCACTGCCCACAACCACCACAATAGTATATGTGTATAGTAATTATAGGTAATGTAGTGGAGTATACAGTATTTGTAATATGGTGGAATAATATGAATAAAGTGTATATGGTATTCATGATTGTAGTCAGTGTTCGAAGTGTGCGAAAATAAGTAGTGGAACTATGTTCCCTGCTGGCCTGCACCCACTCCCCACAAAACCCATCACTACGCCCCCTCCCACACACAATCCAAACCCCCAAACGTATGCACCTGCTGTTTAAGGGAACGTTCAGTGTAAGTTTCAACTTCTTCCTACACTTTAATTTTAAAACAAAAACATTCCGGAATGGTTTGTTTTTAAAATAAAAGTATAGGAACAGTAAAACTTGTAGAGGAGCACTGCTCCCAACCACTCCCACTCACCTCAACCACTGATTATAGTGCTGTTGCTGTCAGTGCTTCTTGATCTGTCCTCCACCTTTCACACGGTCAACAATCATATCCTCATTAATAAGTTCTATGATATCATTAGCATCATGGAGCGGGTGCTGGACTGGCTGATTTGTTTTCCTGATCAACTGCCCTTACCAGCTGCGACTGGGCTATTTGTACACCACCACCTCATTGTGTACCTGCAGAGTACCCTAGGGTTTTATCATATAAATTGTTGATCTTCCATATCTATTTCGTCCCTCTGACACACCTGATGTCCTTCTTCCTGATGTCCTTCTTCTTTTCTCAACCCCAGTGTTATGTTAATGACAGACAGGTTTCCTTAGACTTCCCTGAACTGATATGTTGTCCTCTTTTTTATTTCTAATTGTTTGATGGCCATTGAGGCATTGTGTACAGCTAACAAACTATGTCTCAATGCCAGTAAAATGGAGATATTTTTTACTGTGACACCTGTGCCCTGTTTGTCTCCTCCCCTCTGGCCGCTGTCTTTGGGCATTCTACTCTCACCATCCTGAAAGATTGCTATCAGATGACGTGAGTTATTTGAAACTTACTAGTGACCCCTCTGCCAGACTTATGAAGATTATCAAAGAAAAGGTGACTGCAGCATTTGACTCTGAAATGATTAGCAAACAGGAATCAGAATTCTTGATTAAGGATCAAGGAAGGGTACCAGTTTTTTACATCTTGCCCAAGGTACATAAGAGACTTGTTAACCCCACTGGGAGACCTATAGTCTCTGGAGTAAATTCGATTTTGGAACCCCTGTCAAAATTTGCAGACTTTTACTTAAGACCCTCTGTTTTGAAAATGAAAAGTTATTTGAGAGACACCACCGATGCCATCAACAAAATAGAATGCATAGAGTTCATCCCTAGCCATTCCCTGTTGATAGGTTTGGATATTCAATCTTTATACACTGTGATACCCCAGAGAGCCACACTAAAGGTTGTTGAAGAGGTTTTGCTAAATAGAGAGGATGGACATCCAGTGAGCAATGCTTTCATTTTGTGGTGCACTGAGTTTGCTTTGACCCAAAATTTCTTTCAATTCCAAGGGATTTTTTTCCAACAAATTGAGGGCACTGCTATGGGTGCTGCCATGGCCCCTAATTTAGCTAACCTCTATGTTGAGTATTTTGAAAAAGCGGTGATATACCCAGCCACTAATCATTTTATCCATCATCTGAGGAAGTGGCTGAGGTATATAGATGATATACTGATCATATGGGACGGCTCGGGAGAAGAGGCTGATTGTTTTATGACGTGGCTTAACCAACAGAACCGATTTTTGGAATTCACGGGGTCTATTTGTGATTTTGAGACCCATTTTCTAGACATTACCATTTTTCATCATAATGGACTTTTGAAGGTGAAGCCTTACAATAAGACCACTGATAAGAACTCCTTATTGCATTTTAATACCTATCATGCCAAACATTTAAAGAACAATTTGCCGTTTGGACAATTTTTGAGGTTGAAGCGCAAAAGTACTTTAAAAAATGACTACCCAGAGTGCGGATGTACTAACCAATAAATTGTTAGCCAAGGGCTACCCGTCCAGAGTAATAAGAAACGCTTCCACAAGAGCCTATAATAACAACCGGGAGGCACTGTTAGAGAAAAGTAACAAGACTACTAGAAAGATCGGCACTGTTTTTGTGAACACTTTTTCTAACCTGTCCTACAAAATTAAAGCTATTGTTATGAAAACATGGAAGAAAGTCTACCGGGGTAAAGAAATGCTGCCTCCTCTAGTGGTTTTCAAAAAAAGTCAGAATTTACGGAATAAATTGATCAGAAATGATGTGACAGAATCTCAGACACCCCAAGTTAGACAAACAAGACTGTTGGGTTTGCCGGAAGTGAAAGGACATTTTCCAATTGGTAATTGTAACATGTGTGCACAAACAAAAGAAACCAGATTGTTACAAATTTTACCTGATGTCAAGTGGGTTTTCACTGAAATGACGAATTGTAACACAGCCAATGTTGTATATCTAATCACTTCTCCTTGCGGCCTACATTATGTGGGCAAGACGAATAGGCAATGTAAAGTTCGAATGGGGGAACATCGATGCTGCATCAAAAATCAAGTGATTACTGCCCCGTTAGTCAAACATTTCATTGAAAAGACACATGGCTTTAATGATTTTACATGGCTCATTTTGAAAAAGGTGTATGGTCATACTAAAACTGAAACAGATCGAAAATTATTGAATCTGGAGCAAAAAATTATCTTTAAGTTACAAAGTAATGTGTTAGGGCTCAATGAAAGTATTGATTGGCATTTGGTCAGCCAAATATGAATTTGGACATGATGTTTATATATTCTGTTTCTACTAAACATTGATTGTGCCAGCATAAAATTGTGGAACTGCAAAAAATGTATATTTTTTATATGCATTAATTCCATAACATCTATGTGTTATTTCAATTGGCATTGGTGTGGTGCTCATTGGGTCCACCTTTCATGACCTGGGTCCATTAAACTCTTCAACACCAGTTGTTCCTGGGTCCTTTCTAATATGGCCACCTGTTTTTCAGCTTTATGGTAACACACTGAGGAGTATAGTCCTTTTTCGGTGTTGGTTATATGCGTTGTAACCATAGATGTATGGACAGCATTTTTCATCGCGTGTGTACACAGCAGTGGATTGTTGGCCAACGGACTGCATTGCCGTTTGAGTTTTTTGGAAGTCGCTGGCAGAGTAAATAAACCCCCCTTGGTATGCAGGTGAGCGTGTCAGCTGTAGTTTGCCTGTCTCCACTCGATATCCCACGTGTAACACTAACCGGGAGCCGACATATTTCTGTTTGGCATGTGTTTTGTGACTCTTTTACACATGCGTCAGTGTCAATCTGGTCAACCACTTTTTCTATTCTTCACGCTTTTTAGAACGGACTGTCTGCAGGGATTTCTGCATGGGTCTTACTTTACACTTGAAGTTGCATCTGTATGATACGTTGTACTGTCACCAAGGCTGTTTCTACCACGCGGGTGATATATCCTTTTGGGCAATCTCTATCGTGATAGTGCATGATATGGTGATGGCTGATGATCTAGTTGTGCAAGGCATTTGTGAGAGCTTTATGTCCCCATTTGTCTTACAGATTGATACTGTATGATCGTGTGGAATTTTCCATTGCAACACGTGGACCGCTGCATTGTTTTTTGCAGCACTGGTTCCCACAGTTGTGTAGGTAAATATGATTATAGCTTTGGCGCGATTTCTATTTGAAGCCCCTGTCAGAGTGATTTCTGGATGTAACAGAGCATGTGGTCTCTGTGTATTGGTTTGTTTCATCCAGGTGTGGCGATACCCTGGCGGACTGTGACGCCTCCTGAAGTATTGGTCTCTCATTTGGCGAGGCACTAGCAAATTTGTCATTCTGTGACGTGCATTGAAGGTTCACCAATTAAAGGTAAATCTTGGCTGCCCATTGGGACCCTTGTGAGTGTGGCACATTTTTTGAGCCATGCTTCCATCTACATTTTGTAGTACACCCCCTCCCCCTCAAGCTTATTAGTTTCCTCTGTTTTTTGCTTTACTTTTACAGGCACGGAGGTTTCCTTTTTTCCCTTTGAGGGTGCCTGAAACTACCCATTCAACACGGTGTTGAGGAGAACAGTGGATGTTTTAAATGTATCCCCTGAAGAATGTTCGCCCGAACGGGGCTGTGAAGAACAGAAACATGTTATATATTCTGTGTCGTGTAGATAAGTAAAAATTGTGGCTTATGTTTTAGTAATTGTTTTTAGTGTTAGCTGCACTGTGTTAGGTGAGGGTAGTGTTTTATGCTCAAATTTAGTTGGAATATTTTGAATAAATCTTATATATTTTTGCAAATCAATCATAGCACGCGGTCTATTTTTTCAGGACTAGTGGTGCCGGAAAACCTTACAGAGGGTCCTATGGTCCTATTTGAGGGGGTTGGATGTAAGTAGAGAATACGTATTCATCGTGCTCTTTATTGTATTATACAATTTGATATCCCTATTGGTGGAGTAAGATGTCATTATATAGATAGGGACTGTTTGTACCTATTTGAACATACTTTCAATAATTGACACCCGTCATTTTGTCCTTTGATCTCGAATGGCAGTACAAAACAAAACCAGATGTTGCAGGGTTTCTTATTGTTGAGAACAGAATCTGCAGTTTAGGTCCTGATTATGGTTTTTACTCCAAATACTCAGTCTTTCCTTGGTTTTAAAAGCGTTTAAGTGAAAACACAAGAATGTAGATCTGTGGTGGGGATTTGGAAAGTGTTCGACAAAATTGGTACGTTTGTTGAACCTTCTTGCTTCACATGGGACATCCTTCATCTGTCTTTGACTCAATCTCTGTTCTTCAGTTGAGATCCAGTCGAGCCTCCACAGTTTGTTTTTGACTGAATCAGGGTTATTTTGTAAAGTTAAGCAGTCTGTTTCCAAGTCATTCAGTATACTCTCACAGTGTCTTGACCAGTGTGATAGTAAGGAATCTGTTTTGCCATTTTCTGGTTGATGCAAGATTGAAAATTGAGGGGCAGCATCTTGCATTATGATTTAACGGTATAATGCTCGGGTGTTCCAGCAAATTCATGCATTAAGAGAGAGAAGACCCAAATCATATCAAATACACACTGTTGCCGTCCCCTTTGGAATTTTCAAAACTTTTGTCCAGAATATGTTTTTTGCAGAGTCGTCCATAATTTGTGTGCGCAACCCAACTCACACCCAGCACCAAATATTAGGGCCGGTGTCACCTTTTGGTTATAGAAGTTTATTGCTGGTTGCAGTGAACATTTTCTATATTTTTTATTGATAATGGCAGCCTGGCATGCAAGCTGTCTACACTTGGATTTGGCTTTCTCTGCCCAGGGACTGTCATCAATGTGAGCACTGATCTGCATCCCCAGGTATCTGGTGTTGGTCACGATGTTCAGGGTTTCCGTTCCCAGTCGCCATTTGAATTGTTTCCCTTTTGTTTTGGTTTAAGTTCTCAGATTCTGTAAAACCAAGATCCCGCACTTATTCATGTTGAAGCATAGACCATTGACTTTTGCGTATGTTTCTACAGCCTCAAGCTTACGTTGAAGACCAATCGGCGTGGCATCAAGAAGTATGAGATCATCTGCGTATAACAGCCAGCTCACTTGGCTTCCGTCTATGCAAGGTGGAAATGAACACACGTTCTTAATGGTGTAGATGATGTCAGATATAAACATATTGAAAATGATCGATGCCAGACGGCACATCGCTTGATGCCACAAAATGTAGAGATGGCCGCCAACATGGTGCCAGTTTGGTCTGGGCGAATCCTGACATTGGTTCCGGTGTGTAGTTGTTTAATGGCCGCCAACAGGTCAGGGGGCAATTCCAGTTCTTCATTTTGGTCCACAAAATGTCTCTATCTATGCTATAAAAAGCGCTAGAGAAGTCAATCAGTGACAAATATACTTTGCCCTTAGTTCTTATTGCCTGCATTTTTAGTAGATTTAGAATTTACAAGTTTAGCCCGCACCCAAATCCCTTAACGAAGCCGGTTTGTCTCAAATCTTGTGCTGAGACCCGGAGATCCAGTTGGATAGTTTTTGTTGTAACATTGTTGCGTACACCTTCCCAAGGACGTCCAAAAGTGCTATCGGCTTATAGTTATGAGGATTAGCCCTATTTCCTTTTTTGAATATAGGCACTATCACAGCACTTTTCCATGATGTCAGTGATCCGCATTTTGTGTTGATCCTGTCCAATAAGGTGAATCATATTTCAGACCATTCTTCTGGGTTTTGTTTGAGGGTATAATTCTTAAGACCATCAGGCCCTGGTGCCCTTGAAGAACTCACTCTTTTTATGATTTCTAGAATGTCGCTTTTTTGAATTCAAGGTTCCAGCTTGTTAGGGCTGGCAATTCAGTTTCTGCAAAGTGACCTGTAGTGTTTAATCGAATCGGACTCAGATACTATGCTGGTCTGAAGCGCAGCTTGTGTTCCGCTTTTGTTGTTAATTAGATTCTAGAAGTCACGTGAATTTTTATTTTTTAGTTTTTCCATCATGAATTCTGAATCATTTTGTAGCATGATTTCTTGATGCGATTTGATCCAGTTTTTGTACCTTTGTTTTACAAGGTTTTTTTTGTTTTCACGTTCTAATGGATTATCAGCATGTAACTTTCGTAGGTCTTGGCACATCTGTCTCTTTCGCCTGCAGTTTTCAAGATCGAATACGTGTTTTGGTGTACATTTCTGATGTTTTAGGCCTTGATTCCTCTCAGTATATTGAGTTAGCAAGGGTCCGTATTCGATTTCAGTTTGATGTTCACAGAATTTTCTTGAGATGGAATTTGTTTCAGTATCAGTCAGGTGAAGTCTCACTCTGTTTGATTCTACATTGATGTTCCAATTCCATAAGGTGTTCTTTGATTTTACAACAGTTTTCATGGTCATCTTTAACATCTTATGGTCACTGTGCAGTCCATCAAGGACTTTCATGTTAGCCATTTGTCTATGTAAGTTTGCCGACACAAAGAAATAGTCCAAGACTGAACACTGACCCGGTCGGTTCTAGGTGTGCTGTGATGGTATGTCACCTTTGATGTTGCCATTTAGCATGTAAATATTTCTTAAGTCCATTTCAAGACACCAGCTATCTGCGAGATTGTCGAGACTGCTTTTCTTTTAGTTGAAACAGTTGATATTCAGGTCGCCGAAGACAATGAGTCCTGTTTTACTTGATTCTTCACAGACTTCGTCAATCATGGAGGAAACCTGATCTATGAAGGATGTGGGGCCAGCTGCAATATGGTACCAATATAGGATTATGACATGAATTGATCCTTGTATCGGGTTGAAGATCTTAGTCACTTGTATGTATGGAGACACATTTATTGATTTAAGGATTCGAAAGCCTGATGTTTTCCGTACAAGCGTGAGAAACCCGACCATAGGTCTACCTTTAGAATTGCCGATTGCTGGGTTGAAGGCAATCTCATATTCATCGGACAACGGCCTCTCCGGAAGGCAAGTTTCCTGCAAGCACATTATATCAATCTCGCCCATCCAGTAGTTTTGAAACAGGTGCTTGAAGCCTCTTGTGTTCGAAGTTCCGATCTTGAACAAGGACTCCTCCGTGAGATCTTCACATTATGCTGAGGTGTTTTTTGGAGTTTTTGCTGTTAATGCTTCAGCGAGCCAGTGCCAGTCTTCTGTTTTTTGTTCGGTTCTCGCAGTTGTTTCTGTGTCTTGAGCAATGGCTCTATTCCTTGTGTCGCATCCAACCGTTATTTTGATTTGTTGTTTGTTAATCCAGCCATTTGAAGTGTTTCTGGGATCAGTTGCTGGACAATCAGTGTTTTCTGTTATCACTGAGGGCTTGGTTGGTATGGAGATTATATATGTCTTAAGACTCGTTTGTGGAGCTGTTTAAGGACTCTGGCTCTGGTCCCTTTTTACAATATGAAGGTGTTGTTTTCCTTATGTCAAGCCAAGGATGTTATCACTGATCTCAAAGATATCAAAGCCCAGTGATATTAGCGCCGAGGTTGCTTCAAGCAATATGTTTTATATCATTTTGGAGTTCAGATGTCTGATACAATGGTTCTCAGGCTAGGAATGTGATGCAGTAGACAAAGCACATTGTGTCGATTTAGAATTAAGATTGTCACTGCCCACAATGAGTTCCAGACCCAGTTTGTAAGTTGATTGTGGTTTGGAGTCTGGTCTTCTTGAGTCTTTTTTGCGATGTACAGAGTCACGGTTTTGGCCGTCATATACCAACGAGTGGCCTTCAACATCATGATTTAAAGGAGGCTTATGCAAGTAATGATGGAAGTTAGGTTTAGATTTAGAAGGGCAAAGTGGCATTGGTCTTGTTTCTGTGTGGGGAGGAGCCACAATGGTACGTGCACTTAAACTATCCTGTTGCGTGAATCCAAACTGTTGATCAAGTTTGTTCCATCTCTCGTTTTTGGTTTTCTAGTTGGTCCATTGGTGATGGTTCCGGTAATGTTGTGTTTATCTGCACCTCTGACTCCATTGAAGAGATTTTCATTGGTGGATCCTGGTGCGGGGGTCCGAGCCATTGATCATGCTTATTCCATCTTTTATTCAGAGTCAAAGAGCTTTGGTTAAGTTTTTCCACTGTGTTTGATGCGAAAAGCGTCAGTTGGATCAAAGTACAGATTCTTCCCAAGGAAACAGCTTTTGGATTGTTGAATGGATCCGTTGCTATCATTTCCGGTGGCGACAAGTTATTCTGGGACTCTGGCTCGACTTGAGAAATTTTTGAGGTTTGATCACTCGTTTTTTGGGTGTCGATGGGTATTGATGGAAAGTTTTTATTTATTATGGCAACTTTTGCCGTCTCAGCCGAAGGCGCTTCTTCTTGTGTCTCTATGTAATCGTCATCATATGTAGACATGTTCATCAAGTCAGTTGTGGAGTCTTCGCGGTTAGCTGTCTCTGCAATTGCACAGTTTTCCAGCTTTTTTGGTTCCTTGACTTTTTAGTTGATGCCTTGCGTAGCAACACCATTCGTGTTTACCGTAAAGTTGATGGTTTTTATGTTGTGCAAGAATTTCCTCGAGCTGTTGCATGTCCGGCGGTTTTTTGAACTCTGATGTTTTTTTTTTTTTATTCTGAGATTTTTGTTGTAAGTTCCTTTGAGGATGAGGCGTTTTTATCAAAGATGGCAAAGTTTTCATTCGTTTTTTTTCCCAATAGTGGTACTCATGCATTGACGTTAGTGGTAGCTTTGTTACCTCCAGCTATGTTTCCTGAGGTGTTTGGCAGTTGGTGGTCAATTAAGGCAGGGTTTCTGTTCCCCATTAGACTATGAACAGCGCAAGCAAATGAGGATTGCATGGTTAGTGCTTTGGTTGTTTCAGGTACAGCAGTAGAACCATCATGTGTGTTTATTACTGGTCCACTGTGATTCAAATCTCCCAGTCCCAGTTGTGCGGGTGTCCATCTTGTTTGCTCGTTGGGTCTTTTAGCGGTGGGAGAGTTTTCGTTTGTTTTTTGAGGCCAGTCATGGTGCTCAGTGGAGTCTAAGACCACTGAGTTTGATGTTTGAGTTATAGATGCCACTGCGCTGCTTACGGTCCTTTTTGCCTGGTCACCAGTGCTTTCAGTTTGTAACTCTGGATTGTGATAATTTTTGTTTGATTTGCCAGAATGTCCTGTGACCTCATTTCTTTATCAGTTTGCGATGGTAGAGACTTTTTGACTGTTCTGTTTATTTATGTTTCCCAGTGAGTGATCTTTCATTTTAAGCCAAGCCAAAGCTTCCTTTGCCACTTCAGCAAACAGTTTTTTTTTTCACGCTGCAATTTCTTTTCTAGTCCGTTAGACTGATCAGCAAACTTTCAATCCTTGCGTTCATTTCGTGATAGGTGTATTTAAATAAAGTGTTTTCGCTTTCAAGGTTTACAACTTTGGAGTTCAGCAGGGCCACTAATGTTGTCAAGTCTTTGATGTTGTCATTTATTTGTTTGTATAATTTGAAAAATGGCGAGATTGTTATTGCCAGTGTCAACATCAATATTGGTTGGAAGTCCTGTAAGATAATTTTGGTTAGCTCATCTATACGTTCGGCTTGCTTTGTGCGAGTGCTGAACTTGGTTTACCGAATTTTAGGATACTCACGCTCCATGATTGAGGAGTCAGTTGAGGAGGAAGTCGTCGAGCAAGAGGAGTCATTCCTGAGTCCAATGGTCTGTTCTTTTGTATGCGCAGGTCCCTCTAGGTTTATTATTTGCTTTCCCATGCGTTGTTGTGAACAAGACAGTTTGGGTGATAAACTTAAAGGAATGGTTCGGTCAAAATTTTTTATTGTCTCTACGCGTCAGCCATGTGTTTTTAAGCCTAAGTCGCTCGATTTTTGAAAAATTTCCTATGGACTTTACCCGAGTTTTCATCCATTAAACCCATACGAAAACAGGCACCAGGGCGCTGCCATTTTGTGATAAACCTATCGCTTGCCCCATCGCCCTGGCTGACCTGCTTTTGTGGCACTAAATCATATCCCCCACCTCTGAGCCTGTCATCAGCAGACGCGTACCGCCCATTTCACAACGCCAAAGCACGTCTCGTGTCAACAATCGCTGCGCTTCAGCTAATGACATGTCGCCATGGAAATGGCAAGACGCCTCTTTCCTCAATAAGTATAAACAGACCGTTTCACAACACACAGCAGCAGATTTTCAATTCCATTCCTCTCTCTGCGTTACTTTGAGTATTCTGTGACTCGTTTCTGTACTTTGGTCAGCTACCTTTGCCGCTTGTAGCCCGTGTGAACACCCGTACCATCGCTATAAATTATTTTAGTTTGTTTACCACATAATGGCTACAATAATGCCCTAAATGTACGAGCCCGAGTATACCGAAGAGGAACTACTGGAAAGGCAAACATGCGAAAACGATGGGGCTTCAGACGGCAGTTGGCAGGACGCATCAACGGATGAAGACACTGGACCTAGTCGCATGGACAGTGTTTCCACCTGGTGCACATGCAATCGGTGCGAGCTAATGCCAACCGAGGAGGAGAACTGCTGCTGCTGTGAAAACTCGGGATGCGTGGCCTACATTTCGGAAGGCGAGCCACGACCGCAATGCATCACCGAGCTGCCAGACTTCAGGGCAGCCTGCCTCACACGTTCCGTGTTGAGGATAATGATGGTGCTTATGCACGACATTCGCACAACTGTTCGTCCTCATAATCCGAGTAACAAGTAAGTATAATCTGCTTGTGATGCCACTACCATTTCATGGTCGTCTTCTATATGCAAAATTACATCTATGATGATATATGATATATGATATATGATAAGGCATTTGTAACGCGCCTATACACAAGTGTTTCAAGGTGCGACGAGGCAGGGAGGGGGGAACAAGGGGAAGACAGACAACGATCCTACTAGGCCAGGTGTCATTCAGATCGCGCAAGTGCAGGGGTAGGGGGAAGGGAGAGGTGCATGGGGAAGGAGAGGGGGGAAGTGCAGTACAAGGTAAGTAGAATAAATAAATAAAAGGGCCAGCTGATGGCAAGTGCAAGGTAAGTGCAGAACAAGTGCTGGGAAGGGGGGGCTGTAGGGATACAGAGACAGTCCCGCAGTGCAGGGGTTGCCAGGGAGGCAGTGCAAGTGGAGAGTGGCTGGGCCCAGGACCGAGGTCGGTGAGAGTGGCCCAGTTGCAGATTCAGCGCAGTTTCAGCGAAGAATTAGCAGGGGAGAGGGAGAGAGAAAGCAGAAGCAAAGAGGAAGGTTTTCAGATGCTTCCGGAACTGGAGATGGTTCTCCTCAAGTTTCAGGGGGGCAGAAAGGCTGTTCCAGAGGGAGGCCCCTGCCACGGAGAGAGATCTACCCCCAGCTCGTTGCTTCGAGAAGCGGCTGACCCTGAGGGAGTTGGAGACGGATGAGCAAAGGGCTCATATCATTGTAACGCATGAAAGTCGTTCAATAGTGTGCAGTGTCTAGATAGCATTTGTCCGAGCAGAATGCCATTAGTTACAAGAGTTGTCATTTACAACAAACGTTTAATCAACTTATCTTGGTCATTTAAAAACAGTTTGTATCATTATTTTTCACAGGTGGTACCGGCTGGTGGCCTATCGTTCCTTTACATGGTGGCTTCACGGGAGGCTTGGACACCGCGTTCGAAGAGTAATACCCGCCTGTGCCGTTCGTGCCATAAGAGAACTTTCCTGAGTGACAGCGGTCAGTACAGGGGATTTTCCCTCGCTGTGCTGTAACCTGACCTGTACAATGTGTAAAGTTTTTTTTATTTTTGTGCCATCAAAAAAAGAAACAAAATAAAACACCACATATATTTTAACAATGGTTGTTTCAATTTTTTAAATGAATCAAGTGTGTCTCCATTCAGCAGTCTTCCTGTGCCTTGTCTGCACGCCCACCGGCCCATCTATCCATCCACCCCCCTCCCATATCAAAGGCGAGGTATAACTATATAAAGTATAAAAAAAAGTGGTTAGTTTAACAAAAACAAAAGTCCATAACAACAAGTCCAGTGGATGCGTGCTGCCATGGGGGGCTGTCAGGGGCGCGAATGGCCAAGTTGCCAAACAGCATGTACACTTCAAAAGGTATCCCACGCCAAGGGCCCATCGCTCACATGGCCTCCTCAGACTGCGTGTCTCCAGGCAGGGCTCCCCCTTGAAGCAGGCCGCCCCCTGTCATCCACTTAAGTGTGTCTCCATTCAGCAGTCTTCCTGTGCCTTATCTGCATGCCCCAGGCCCATCCATCCCACTCCCCTCTATCAAAGGTGGTTCGCGCCAGTGGATGCGCGCTGCCATGGGGGGCTGTCAGTGGCGCGAACGGCCAAGGCGCCACACATCATGTACACTTCAAAAGGAATCCCACGCCAGGGGCCCATCGCTCACGTGGCCTCCTCAGACTCTGTGTCTCCAGGCAGGGCTCCCCTTGAAGCAGGCCACCCACCTGCAATCCACATAAGTGTGTCTCCATTCAGCAGTCTTCCTGTGCCTTATCTGCACACCCCAGGTCCATCCATCCCACCCCCCTCTATCAAAGGCGGTTCACGCAACTGGATACGCTCTACCATGGGGGGCTGTCAGGGGCGCGAACGGCCAAGGTGCCAAACAGCATGTACACTTCAAAAGGTATGCCTTGGGCTCATCGCTCACATGGCCTCCTCAGACCCAGTGTGTCCAGCCAGGACTCCCCCTCACGCTGGCCGGCCCCCGGCAAACCACATCATACCACGACATACACACGTCATTCATTCACAAACACACCCCTGTTTGCAATACTGTTTGTAATTCTCATGAGACTTGATATGTCTCATGAGAACTTCTTTGCGCTTCGCAAGTCAACTCCTGAACGTGCTACCTGAGAACCACTGAAATCTATGCTAATCTGCTTGTCGTCGTGCTATCCGTGAACTTCTGTGACCGCTTCGAGCAAACTCGTCAGTGTGCTACCTGTGGCCACCCACCTGTTCTCCTCCAACATACTGCTCTACTTGCTGAATCCAACTGTTTGTTGGTCAAGGTAAGGCCCTGTATCCTAGTCATATTTCGTTGATTTTTAAATTTCTATCTATTTGCGAGTAGAGTACTCAATAGTGCTATGTTCATTTGTCTCATTGATATTGACTTGAGTTTTCATTGTTATGCTATCAATAGATATATTTATTTTCATCTGTGTCAATTGTCATCGAATTGCATCCTTCGGAGGTCCAGTCAATAATGTAAGCATGTTTCCTTCTCGTGCAAGACAGAACATCCAAGGGACGAGTCACATGTTCAGAGTTTAGTCACATCATTTATAAATTTCTGCAATTTATGCAAATACTAAGCCGCACATGATGAACTGGTATAGTTCCTGTGACCAAAACAAACCTTGCATTGAACATTGTATGGTTCATTTACTTTTGTATCACATTTTTATTCATCAAGATTTTATAATAATGTCGATATTTACTTTTCAGAATTTTCAACAATGTCTGCCTGTTCGATTAGCGGTTGCCCTTCGAAGACCCATGCTAAATCTGAAGGCACTACAATACATGTATTCCCGAAAACTGTTGATCGAATTATAGAATGGGTCAGACATTGCGGATATCCACTGGATGAGCTGTAAAGTAGAGTCCAACAAGTCTTAGAGGATAAGAGGGGTGATCGATACCGCATCTGCAGCCGGCACTTTTCCTCAAACATGTACACAACATCTTGGGTAACAAAGAAGAATAAACGGCGCACGGCACGAAAATTGCTCGCGAACGCTATTCCCACTCTATTCGTCCACATTCCGCCACTGGTGAGTTAAGTGTCCGGATTTAGCTTTAGGCCTTGCGGTAGTGTGTAGGTAGCCAAATGGATTCATTGATATTTTAGGTGTTGTGTCCCTTGTAATACTTTCGACATTGATATGAGTGTATAGCTTTTTGAATAATGACATTTATCAATATATTCTTTTTCGATTTCATAACCCACAAACTAAATCTATATATGGGCAGAGGGAACTGTGCTATATTGCGCATTTTCAATAGCATTACTCTCAAGTATTCTGTCTCCTTACATGGCAATTTTTAATATTGGCATTTCATTATCAATGAATAATTTACCTTTACAACTGCTTGACTATCCCTTGAATCTGAAGCAAGAACATTCTACATTGTGACGTGCTTGCAGTTATCAACCACTTCTAGTGCATATCAGGTAATCTTACTTGGCTATTCCGCTACAGACTTGTTTTATGCATGTCAAGTAATATTTTTATTGTATCGTGCAATTATTTTACCGAATGTTTGGTTAGTGCTTTCCAATTGATATACACCTTACTTATCGTCCACTGGTGCTTGTTTTCAGTTATAATTAGTGTTATCCATAGTAATGCAAGTACTGTCTTTCAGGGAGATGCTGAAGCGTCCACCACATTGACAACTGTAACGCTCACCTGATTCCCGTAGAGGCGCCGGTCTTGACTGGGCGTATACCGTATCTTCAAAGGTGATGTGTAACACACGGCTGGCTCTTTGGGCTGGACCTCTGTGCACTGTATGTCTGACTCGAAGGGTAAGATGTCTGCAGATAGAAAATATGGGATTAAGGAACTGGGTTATTGAATGTCTCTCTCTTCTTCCCTTTCTCTTCTCCTGTAGAACGCCAAAGGTTAACGCTCTCACCTTAGGTAAGTGAACGCTGTGCTCTCCATCTGCCTCGGGGCAGGGTGCTGTAACCAGTTTCTTCACTGGATAAGGGGAGCAGGCCTCTTGACTTCAGAGGACTGCTGTCCGTCGTTTACTGCACGAACGGTAAGTTTCGAGTAATTCTAATGTCTTTAAAGTCTTTAGTAACGATGTCTCTTGTTTTGCAGGGTTCTGGCGATGGCGGATGATGGGCTGAAGTGAGTTGAAGATGGAGCCCGTGTGATGAATAGAAGCGCCTGGAAGCATGTAAGTAAGCGCTTGTTTCCTGCTTCACGATGCGCTCTAACTGTCTTTTTATTTTGCAGGTACAAGTTCGGAGCAGCTGCAGGGTGCCGGAATACCCACTGGGTTAGATGTGGAAAGGAGTAATGGCACGTGAGTATTAAAGTTCCCCAATGTCTTTAAACGCACCTTGTTTTGTCTTTCAGATGCGGGATGCAGCGCCGAAGGCCTCCGGAGCGTGCGAAGAGTTGGTAAGCTTTTTCCTTTCAGATGCCGGAATGCAGTGTGAAGACCTCCGGAGCGCACGAAGAGTAGGTAAGCCTTTGTCTTTCAGATGCCGGAATGCAGCGCGAGGCGTTGGTGACAGCCGATGGACCAGGTAAGTGAAGAGCTGTCACTGAAGACTGTAATGCTAACCTGTTCTTTCTTGTCTTTATAGGTGTTGCTGAAGACTGGATTCAGGATGGTAAGCCTTTTTCCTTAGGCCCAGGATCAGATGCAGAAGACACGATGAGCGTTCTGCTGCAGAGGATGCAGAATAACGCAAAGCAAGATTCATCCATCGGGTGTGGTTTAAATAGCCTCCTGTAGTGCTTAGGTGTCTCCTTCCACAGCCACGCCTAGGTAAGAAAAGAGTTCCTGCTTTCCAGAAGAGTTCCAGTGTTCTGAATCTAGGGAGTGGCTCCTGCCCCACCCAACAGGAAAAGTAGTTCCAAACAGAAGAGGATCAGAGGCTCAACTGGCAGGCAAGTAAGCAGCATGGTCTGCTGCAGGTAAGTCCACCCAAGCATTATGAGCCCGGCGCTTCCAGCGCTGGGACTGGGCATATTTATGAGCCTGGTGCCACTGGCGCCAGGACTGGGTCCAAAAGGTCCCAATTGGGACTGGTTGGCACTCGGAACCTGGGTTACGGATCTGCTTCCAAGGGAGTTGGGAAAACCCTGACCTTTTGGAAGCAGAGATCATGACAACAACATCCCTAGATGTTCTTCAGCAGCTCGAGGTATGGATACTGACAGCTCATCGAACTAGATCATCAGAGCTGGAATACTTGTTGTTTGATTGTTCTACACAAAATGTACCTGTGCGGTCGACCCCAAGTGTGTGTTATGTTTTCAATATTGTAATCCTTACTAATGCAAGTACTATCTTTCAGGCAGTTGATGGAGCGTCAACCCCTGCACTTGATGTGGAGCCTGACATTCAAGTAATTCCAGAGAAAGTGGAAGCGGGACCTTGCGTATACCAATCGGCGCAACAGCTTTCGGAAGTGCGCACTACATTTACAACATCCCTACATATTCTTCGGCAGCATGAGGTATGGATACTGACAGCTCCATCGAGCGTCATCATATAACGTGATTCCATTTGCTATACTTTCTTCCCTATTAATGCAAGTACTGTGTTTCTGGGAGACGAGGGAGCTTCCACTACAATAACAACATCCCATTTAGATGATGCAGACTTAAATAAATCAGAGAAATAAGTCGAGGAAATCTGATCATATTTAGATATTCCTTGATTGTTTTAGACAATGCATCATTGGTGGTTATCTCTTTATATGTACCTGTGCTGTCGACCCCAAGTGTGTTTTATATTTCCAATATTGAAAACCATACTAATGGAAGTACTGTGTTTCAGGGAGTTGCTGATGCCTCCTCTCCAATACAACCATTCATGGCAGTCCATGCGGAGCCAGAGATATGGATACTGACAGTTCCATCGAACTAGATCATCAGAGCTCGAATACTTGTCGTTTGATTGTTCTACAGAATGTTTAATTCGTGTTTATCTATTGAGATGTACCTGTGTGTTCGTCCTCACGTGTGTTTTATGTTTTCAATATTGTGATACATAGTAATGAAAGTACTATGTTTCAGGGAGTGGATGGAGCGTCATTCCGTGCTGTCTATGCGGATCCAGAAAATATAGCCGTTGCAGCGCAAGAGGAAGGGAAGATATGCAGAAACAAATCGGAGCAACAGCGTGCAGATGTTGAAGTTCGAGTCAAGAAAGTTGCAAAGAAAAGAAACAAAAATACGGTTAGTTACAAACAGTTCATAATTTTAGGAATTGTTTTGTGTTTGGGACTATATTATGTTTTTTCCTGTCAATTGTACTATACTTTATATTGTGTTTAAAATGAACATCCCTTTTCCAATCTGTCCTCTAATTACCCGTGGGTGTACGAACTACACATACACAGACAGTGAAGCAAATGAGAGATGTTGCTTGCCAGACCATTTACACTATGGAGGAACTATTAATTCAGACGCGGCTTGTTGAGAGTCGAGATGCTCATGTCCAATGGCCAGAACATGAATTGAATGTGTCCGGAGAATCCAGTAAAGTTTTATTGGACCATTGCTACAGTTTGACCGCACCACCAAAAGAAGATGATACTGAATGTATTGAAGATAGCTCTGAAGCAGTCGCAGATCAATTCACACAATCTACACCCGCCAAAAAAATGGCACCCAAAAAGTTGTCGACATTGTTGTGTTCTCCCATCAATGCTGAAGTAACATATGTTGAAATGACAGAGAATGAAGCAGCAGCAGCACCCAACGACGCATCAGAACTTGATATCATCAATATTTCTTTCAAATTTGTTGATATGTCCTCAACAGCACAGTCCGAAACAACTTTCATGCCGGATGACAGTCTAATGAAAGAGGGCAAATACATAGTATTCGACAGTTGTTTGATGGATTTTATAAGTATGCTGTAATGTGGGCATTCAGTTGGAGGGGAAGTATGTGGGGAGCCATTGATTCATGTGACTCGTCAAAAACAAGGCAGTAACGTCAAAATACATGCCGCCTGTAGATTAAATCATGCGTTCTCATGGTCTGCACAACCGATGCTGGGGAAGCTGCCAGCAGGCAATCTACTGTGTGCAGCTGCCTCACTTTTTAGTGGGTCCAGTTTTAGAAAGTTAGAATCTTTCTTTCAGTTTGTGGGACTCCATTTCATTTCTAAAACGCAATACTACAAATACCAACATGAATATCTGTTTCCGGCCATTAGTGATGCTTTGAAAATTGAACAATTGTCTGTAGCAAGTACATTCAAAGGGAAACGATAAAGGCTAGCCGGCGATGGACAGTGCGACAGCCCTGGATTTTCTGCCAAGTACTGCACCTACCACTTTCAGGACATGGATAGTAAGAAAATTGTGAGTTCGGTGGTCGTGCAGGTGTCCCAATGTAAATCCTCAGTGGTCATGGAGAAACTAGGATTTATAAAATCATTGCAATATCTACAATCAAGGGGAATGCACATCGACCTCATAGCCACGGACAGACACGTTTCAATTGCCAAGACAATGAGAGAGCAGTTCCCACATATTAAACATCAATTTGACGTATGGCATCTTGCTAAATCAATCAATAAGAAAATCTCGGCTGCAGGAAAAAAAAAAAGGTTTTGAAAGTATTTCACAGTGGTCCCAGTCTATCAGCAACCATGTTTGGTGGAGCTCCAAAACTTGTGAAGGGTCAGTGGAAATCCTACTTGAAAAATGGCGGTCACTGATGCACCACTGTACCAACGTTCACCACTGGACAGACAACCAACATTTCCACCAATGTGAACGTGGCCCTTTGTCCACAGAGGAGGCACAGAAGAAGAAGTGGTTGATTGCATCTTCACCTACACACAAAGCCATTGAGAAGATTGTTTTCGATAAAACTCTATCAAGAGATTTGAGGGGACTGACAGAATTCTGTCACACAGGAGAGTTGGAGGTGTTCTACAATATGTGCCTAAAGTACAGGCCAAAGCGATTGCATTTCAGCTTACAGGGCATGAAACATAGGACTCTACTAGCAGTCTTGGCCCATAACGAGAATGTGGGCCGTGAACAGTCTAGGACTACGGGGAATGTAGGGATGCCTCGCTACACTACGAACTTTGGAAAAAGAACTAAGAAATGGGGGGGTAAAACCAGTATATGAGGAAATGGAGTTCGACTTTGTTAAAGGCCCTATAGTTAGTGTACTAGAGAAGCACAGATATGGAATTCTGAGCGTTTCTGTGCAGAGCACTGGTGCATTGCCCCCAAACATTGCCACTGTGCCATGTCCACCCAAAGCAGAGCTCGGGGAGAAGTTCGAATCCCGGTTTAAATAAATCATTGTAATCTGATTGTCTTTTTGAAAATAATGTTATTGTACAGTGTGCATTCAAAGTATGCTAACCCTAAACCCTCCATTCACCATCCTGGGTGGCGAACAACATGGGTGTCATCTTTGACTTCTCTCTCTATTCACCTCATATCGCTGACCTTGTGAATATGTGTATGTATATATTTTTGTTGCTGTAACTAAGTTTCACAATCTCATGTAAATGCTGCGCATTGTTAACCGAGGGGAGGCTTGCGTATTGAAAATAATAAAACAAATAAACAATAAATCTCACTTTCAACTCAACTCCTCGGGTACTTTATACTTTCCTGACCTTCCCCCAAAAAGTCAATGGGCCTCATTACACGGAAGGAGGTAAGGGTTAACGGTCACCGGTAATGGTACCGGTGACCATTAACCCTTACCGCCTTACTACGAGGTCCCTTAGCGGGTTGGTACTTTAACGCCTGCTTTTAGCAGGCGTTAAAAACCAACCCGCTGAGGGACCTTGGTGCTAATTACGGCACTGCAAATTTGCGGTACTGTAATTAGCACCTTCCCCATTCCCATTATGCCCTATGGAGCAAAAATGGGAATGGGGAAGGGCAATGGTGGAAGGGGGAATTACCGCCCCGCCAACCTTGGAATAGGGCGGTAATACCCCTTTCCACCAAGGCGGTGCCGGTATTTTACCGGCATGGACCAAGGTGCTATTAGCACCTTGGTCCACCGCCTACCGTGTAATGAGGCCCAATGTCTCCATAGTTATGGTACTCAAAGGCTGCAAAGCTCACGGACAATGAGGACAAAATTGGGGCGTTGCAGATGGGAGAGAAGCCAGTTTGCATTTGTACATTGAGGCCTAGTACAAAGATGGAGTTGAAAATTCAAGTTCTCACAGATAGCTTTACACGGGATGTTGCAAAGTAAGAATGTACGCTCATGCAGAGTGAAGGTCAGCGGCTTTGATTTTTTGCTTGCGGGCTGAAGAGGCCCGCAAATAGCACTGGTAGTATAAGGTTCTATTGTTTTTTGACCTTGAGAGACAGAGACCATGCCGAAAGGACTTCATTTGAAGGAGGGGGGCAGTAAAGTAAGAGACGATAAGGCTGAAATTTCTGAAACTAGACCGAGTTTCATGTTAGTTCAGCATATGAAAAATCGTTGGCACGAACACAGTGGGATTTACGGACTGCATTACGCAGAGATACAATGGAAATAGCAAATATAATGTAAGTAACTCTTCAGACGCTTTTATACCCGAATGAATGAATGAATGAATGAATGAATGAATGAATGAATGAATGAATGAATGAATGAAGAGCAAGTACAACATTTGTGGGATCGTCTTTCTACTGGGCACATGAGCGTGCATGTGCCCATTCGACACGCATGTAGACAGTCGTTTCTCAGTGGTTCAACGGTAAAATAAAAAAAATCATTAGTTTGTGTGTTTCCCTCGATTTATTTTGTTAATTTTCACATTGCTTTTAGAGCCGAACATACTCCATTGCACTATCCTTGCAAGCAAATAGTTTCAGCTCGCCCGTAATAAATCAAATGAATAATAGTAATAAAGATCGGCTGGTGAGACTAATTTCAATTTTTATGTTTTCTAAACAGGTAAATCCTACCGTACTGCCACTGCCACATATTCCAGACCCCGGCAGACGGTTTTTTCATCCGCTAGCTGCAGTTTCTTGTAAACAACTGCACAACGTCGAACATTTTATGGGACGATTGCCAAGAGGCCATATGCCCTTACGCGGTACTAGCGACTAGAAGCAACATATTGACCTTTACGGTGGCCTAGTGCCTAGTTGATGGAACAGCCTTGCGGTTCATGGTGCATCCAAAGTGCTTCTTTTAACGAAAACCAACACCCTGTGTACCATAAAGGAACAGCACGTGACTCACAATGAACTTTTCCAGATTTGCGGATCGAGAGAAAAGAAAAAAAATTCCATTCTGATTTAATATGCCAATTGCTGAATATTCTCTAAACATTTAATGTCAAATAAATGTACTTTACCAAATGTACTGTATTGCTGTTTGATTTTAAAGTACAGTTTCATATTCCGAATTGTGGCGTGCTGTGTTGTGAGTTGATCTGTGTTGGTTTCCGGGATCTGTGTGAAGTCGCGTAGAAGATGACTGGGCGCGTTTGCCTACGCAGCACAGTAACGTCACGGAGAGAGGCGGGGCATATGAATGTTTTGATAATGTCAGGCTTAGGGGCAGGGGATATGATATAGTGCCGCAAAAGCAGGTCAGCCAGGGCGATAAGGCAAGTGATAGGATTATCACAAAATGGCAGCGCCCTGGTGCTTTTTTTCTTGTGCGTTTAATGGACGAAAACTCGGGTAAGGTCCATAGGAAATTTTTCTAAAATCGAGCGACTTAGGCTTAAAAACACATGGTCGACCCGTAGGGACAGTAAACATTTTTGACCGAACCATTACGTTAAGTCAACTCTTCTTCGTTTATTCAATCCGCTTTTCCATCTCATTTTGGATGGTGTTTCGGCTGTGACAGCTTTTAAGAGTTTCAGTTGATCTTCATTAACCTCTTTTTCCATCTCATGACAAACCTAATTGTTTTTGTCCATTTTGTTCATTTTATTGAGTTGTGATAGGTCAAGTAGGAGCTTATTCACTATGTCAAGCGAATTTCTTCTTACAAAGTTGGGTTTGTGACATAGGTTATCTTGTGGTTGAAGTGAACGTCCAGTGAGCAACACATAATTTTCAAGAAACTGAGGAGGGTGAGGGGTGTCAATGAAGGGTACATGAAAGACATCATAATTTTCTAGCTCAACATTGAGCATGGAGAGACCTTTATTTATGCTTCGGGTGAGAGACAGCTTTGTTTTTCATATGGTAGGATGGTTGTCACGTTGAGCAGAAGAGACTTTCACAGGGGTGTCAGGCATTTCCGGCACTGTGGCCGCTGAGAAGCCCAGAGCTATTGTTGACAGTGAATCGTGAGAGGTGTGCTCAGGATCAGGATGGTCGTTCTCCACAAGCCTGTCACCACTTCTCAAAGAGATTATGGAATTCACACCATTTGAAAAGTGGCAGGCACGCCATGCAAGGACTCACAGCATTGCAATTTGGTGAGGCTTTGTTTGTTGTTTTCATAGTCGGTTCGACAGTAAGGTCGATAATCCGATTGGGGCTCAGGCATTTTGGGACTAGCCATGACAAAGCGTCTTCATGGACGGTCTCAACATTTATATTCAATTAATTGATTCACTGCGTGTTCGCGAGACCGCACGCGGCACCGCACGTGGCACTGTCAAGAGGTGCGCCAGTGAACATCACAGGTAAGACATTAGAAGAAGCGACAAGGGGGAAGGAAGCCGTGGCCACTTCAGCCACTTCAGCTGCATCACCTGTGTCAAAGACAACGGACTCACAGGCCTTGTCATGATAGGCTATAGAGGGAACAGTGCATCGGGACGACCTGTGTTGGCCGCATGTAGGCACGCTCATGTGCCGGGGTTGATTTACTTAGATTCCCTGTGAAGTCAGTGATTCAATGCACAGTCCTCACTGCCCACAGGCTGGCGTTTGCAGCACACTCCTAGCGCTTTCCTCCATTTCAGTGGGACCCGATGAGCTTGTTCCAGGATCACTTCGGGATTCTTCTTCCAGTTCCCGACGTGATTGAGCATGTGTTTTCAGTTGAACAGCAGCAAATGTCAGTTGAGAGGGCCGAGCGGTTTTGAGCAGGCTTGAGGGATAGACATAGCCGCTGATCGAGCTTCGAGCCTCCAGAGACTCCAAAGACTCTGCTTGACTGTGCGACCGCTCTGAGGTGCGAGTCAGTTATTGAGCAGATCAACACCCACCAGGTGTAGATACAAAAGAGTTACTGCACAGTTAATCCAGCCACTCCAGCCACTCCAAAGACTCTTCTTGACTCCGCCTACACCTTTATAGCAAAGACTCATCATCATTGAAGTCATGCTACGTAGCAAACTAAGAAAACTTATCTAGGATTGTGGTTGGTCTATGCGGAAGATCTAGATATACTTTCTATGGGCGATGGGATTATGATTGTGTCTCTATAGTCAGGTGGACAACTATGCCCACCCCTAGGGCAAGTCATCTTCATTGTCATCAAATACACAACGTTTCATTGGCTCTCAAACAATAGTTATCTTTGCCTCATAGCCCTCTATAATTGATTGGCATGCTTGTACCCTTCTGGAATATTCCACTCTCTAGCAGCACGCAAGCTGGTACCTCATTTGCTTGTGGGTGGACTTGACCATGCCTCCTCAGCTAATTAGCCCATCATCCATTATCACTCCTGCTGTCTGCCATTCGAATTATCTTTGAACTTGGCCTTGCAAAGTATCACTGCGCCTGAGAATAGAAGGGATTGTGGGTGCGTTCTTACCTTCAGTCTCGATGTAGCTTGTCCAAAGTCTTTTTCCATCTACCCCATGTGACAGTACATTGTGTTTTAGATGCTTCTTCATTTTTAATAAAACTTGGGCACTCCTAGTCTTTCTCCATTGCACCTCAACAGGAGCTCACCTCGCTTCTCATGTTCAATGTATCTTCTTGAATAGATAACCAGTTTCTTGGATGCCTCAACCCTTGACACTGGGCTAGACAAGCCTTCTCAATTCTTCCTCCATCTTCAGCTGCTTCTCTCTGCTGCGCCACACTTTCATCCCTTTTGCTACTGAGGTCCTAGTTTGCTAAAATGCGACGTGGAACATCCAGATTCTATACACATATATATTGGTGGCACTGCCTGAAGTCTATTCACTACATATAGCCAGCCTTCATGGTTACTTCTACTTACTTAGTCTACTTACGTTGCAGCATCTGTACAGTTATAAAGCGACTTATACTTTCTTCAGTGTTCTACGCCTGTGAAATCTTCATTCCGCACATGAAATGTTACTCGACTCTTAATTTCGTCATCAGATTCTATAAGGTCTATTTATCTTCTCTCTTGGCATCACTTCTTGGCTCATCATCTTTGCTTCATGTGACATCACCAATGTCATCTTTCATTCATCTTTACACTTCTTCAGTAACCTCGTTTAAGAGACTGTCATTCCTCTGTGTGTACATCATGTAGGGGTTTCTCAGTAGATACCTTGTTTCGAGGATTCTTCAACGGAAATGTACAATTATTGGTGTTGTGAATGTCGCAATTTCCGGCTTCCAACATATAAGCAAAATAGGGGTGGGATTTCCGGTAGAGGCATTTGGCTCCTGCTCTACAATCCTGTGAGGCCAACATCCTTGGGGTTATCTTTAAGTTCTCTCTCTCCCTTACTCCTTACATTGTGGAGCTTATAAAGAAAGCCTATGCTTTCAGCTTGACCTTCTTATAGGAATTGTACCATTCCTCACCTTCACCTAGAAGCTCAACGTCTGTAGGGCCCTGGTCCAGTGTAGGCTAGACTACTGCAACAACCTCTTTCGTAAACTCACCCTTTGTTGTCCATGCTCCTTTCAGCTAATCTAGAATAAGGCTTCAAGACCTGTCTTTGGCTTCAAGCCCAGGGATCATATTGTTGCAGCCCTAAAATGTGTACATTGGCTACTGCTAATTGCAAGAACACAATATGTCCAACTTGTTTTCCTAAAGACTGCTCTGCTAGAGCCCTCCACTGTTGAAACTCCAATACTCTACTTGTCAAAAGCTTTTTGAAACAGAACAACTTTCCTGCTCCTCTTACACTTGAGCTGGACTCTCTTAAATTCCAGAAACCTCTGAAAACATTTCTTTTACTTTTTTATTTAACACCTTCCCTGCTAACTCATACCACTGCCACTGAGACTGGTGGCCTGGTCCCTCATGAACCTCACAGGTTCTAGGCCCTATATCTAGTCAACACCAGTACACCCCATGCCCATGTGGGTCTACAATATGGTGGATGTGTACCACACCATAGGGACTCCACTTCCCCAGCAGGTAGCTAGTAGACTCCCAATTCCCATTAGCATTTTCTCCGGTCTCATTATTAAAAAACCCAGATTGCACATGCACAACATCGCACAAGACAGCCCTTCTACCATTTGTACTGTTATGTTTGTAGCACTCCCTCATTGCTTGCTTTGAAAAAGTCACACCTATATCTGCTTTACATATAACACTCTCAACATATTAAATGTCCACACACCTCTACCACTGAAAAGTGCTCTACAAATCTTTTGCATATGCATTTCACTTGCTTATCCCAAAACATTGTACACACTGCTGCTATAAATGCACATATGCATTGTGCAGTAAAAGAAGTGCATGAATGGAAAGAGGAGTATGGATTGCCAAGTGCTCATACAAGCCCACAACTAAAGTGAAATTGGGAGTCTACTAGCTACCTGCTGGGGAAGTGGAGTCCCTATGGTGTGGTACACATCCACCATATTGTAGACCCACATGGGCATGGGGTGTACTGGTGTTGACTAGATATAGGGCCTAGAACCTGTGAGGTTCATGAGGGACCAGGCCACCAGTCTCAGTGGCAGTGGTATGAGTTAGCAGGGAAGGTGTTAAATAAAAAAGTAAAAGAAATTTTTCAGAGGTTTCTGGAATTTAAGAGAGTCCAGCTCAAGTGTAAGAGGAGCAGGAAAGTTGTTCTGTTTCAAAAAGCTTTTGACAAGTAGAGTATTGGAGTTTCAACAGTGGAGGGCTCTAGCAGAGCAGTCTTTAGGAAAACAAGTTGGACATATTGTGTTCTTGCAATTAGCAGTAGCCAATGTACACATTTTAGGGCTGCAACAATATGATCCCTGGGCTTGAAGCCAAAGACAGGTCTTGGCTTCACATGGAGTTGGTCCTGTAGGAGTACTGCCCAGGTTGTCCGTGACTCAGTACAACACTCGGGGGCCGATTCATGGAACAAACGTGCGCCGAAAATCTTCGCGCAAGCATGCGCAAGCGGAAAAAAACAGGCGGACGCGCACGCGTGCGATTCATGGAAGTCCCTGCGCGTGTTCACCGCGGGATGTGCGCCAAACCCATGCATGGCGCACAAGTCACTGCAACATCGCGAAAGGCATGCACGACGCGCACAACCTCAGCGCACACACCAGAAAGTGGGCGGGACATGGGGCGTAACGCGCGGAATGGGGAACAACACGCGAAAATAAGGGCGTAACTGGGGATGTACTGCAGGGAAGCAGACGGAACGCCCACACGCACTCGAACCACACGTATTCATGGAATCGAATAGGGCAAAGCCACGCACAGCCAAAGACACGCACAAGCTGAAACACGGCCGTCACACGAAGGCAGGCGGTAGAGTCCCAGTGCATCAAAAAAGTGGCGCGCGGGAAGTCAAATACGCGATTGAGCGGGGTACGTGGATTTCAGGGGTGCGCGAGAAATACTACACGCGATTGGCCTGGGTACGTGTATTACAGGGGTGCGCGAGTAAATCTACACGCGATTGGTCTGGGTACGTGGATTTCAGGGGTGCGTGAGAAATTTCACACGCGATCGGGCCTGGGGGAGCGGGCTACGTGTATTACAGGGGTTCGCGTGAACTTTTTCACGCGATCGGGCCTGGGGGAGCGGGCTACGTGTATTACAGGGGTTCGCGTGAACTTTTTCACGCGATCGGGCCTGGGGGAGCGGGGTACCACTCACCGTCTGCCTTGCGTGTAGTAGAACGCGTAGCCAACACCCGCTGTGAAGTAATAGCGTGTGAACCCCAACGGATGGAAAACACACGCACCGCACGAAAAGCACGTACAGAACATAAAGGCACGCGGGATCGCCAAGCCCTGCCAGGGCAACGCCCGTGCGCAAAACGTCACAGACGCGCTTACGCTGTAAGGGCCTTTGGTCCAATGAAATCGCGTACGCGTGTTGACGCGCTTACGCGCTAAGGGCCTTTCCTCGAATTACACGCTGACGTGCAAATTTTTCACGTGCCAAATCACTCCGTATCAAGCTGGCCACGCGAAAACACACGGAAGACCACGCTCCTGCCCAGAAGGCCGAATCACTGCCCCCCAGTGCCCCGAGCAGCCTCCCACGTGCCATCTGCTGCTGCCTGCCTGCCTGCTGCCACCGTGCCCTGCCATTTGGTGCCTGCACATCAGCCATCTGCAGGGGTCCAGTTGCTGTGTCCACCCCTGCTGGAACAGTAGACTCCCGACTGGGATACCATCGCTCCACAGCCCAGCCCCAGGACCCAGTTGCCCACCCACGCCTGCCTCGGAGGTCGCCATGTCGGGGCAAGCACCATCTGAGACCAGTGGCGACCCCCAGCCAGAGAGGCAGAGGGCCACCAGCTTCAGTGAGAAGGAAGTTGGTGTCCTGGTGGAGCATGTCCTGGGGCATTATGATGCCCTCTTCGGAAGACCACGCGCCAACAAGGAAGGACGGGAGAGGATCTGGGACAATGTAGTGGTTGCCATCAACGCGGAGGGGGTGGCAACCCGCGACATCAAGCACATCAAGAAGCGCTGGGAGGACTTAAGGGCCAGGACCCTCAATAAGGCCCGGCGCCTCGCGGAGGGGGGCCGGGCACGCCTGAGTGACATCCAGATGAGGGTCCTGGAACGCGTAGACCCAGCGCTCCACGCCCAGATCCTTCGGAGGCAGACCCATCTGGAGTTGGCCGGTAAGTGGCCAAGCATTACTGTGTGAGACAGGGCATGTTGCAGTGTGCTGGTTGTCTGATACCTGCCTGTATGTGTGACATAGGCCATGTACGTATGTGTGTGTGCAGGGACATCATGGTCAGGCATGTGAGTACAGTGATGTGTTCTATTGCAACATGGGGGGCTCTGTGCGGAATGGACACATGGAAGCATGGCAGTCTCTGTTCCTGGACATGGGTGGGGGTGAGGGATGGGTGCTGGTCCCATGTACACGTATGGTGTCCATGTGTGTGTGTCTGACCTGCGTGTCTGTGACTTGTAACCGCCATGGATGCATGACACATGTCTGTGACAATGTTCAGATTCACTGATGCAGCCTAGTCATCCTTGTATCCACTGCGTCTGTGGTGCACGAGGCCAGATGGATGGAACTACGGTGAGGTGTGTGCATGTGATGGAAAGACCCATGATGCATGTGAGTTTGAAACCAACATTGTATGAATCATGAGTCCCTTGGTCATGTATGCCAATGTCCATGGCCTGCGCCATGCCTGTTACTGTATGTGTTTTGCCTGCACTGACCCATGTGTTGTGGAGGGACATGATGGAAGTGATGTATGACAGTGCCACTCATCTGCTGTTGCTTCCTGTCTAGGGGACCATTGTACAGTACCCTGATGCTTGTGTTCTATGTCTCCCTCTACACAGTGGCAAGTGAAGAAGAGGGCGGAGAAGGCGCTGTGGAGAAGAGCGGCGGGGATGCCGCCACGGCTGCAGCGGAAGGGGTGGGTGAGCCCCCACAGGGGCTTGCACCAGCGGAAGACGGCGTGGAGACATCCAAGTTGGTGGTTTCCACAGAGGGGGAGGAGGCCGCTACTGAGCCACACATGGGGCCTGGTGGGGGCATCCCCGCTGGTGCAAGTGGTGCAGTCCAGGGCCAGGGGCAGGAGGCAGCACAGGTCGCCGTGGAGGTGCCTGTGCATGTCACTGTCCCTGACACTGTGACTGCACCACCATGCACCAGCAGGGATGCCCCATCCCAGGCCCGTCCGCAGGTAGGGGAGATGTCCATGTCATCTGACACTCCTCTACCTGCGGACGAGGGGACCCCTGGCCGTGAGGAGAGGGTCCTGATTGGTGTCGCGTTGCGCACGGCTGGCATTCGTGATGAGGTGCATGCTTCCCGGGAGGAGCATGCACATCATCACGAAGAGCACCGTGCGTACGTGAACCATTTGGGAGCCGCCATGGTCGGGGGTTTCCTACATGTGTGTGGCCTTCTGGCGACCCTCTCCTCCTCTGTGGGGGCTATGCGCCAGTCGTGCTCCATGCCGTCTTCCGGCCCAGATGCCACCAGGGCCCCCTGTGGACCTGCCCCGACCAACGCAGCCAGCTCGGTGGGGACCCCATCCCTGCCACAGTCGGGAGTCGAAGGTCCAGCAGGGGTGGACACACCAGCAACTGTCCCCCTGCAGATGGAGGATGTGCCGGCATCATCTGGCAGGGCACGTGCACGATGGCATCGGTGGATTCCATCAGCCTGGATGCCGTCGTGCTGGCAGAGGCAGTGGCGTCGGAGGCAGCAGCAGGCTCGACGTGGGAGGCATCATGGCTCGGGGCCATCAAGATCAGAGGGGCAGGCATCGGCCTGAGGGCAGGAGAACCCTGGGATGGCAGTGTCTTCCGTGTGGGAGCAGTTGGTCCAGCGGGTAGGTGCGGAGCGGCAGCGGGCGGAAGAGGAGCGGCTCACCATGGTCAGGGCCGAGTTCTCCATGCGTCGGGCGTTGAGGCGGGCTGAGTGCCTCGAGGAAGCTCGCAGGGAGTTTGAGGTGGACACGGGGTTGTCCCTGCGAGACCTCGGGGCCAGGACAGAGTCCCGCCTCCGGGACATCGACATGGAGTTCGATGATGCCCTGGCCGGCAACATCACAGAGTGAGCCGCAGGACTTGCCCGTTGCCATTGTATATAGTTCTTTAGTTAGTTAGTGTTAGGTTTCCTTTATGTTTTAAGTTTTTTTTGGACCGCTCGGACAATGGCACTTTTCTGTATATATTTTTCTCATTAGTTAGTAGTAGTAGGTTTCATTTATGGTGTTGGGCTCATGGACCCTGGGATATTCTTGTACATAGTTTGATGTTTGGAAAAAAAATTTGGATTTATATTTGTGTTCACATGAGGCAATGGTTTTTCCTTATTTTTCCCCCCATTATTTTTCTTTGGACTACATTAGTTTTTGGATTCCTTTTTTTTTTATTTTTTCTATTAGTTCTCGGACATGGACCATTTGTTTTGTCATCCCCATTGTTGTGTGTTTTATTTCTTTACTTCATTTTCATCTTTAATACATATATTTATTACTTACATTTGTGGTATTTTCTCATTGGTTTCATGCATGTCATGATATGGGTTTTGACATTCACTTGCACCCATTGTGTATGTGTGTGTGACGGACATGTGTTCATTTACATACTTGCCATTGGGGTTTTATCATGTAATTGCATCTACTATGTGGGTGGATGCAATCCTTGGCTGGGTGTTTGTGCTGGGTATGCTGCCCATTACTGCCATGATTGCGTTTCGTCAGGACCTGGGGGCAGGGGGACATGAGTGGGGGCCTGCAGGGGGGTGGGGGTGCAAGGGGACATGAGTGGGACATGGTTGGGGGCCTGCTGGCAGGTGCCCCACAGTGCTGGGGGGTGGGGGTGCAAGGGGACATGTGGTTTGGCTGGGGGGCATGCCCATGGTGGATGGGCTGCCTGCGGGACATGACCAGGGGTGCAGGGTAGTCCCCTGTGGTGTGGGCTGCCTGCAGAGGTCGTGGAGGGGGTAGAGGGGAGACCTGGGAGGACCCACACTGGCAATTCACCTCTTCAACTTCCCGCACACCCACGTAATACACTGCCCCACTCGCACAGGCCCAATCGCGTGTAGAATTTCTCGCGCACCCCTGAAATACACGCGCCCAGGCCAATCGCGTGTAGTATTTCTCGCGCACCCCTGAAATACACGTACCCTGCTGAAATCGCGTGTAGAATTTCTCGCGCACCCCTGAAATACACGCGCCCAGGCCAATCGCGTGTAGAATTTCTCGTGCACCCCTGAAATACACGTACCCTGCTGAAATCGCGTGTAGAATTTCTCGCGCACCCCTGAAATACACGCGCCCAGGCCAATCGCGTGTAGAATTTCTCGCGCACCCCTGAAATACACGTACCCTGCTGAAATCGCGTGTAGAATTTCTCGCGCACCCCTGAAATACACGCGCCCAGGCTATTCGCGTGTGGAACTTCACGCGCACCCCTGAAATACACGCGCCCAGGCTATTCGCGTGTGGAACTTCACGCGCATCCCTGAAATACACGCGCCCAGGCTATTCGCGTGTGGAACTTCACGCGCACCCCTGAAATACACGCGCCCAGGCTATTCGCGTGTGGAACTTCCCGCGCACCCCTGAAATACACGCGCCCAGGCTATTCGCGTGTGGAACTTCACGCGCACCCCTGAAATACACGCGCCCAGGCTATTCGCGTGTGGAACTTCACGCGAACCCCTGAAATACACGTAGCCCGCTTGCCGTGCTGGTACAGGGTTAGCGCAGCCCTTTGCGCTGGATTGGGGATTTTGATGGCTTTTCCCTGCGCGGAAGGCGTTCTTGGGGCGTAACTGGCGCTGCTGCAAGGTCGCTGCGCCACTATGCGCCACGGCTGGTTTCGGTGGCTGGAATCCATGAATACGCTGTGCGCGGAAATGGGTTTTGGCGCACGCGGCTGGCGCAGGGATTCGCACGCGCACACTGTGCGCCAGCCGCGTGCGCCACTTGTGCGCTGAATTCTATGAATTACCCCCTCAGTGTTTTCCACTTTGGTAGCATTAGCCTTTGGTACACCCCCAACAGTGGTAAAGAACTTCCACACCCATGATTAGTAGGAGCTGTGCAAGGGTACATTTTCAGCTCAAACTTCCTAGATCAGCTGAAAATGAACTGTTCGCGAAGCATGGACCCATTCGCGAAGTGCAGATGCATTGGTGAAACACATCATCATGCCGCGCCATGAGACATTTGCGAACATCGTCAAAAAGGGAAAAAGAGGTTTATGGAAGTGTTGCAAATGTTTCTAGGAGGTGGGGAATGGCACATTCTAGGTTCAAACTTTCTACATCGGCCACAAATGCTGCTATATTGGGGGTAAGTATGATATTAGGATGTTGTAGCAAATTAGGCAGCACTTGTAAAAACCCATGAAATTCAGTGAAACAAATGTGTTAAATGGATGTTATGGTTAAGTTGCACTAATAAAAACCTATGCAATTCAAAGAAAAAACTTTGTTAAAGGGACATTATTGTTACAAGTAAAACCAAAAAAAAAAAAAAAAAATGAAATTTGCCAGTTATGGTAAACTAAGCAACCATAACTTGTGGCACCACCGTGCACTGCTATGAATAACAACCAGTACATGAAAGATGACATCCAGGATGTCATTGATGACATCGCTGATGTTAAATACATTTTGATGAACAGTCCCTACAAGGGGTTGTGTTTATAATGTTGGTAACAAGATGTCAGGGTAATTGGTAGACCTATTGTGAACTACTTAATATATTAAAGAAAGTACTCATCTAAACAAAACATTATATTTGAGTGTTGTTGTCAATACAGGACCCTAATCATACATACACATAGATGGCTGATGCATGCACCATAGAAGTTCAACATTTTTAATCTGTTAATTTTCAATAGTAAAATAGTAAATGCTGACTTATTTATCAGTAATGTTACTTGGAATAAATAACTAACAATTCAAAACTTACCACACACTTGTGTTAGTAGAAAAAATGCATATAAAAACCCAGAATGCATACACATTGGAGGAACATACATGGAAACTAAAGTAAGGAAGAAAGAAACAACAGCACCACAAAATAACAATAACATTGGAGTGTATCATCATGTGCCGAAATTAATTGTGTGTTTTTTGTGGTCTGCTTATTGCCCCATGTATCTACACCATGAGCTCAGATCAAGCTCTAATTAAAGTACTTTAAGAACACATGTGAAGGTTAATGTCTAGATATATAGAATCTTTTGAATTTCTGAAATTGTCATTGTCAGTAAAAAAACAACTAGGCTAGAGATGTCAGTGAACAAAAACAAGTGGCCCAGGCATGTGTTGTCCTCTTTCATGTCCTGGGTGTTAGTCATAGCAGTGCACAGTGGTGGTGTGAGTTATGGTTGCTTAGCGTACCATAACTGGGGACTTTCGGGTGGGGGTTCAGTTTTACTTGTAACCATAATGTCCATTTAACAATGTTTTTTCATTGAATATATATCATGTGATCAAGCGCTCAGTGTAGCGCGAAACGTGTCATCTGCAGATCGTGCACCATGGCGTCCTGCCTCTGTTTGTCTTTGTTCTGCTGCTCATTGTACTGCATACTATTCTGTACAATATGTTTTTTTCTTTTTAAAACATTAAAAGCATCCGCATTCTCAACACAGTGTTTTTTCATGTTTGTCTGCAATTTTGGAGTTTTGCTACTTATGCCTGGCCTGTGGGAGTGCGGTTCGTCATTTCCTCCCTTTGTTCGACATATATATATATATATATATATATATATATATATATAATATATATATATATATATATATATATATTTTCAAGGAAAAAGCTTTAGTTGCATGGACTTTAAGGTGAGAACTTAACCACAATGTTGACATCACAGATCACATCACTGATAATATCACTATTTATATGCCGTGGGAGAAAACTTATACCATTACAAATTGCATCACTGATGACACCACTGGTGACAAGACTAATTACATGGTATATAACAGATACATACATGGTGGCATTAAACATACCATCATTAATATATTAGCTCTTAATAATAATTAAGTCCATGGACTTGGCCATGACGAAGGCTGTGGTCACTGGCAATCACAAAACAACATAGCTAGTGGCCAGTTAGTGTTGCAAAATACGAATGTGCATGGTTAAGCCATGCGTAGTGGCCCATCACTGTTTTAAAATATACAGTGTGCAACGTTGAAACCTGTAGTCAGTTGGAATAGCTAAAGACCATAGCTAGTGTCCATTAATATCATAGAATATACAGACGGCATGGCCAAAAGCCGTAGCCACTGGTTAGTATTGTGTTGAAGACCATGGCTTGTGGCTGGTTAGTATATTTAATATACAGTGTGCACGGCCAAAGGCCATACATCGTGGCTGGTTAGTGTTGTATAATACACTGTGGGCATGTCCGATGTCCATCGCTTATGGCATGTTAGTATTTTAAAATATACAGTGGATATGGCCAAAAGATGTACAAATTTGCTCATGGTCAAAGGCCATGGCAAGTGAGGCCCATTTATATATTAGAATATATAGTGGGCACAGCCAAAGAGTGTGGCCACTGTCCAGTAGTGTGCTAAAGTCCATGGCTGGTTGCTGATTAGTGTATATACTATACAGTGGACACAATTGAAAGCTGTAACCACTGGTGAAGGCCAAGGTCTATAGTTGGTTGTCTCTTAGTGTTTTAAAATGTACAGTGCACATGGGTGAATGCTATGGCCAGTGTCGATGACTGAAGGCCATGTTTAGTAACCATTAATGTGTTAAAATATATTTGGCCATGCACACTGACCGTGGCTGAAGGCCATCCTTAATGTTGGTTACTGTTGTAATGTAATTAGTGATGTCATCATTGGTGTGATCTGTGATGTCATCATTGTGGTCTTAGGCTGTTCAACAGGGGGAGCAAAGTTAAGGTGGCTTTTGCTGAATTTCATGGATTGTGTATGTGTTAAGTTCTCACCTTAGCATCCATGCAGCTAAAGTTTATTCCTTGAATTTCAATTGTTTATTCACATTGTTTAACTCACCTTAGCATCCCTGTATCTAACATTGTTTCCATGAATTCATAGGGTTTTGTTATTCCACACATAACTGACAATAAAACAGACAACTGGGCTCATGTGTAGAAAGTAAAATAAAAAGAAATTGTGCAACCACATTCACTCCAAATAAACCTGTTCTTAAACACCTTTGTTTGCATATTAACTTAACTTTTTAAATTGTCTACTTTATATGAACTGTTGATGAATAGAAAGTTAATAAAGTGTTACAGTTACTCTGTACAGAGACTACACTCAATGTATCCTAAAATAAAATGTGTACAAGACTACTACCCACATATATATGTACATATCCTGTTTTTTTTCCAAATGGTTTATAGCCACGGCTACCAAGGATGAATGCATGGCCAAATATGGCAATGACTGGGGGGGGGGGTTTACCCACGGCTTCCACAGGGGATAGCCACAGCTAAACTCAGAAGGGAAAAAAACACTACAATTCATAAATATAATAAAAGTATTTATATTAATACATTTTTTTTCTTCTAAAAATAGGGTAAAGAAAAGCACACTAGCATTGGCAATTGGCTGTATGTTCTGAAAGAGCCTTGCCCAAAACGAATAGGGTGTCACCTCCCACCTCAATCAAGATGTGACAGGTTTTGCACTTCATGATAAAGTTAGAAAGATCAGGTGCAGACAGGATGGACTGTGGTTGGGTGTTGGTGGAAAATAGCTAGTAATCATGTGGGAAGTCTGGGGCACAGATGATAAATACTGCTGTGCTGATCTTTCTCCATGTGCTTTCACCTTATGTTTCACAACAGCCTTCCTATACGAATCATCCACTTCATCTCAATGAACACGGACAAGATGCTGAATTAACGTGGATGTTTTGTAATAGCTAGTTTGAAGGTCCCCCCAGCAAAACCCTTCAAAGAAATTGCACATCACTTCCTTGATCTCCTTCTTGCTTTGTTGGTCTTTCACCCGAAAATATTACCAACTGTCAGCAATTGAAATATCATGATCAAAACTCAAATGTGGTAACGCTTTACTCGTGGCTAAGGTGATAGTTATAGCCATGGCTGAACCTGCGAAAAAAAAGATGCACCTCTACAACTACCCACAACACTAATCATGGACTCATTAAAATAATTAACACAACTATTAATTAATGTTCAAAAAGAAGTACAATCAATGGAAAAGGATAATGAAAATTTAGGACAAATCATCCTCAGTAAGAATCCAGATAATTGGGCTAAGCAAGAAGATGTATCATGTTCAAATGAAAAGAAAACCACTCCCCAAGTAAACATGTTTTTAACAAACTTTGTTTGCATATGTATTTACCTTTTTAAAGCATGCACACTTATATATTAATTTAATGAATACAAAGTATTAAAAATGTTACAATAACTGTTTACATATACTACACTCAATAAACCTTAAAAAATCTTTCCAAGGCGACTACCCACACAAATGTATACATTTTTTAAAATACATTTCTATAGCCACGGCTACACAATGCACAACGTGCTGGTGGCTGCTTCCTGGCTGCGGCAGCAGGGTGAACACCACAGTCATTGCTGTTGCTAGGCGTGATCCTCAATACACCAATCGCTCCCCTTTTTTTATAGCCGTGGCGATAACATTTTTTTTATTTTTAAAAAAAGGTCTGAGTATGGAATATGAATGACGAAAGAGACATTAGTAATACAATGGAAGTTGAAAGATTTATACATTAAATGACTGCTCATGTAATTATGTAGAGTAGATGATGATAAAGAAAGCAGAGTATTCATGACAGTAAACTAGGTGAGGATACATTTAATGGGTACAATGTCACAAGATATAATGGCTTGGGTGAGAATACTCAGGCTAAAATACAGTGGATGGGACATCTAAAACTAGAGTAGGGTGGCTCCTTTTTGTATTGGTTTATGTTCTTCTTTTTTCTCCACAGTCTCACATGTAAGAAAGTCTGAAAAAACACAGGAGAAATAGATAAGACTCCCAAATACCAACCGTGTCACTGACCATGGCCTTTGGCCCTGGCCAGTGATTTATCACCCCTGACATCACTCTACCTACAAAAATAAAACAGACACCCCAAAATGTAGAGCCACGGACAAGAAACTACTCTTACCCACAGCTTATCCAGTCTTTTGAAGCTTCAGATTTATCCATGAATATCAGAAAAACAGGTGAAAAAAATGCTTTCCTGCTCCCAGGTCTTCATAAAGTGCCCCCCTAATCTGTGCCTGCTCCCCCCACTCCCCGATGGCCTCCTCACCTACCCCGCCCTCTCTCTTTCCCCCCACAACACACGCTGTGTTCTGTAGGCTGTGCACTTTGGCAAAAATTGCTCTTGTTTGTCTATGCAAAAATGAATGGGAAGTAGGACACACCTTTGGAAAAAATGTGTTGTTGTCTTCTTAATAACATTCTTTTTTTTTATGTATCTTTACAAAACTCTGCAGTCTGGAGGGGTCACGAGTCCCTAATCAACTTCGAAATTTCAGTCGAATCTGTTGCTCGAATAAAAGGTTTAATAACTGGGCGTAATAACTCTTTAGTAGATCATAATGCCCAAGCCCAGTGGTCTCACATAAAGGCGGGTATATTTCGAAAGCTCCATCGATGTAAAAGTCTGTCTGATCTCTGCTCCCTGGTGGACTTGTAAGATGACTATGTGATTGACCTGCGTCCTCCCAGAGTGAACAATGTATCTCGGATGGTCGAACAACCTGTCCCAGTCACATTTCATCAGTCTGAAAAAATGTGTAATACTTGCCAAGCCGATATACAACTGGAAAGAGTGGAACAAGCCTCTCAAACCTTAATGACTGGGGGTGTCTATCGGGCACCTTCTCGAGTGATACCTACTATTAATAAACATGATAAATTACCTGTTGATGATATACCAGGCTAGCCCAAGATCTATCTTCTACAATTCCTGTACCTGACTATAGAAATTCACTCAAAATCTGTCAATCAACCTTTAGATATGAGTGATAAACTTCATCAAGTGCCCTCATGGAGACTGCACATAGGAAAGTCCCAAATGCCAATAATTAAGGATACAAATATACAAAAGTTACTTATCCACTACAAACATTAAGAAGTCTGAAGGAAATGAGCCTAGAGAAGCTCTACGCAACAAGGTTGTCACTTGGCTCTGATAAAGAATAGTGCCGGGTGTCAGACTGTCTGATCTGAAGTTACTTTGCAGGATTGATTTGAGCGAATGGTGCTCTAAATCAAACAGAAAGGTAGGTTGTGGGTCCAGCAATATACCTAAATATTTAAGCATGTGCCAAAATTTGCCCAGGGGTTCCTCGAACTGTAACCAGATTTCTTGATGCTACCTTTTTCTACTTTAGAGGATCATGAATGTGCCTAATCGATCTGGTCAGGAAAAGACTATAGTCATCTCATGACTACCAACTGTGTTATTCTTGGATTGTCTCATTTGCTGCAGGGGTATTTTTGTTGTTCTCCTTTTATGTGCTTCTGTGTTGTTGTCTTAGTTTTTTGTATGTTGTGTTGTACCCTCATGCCTCTGGGTCAATGGAGTGCTGTATAAGTGTAATAAAGTAAAGTAAAGTAAAGGTTGTTAACAATAGAATTTTAAGGGTCCCCTATGGAAGTCCGACTCACCTTAACTATAGGGCAGCTATAACTGCCCTACAATCCTATTTCAGACTGTAATCTCCCTTTAAAAACCTTAAGTTTGTTGTTATTACAAGAGTGTTGCAATAGCATATCAAACTTGTAATAGGAATGACTGACTACAACAATAATATGTTTTTGTTTCAGGCTACTGATGTCAGACTGTTCTATGATTTTCCAAGAAGCCTGTAGATGTGGTAACTCACTGATCGTGAGAGACTTTGATAGTGGGAAATCATTTATTTTGAACTGGGAAATTGGTAAGAGCTTTGACGAAGGAGAAGAGAAAATACAACTTTAGTGAACCTGCAAGACCGTTCAACAGCGGGAAGAGGAACAGAAAAGTGAAGGCCTTTAAAAGAATGCAAAGTGAAAGAAAAATCTATTAAAAGACCAATGGAGGTAAAATAAGACAAAGAGCTTTGACAAACAGACATAGCAAAAAAGGAGGCCAGAAAGGCAGAGACAATAAAATAAATTAAGGAAGCAGTAAACAATCATGGTGAAAATAAAATGACTTAAGTATTTTGGTGCTGCCTAGGGTGGCATACATCTTTCTTCTATTATAAAAGTGAAAATATGTGGGTTTGTGACTGGGTTTGTGGCTTGGCGAAGCATTGTTTCTTTTACAATTCCCCACCGTTTCACCAATCTGCACCATTTTGCATAGTTACCAGTGAGGACCCTACGGACAATACTGGCTACATGACATTTAGCCACCCCAACCCTTTCCCCCAGATTTCAGCTAACGTAAAAATGTGTGTATGGGTTTGTGGCTTGGTGAAGCTTGTTCCTTATACAATTCCACACCGTTTCACCAATCTACACCAAATTCTGTCTAGTTACCTGTTAGGACCATACGGACATTAATGGCTACATGACATTTGCACACCGCAACCCTTTCCCTGGATTTCAGCACCTTGACATGTGAGACGGTTGCCTGAAATCGGCGAAACATCACTTTGGTCGTAGAAGGAACGGTCCTCAACCCTAGAATACATGGTTTCTGGGAGATTTGCGCAGCAATGCACCGCAGCGAATGCACCAAAAACAGGATGAGGCAACAGGTGGGGAGTGAGCACAGTAGGTCCCAGTGTGCAGCAGCACAGCAACTCTCGCCTTCGCCAACATATGCTCTGGGGTATGCACGCCAGCCAGACACACGCCCATTTTCAGTTCAGTTTACTGCAGCGTGCAAAGCACATCAAGTGATAAGCGAATCAGAACAGCAACCTACAGGATAATTGATTTTCAACAACTGATGAGAGTGTTATCATGTCTGTCCACAGAACCCCTTCGGAGAACGGGTACTCATTGCTAGTGCATTATAGAAACAAAATATTGCCACGTGTGTAAAATAATAATTGAAACATTAGTGGGTATCCGTGGCTATATATCAGTACCCTTGCTGTGCCTATATATGGTCACATATCATACAGGTAGGCATACTCAGTCCTTTACATGAGGTAAGCTTTGGCACAGTAAAATACTATGATGTTTCATGCACCAAGCGTTCGGACTCACACGACAGAAGATGTCACTTTAGATATGCCAGCTCAGTATATATCCATTATCTAAGCACGATAAGTAAGTGGTGTTTGAAATAAATTATGAACAACTGGGGACATCTCACAAGATGTGAAATAAATGTGTCTTTGAATCAATAACACATAGAAAATGACCTACTTTATCACTTTCAGTCCTAAAGGTTCACGCCACTCGCTATTTGAAAGGTCATCATTCAAAGAGAATTTCATCTCGATCCTTAGCATAAAAGCATTGCTGACGATTTTGATAAAGTGCATCTTACGCCTTGCCAAGGACATGAGGTACATCTCCTAAAAGCTATGAAGAAGGATTGGGTGCTTCTATAGCAACCTTCACTGCTCTGTGCAGAGACCAGAAAAAGAGGGCAAAGTATTGTGTGATGTCAAGAGGGCCTGCCAAGTGATATAAAGAATGTTCTACCACTCCACTTGAAGTGGGCAGTCGGGCAGAACTCCTTCAACTAAGCTGAGGAAAACTTGGTAAGAACGAAGTTGCTTGGTTTGTGTGGGCGTACATCGTTGTAAAAAGATACGCATGTTCAAATTTCGCCTGTTTGCGAAAATCTGAGCAGGGGCGTTGAAGGAGAATTCTACCAAAGTAAAATCTGTGGATCCTTGTTTGATGACATGAAGTAGAACTTGGGCAGTACAGCTGAAGGTTTGCCTGATGGCAATGTGCGCAGCCGAATGCTATGTTACATAAAAATGCGCGTCTGTCCACTTATTTGTCGTCATGATATAATGCTTGGTATTTTTTTATTTGTTTTTATTGAATACGGTTTACAAAGAAACCTTTACAGCATTAATATCAAATAGGTTACATAAGGTAAACAAGAAAAAGTATTGCACAGTTTTACATAGTAGCAAAATAACTTGCTCTTGAAAGACACTTCGGTACTGAATTGTTTACCTCTATCCCAGTCCATAGTAATTAGCATAGTTAGTTGCACGGTATACATAATTTCATGAAAAAGACCATCAGTTCATGGAACCTTAAATATCAGGATAATTAGATCCAATTCATAAATGTTATCAATTTAAATTAAACCTGAATAAAAAATAAATAAACGTCTGAGCTCATCATAGGTGGCCCTCGTTCATAGAATTAACAACCTGGACACATTACATCAATTTAGCAATGTCAGTCTACATGATATAATCTACATTGATTAAAAAACTGATTTATTTTATTTTTTATTAGCAATGTATGCATGTTATAACACATTACTAGCCCTCTCCCGCCCCCAATTAAAAAAAAAACAGTATAACAGAGCTAGTATATGTCTGGGAATCTACCCCATATCTTCTGAAAAAAACATGTTTTTCTTTCAACGATAAATAAGTCTTTCGATGTTAGCCAATTTTAACATGTCGTCCATCCAAACATTCACTTCTGGGGGTAGTCTCGATTTCCAGCCTCTGAATATCAATTTTCTAGCCGCTAATGCACCTCTAAATAGCCATTCTCTTTGCAAAGTGCATAGATTATTCAGTAATTTTTCATCACCAAGAATCAATGTATTAAAATCGCAATTCAATGTCTGTCCTAACACATAGTTAAAATGTATGAAGAGTCTTCTTCAGAAATCTCTCACTCTCACACACTCCCAAAGAATGAGTTCTAAGATGCCCACTCTATGAACACATCCCCCCAACAGTCTCTCGTATCAAAGACACCTCTCTTATGTAATCTCTCAGGTGTCCAATACACCCTAATCAGGATCTTAATCTGATGTGATCTCTCGCCCAGGCTTACAGAAGATAGGCAAACATTTCTACAGACAACCTCCCATTGTTCCGGAGACATCTCACATGTCATTCTCCTTGTCCAATCTTCCATTAGAGATCTAGGGAGAGATTACAGAACCTTTGCACCGGTGCAAGTGCAAAGTTGCACGGTATTAGCACTAGGGCAAAGTTTGCCCTATTTTTTAAAACACTGGGACATATTAGAAAACTATTGCACCATGACAAGTGCAATTTGGCATGGTAGAGGCACCAGGGGAAAAATTGCCCCAGTGCAAGAAATATACCTTTTCACTGCATTATTGCAACAGGGCAAAATTTTCCCTAGTGCTAATACGGAATGGTATTAGCACTAGAGCAAACTTTGCCCTGGTGAAAAAACACATGCAAAATTTATCTTTCTTGCACTAGGGCAATTTTTTCCCAGGTGCTTATACAATGTCAAGGTGCAGTTGTCATGGTGCAAACTTTGCCCTAGTGCTAATACCGTGCAACTTTGCCCTTGCACCGGTGCAAAGTTTCTGTAATTTGGCCCCTAGTGTCCATTGATCTAGACACAATCAGTTTATAGAATTTAATTGCTAGCCCACCTTCCATCTTGCCACTAGCATTTAGGACTCTGAAATCAGTTCCTTCCTTAGACTCAATGTCCCCAATTGCCTTTTAATCCTTTGGTAATCACATTGCGAGCAGTTTTGTATTTGCCATGTCTCCTTCACTTGATTCAGGGTCAGCCACCTGTCATTACTTCTCAGGTCCCCAATCTACTGTACACCTCCCAAGAACCAATCTGGCCAAAAAAAGTGTTTTACCATTTTCCTATATTTTGGGGTTGTACCATATGGATGAGTCAAGTCTCTTAAAGGCATTTTCCCCCAGAAGATTCATGAACTCCTTCCAAGAGCTTCTCAAAAATTGCATTGTGGGCTGCACTATAGTTGTTAGCCCATATGATTTTGTCAGGATAGCCATTAGAGGCCCTAATAGACATGCTTCCACCTTGGTCCAATCATTTGGATCCTTTTCCAATAATGGTACATGTATCTGCCCATAAATGCCAGATGATAGGCATAACATTTGTGGACCCTTAATCCACCTGTGTCCTGAGGCAATTGCAATTTCCATAGTTTCAACCTTGGAGGCTTGTTCTCCCAAATAAATTTCTGTATAAGAGCATCAAACTCTTTCCAAAATGTTTTCCCAACCTCCAATGGTAGCATGCTTAGTAAATAAATTTTTTTCGGTGTCAAGATCATTTTAAGTGTGTTGACTTTACCCCATAAAGATAGATTTAGCAGTTTCCATCTCTCTAAATCCTGTTTAAGTCCAACGCTCAGAACCTTCATATTTTCTTGTACCATTCCTTCCTATCTATTGGTCATCCAGACGCCTAAGTATTAAAGTTTCTCCAGGCACCATTTGAAGCCCAGATCTGCAACCAATAGTTTATTATAACTCCTAGTTAGTGGCATCGCCTCTGATTTTGCCCAGTTGATATTATAGCCTGAGCATACATTTAAATCTGATATAAGCTCCTTAAGCACCAGTGATAGGTTGTCGCATAAAGTCACAATTTCTTACCAACTCTGCCATAACCTACTCCTTGAATCCTTTCTTCTTCTCAAATTGCAGCTGCCAGGCGTTCCATTGTAAATACAAATGCAAATGGAGTTAAAGGACACCCCTGTCTAGAACCATGTTCCAGCTCTAAGATTTCAGATCTCATGCCATTGGTTCCAACATCTGCTGTCGGACATGAGTATAATAGCTTAACCCAATTTATAAAGCATTCCCCAAGGCCCATTTCCTCTAGTGCACCATACAAGTAATTTCAATTCACTCGGTCAAATGCTTTCTCAGCGTCCAATGAGAATACTGTTGCATCATCACACTTATTTGTTGTCTGGGATAGGGTTTGTAAGAGTCTTCTTATATTATTCCTTTCTGATCGACCCTCAAAGGTCCAACTTGGATCCATCCCATCATCTATCTTCCTCTCTAACTGTGGTGTTCCCCAGGGGTCTAACCTCTCCATCTGGCTTTTCAACCAATACCTGGTAACTCTTGCCCACTGCATTGCCATTTTCTGCTCAAATTTCCAGTGCTACGCTGACGACACTCAAATCATTTTCAGGCTGCCCACGGCCACCTCCTCTCCCTCTCTCATCTCTGATTGCCTAACTGCCATTCAAGATTGGTGTGCCGCCAATGATCTTGCCAGCAAGACAGAGATCCTCCTCATAGGCACACCTTCACCATCCTTTCCCCTCACTCTTTGGCCGGCCTCCTTTGGCCCGCCTCCTACTCCCATCTTTGACCCCACACTTTCCTTGTTTGCCCACATCTCTGATGTCTCTAAAAAGTCAAACTTCCTACTGCACCTCCTCAGAGGTACTCTCCCTTTTCTCTCCTACCCCCAGAAGCTCATGGTCTTGCAAGCTCTGGTTCTCTCTAGGTTGGACTATTTAACAGCCTCTTTCTAAATATACCTGCCTCTAATCTCTGCCCTCAGCAACTAATCCAGAACAGGACTGCAAGACTTGTCCTGGGCCTCAAGTCCTGGGATCGTATCTCTCCAGCTCTGAAATTCCTCCATTGGCTCCCAGTGGATGCAAGGATTCAATTCAAAACCCTCTGCATTGTCCACAAGGCTTTCTGGGGCCTGGGTCCAAAATACCTTCAGCTATCCCTCTGCAAATACTTCCCCTCTCGAGCTCTTTGCTCCTCTACCTCTAACTCCCTCAGCCTCAGTCGTTTTTCAAAGAAACAAGCTGGGGGTAGATCTCTATCTTCGGCTGGGGCCCTCCTCTGGAACAGTCTCACTGCCACTCTAAAACGTGAGGAGAACCATCTCTGGTTCCAGAAGCACCTGAAGACCTTCCTCTTTTCTTCTGCCTTTGATCCCCCTCTCCCCTGCTGATCTGTTCTCTCCTGGCACCATGCACCTGGCCACCCTATGTCCTCCGGGCCAAGGTACCTGCTCACCCTGCCACCCTCCTGCACTGTCTCCGGGCCACCCCTTGCACTGGGGTCTGTATCTGTACCCATACAGCCCCCCGTTTTTCTTCCTGCACTTATCAGACCTACCCTGTCAGCTGCCTTAAACCTAGCACTTGCCAATTGCTTGCTGCACTACTACTGTTTGTTGCCTTTATTATTTATTTATTATTATTTATCTGTTTCTCCTTTATTTCGCACTTTCCATTTCTCCCCCTTCCATGCACTTTTTCCCTCCCCCTCTCCCATGCATTTGCGCGTTCTCAATGTCATGGGCCTAGTAAGATCGTTGTTTTGCTGTCCGCTGTTTCCCTACCTTGCCGTGTCGCATTCTGAAACACTTGTGTACGAGTGCGATAGAAATAAAATATCAATATCAATATTAGCAGTATCTCTACCTTTGACAAATCCTGATTGGTTTTCATGAATCTGCTTAGGTAGCAACAATTCCAGCCTTCTTGCCAAAGCTTTCAACAGAATCCTATTGTCTCTATTCAGCAGGCTGATTGGGCAATTGTTGGAAGGTAATGTCAGGTCCTTATCTTTCTTTTTGATCAGAGAGTTGTGTGGCGTGTTGTTTGGGGTAACATCCAGTAGAACGAGAAGTCCCATACATGTCACGTAAGAGCTCAATTACGGAATCTGGTATAATCTTCAATAGGTAGCCCTATCTGGTACAGGCGATTTCCCAGAATTCAAATATGTAATTGATTTCCGTAGTTCGTCAATGTTAAAAAGAATTCTCCAGAATGGCTAATTTCCCTTACCTGTTGAGTCCCTCAGCAGCTTTGCTGGATTTCTAGGATTTATTTTTTCTCCTGGTAAGAGTGTGAGCCTTTTTCCCACTCTTACATGTGTTTTTGCTGTGTGTTGTACATTTTGTGCACATGGAGTATGGAGTCTCACCTACTCCATAGGCATCATAGTTTTATTGTGTGTCACACAGCACCTTCAGTGCAGTGACACAGGGTTGTCTTTTTAGACTTGCCACTGTTAAACTCCATTTTCTGGGACTAACTACTGTCTCCCAGAACATGCAAAGTTGCCATTGACTTTACTAATCTTTTTAAATTTACAGACCCAGTACAAACTATCTTCCATAGAGTACTGGAAGGGTTAATAGTTATCCCTTTTTGTCTGTTTCTCATGGATCATTATTTCGTTCCTCTTTCTCTAAGATTTGGCTGGTGGCAGTGGTATCTACCATTTTTATTCTACCGCGGGCTATGAAGATAGCCTCTGTATTTTTAGAGGCTATTGTGGTAGCCTCAAACTCTAATCCGCTGGACCCCTTTCAATTTTATTTTGTTCCGGTCGGGTTTATTCACCATTTCTTTTTGTAAAGGTCTTTCTCGTGTTTTACTCTGTGCTCTAAACCAGGTTTGGATCCTTTGTTCGCCGTCCTTTGGCATGCTTCTTAGGTGCCTGAGTGTCTGGGTGGACAGATGTGAGGGAGGAGTTTGAGGCCCCCTGCACAGGGTCTCCTTGGAGACCCAAGTCGCACTCTAGTTTGATTGGCTAGGTGACTGTCCTGCCAGCACAGCCACCCTGATGTGTGATTGACAGCCAGGCTGTGTGAATGGGGGAAAAACTGCTTAAAAGCAGGTCTCTGGGACTTGGAAGGCAGAGTCGCCACTGGAACGAGAGAACCAATGAGGAGCTGAAGGAAGACGACTGCTGCAATGACCTGACATCCTGGTGAAGCCCTGCTGCAGGTCTGAAATGCCTGAAAGTCAGACGACAGAGAAGATCTGCAAGGAATCTTCTTCCCTTGAGCTTGGTGGGACCAACCAGCTCGCCAAATACCAAACGCCGGCCTTCCTCTCCTGGTCAAATTTGCTGTGCCTCACTGCAGTGAACCGGATAGCCAGGAGGAACACAACATGTTTGGGTTTAAGGAGCACACATTTTATTCCACGCTTTGCTCTGCTGCTGGCTTCTTCCGTGGGCAGTGCAGGACCCTCCAGTCTTCCTCCTTCTTGTCACCACGACAGTCACTTCAGGAAACATGACCCTGCAGGAACAACCAGGAACAACCACCTCAGCTACAGCATTCTTCTTCATTTAAGCTACTGTTCAAATCCTGTTGTTCGTTCCGTCCGACTGTGGTGAAAGTGTTTGAAATCTTTTGCTTCTCTGAAGGCTTGTCTTTCTCTTCTCTTTTGAATACATTTTCCTCCGACCAACTTCGTTTTGAACTCTTGGCAAAGACTTAACTGCAAACTACTCTGAAGTGTGTGATCCTCTGCAAAGACTCTGATGCATTAAAATTGGCCCAGCCCTATTGACTTGATTCCTTGTTGTAGTAAGCCTTTTCTAGATTGCCCTGCCTATCACTTGTTGGTGTTGTTGTTTTGGATAACCTTGTCTTTTCCTCCCTTTTAAATTGCTGCAGTGCCATTTTGCTCACACTTAATTTTGAGCCTAACTTGTCCAGAATTGATTAGGGGTTATCGTAGTGTATAAGGATTGTAATTTTCTGCTGCTTTATATTAGTGAACTGTTTTATAACTGATGGTGTAAATAAATGGATATTCTTTTACTAAGAAACCTTGAATCAGTGTTTGTTTGAACCATAGTAATTGCTGTCCTTTGTGTAACTTCTGATACTGCTCACTTTACTCTTGAGATAAGTCTGGTTGCTCAGCCATCGCCTGAAAGCCAAATGTGAATTTGTAGTTACACTTGTAGTCTTAATTGTGTGTGGTGTTCCCAAAGGGTACTGCATATGATTCTGCCTAACAGTCAACAGTCAGTTCGGCATCCAAATTGTTACTCTCTCCCATTGTTAATTTTGCCATATTTAAATCTGCTTTTAAACTTCTGAAGTCACTGGATATATTAGTTTCATTTGAGTACAGTTGCTCATAACAGTCCTTCAATACTTTATTCATCTATTTATGGTTGGAAGTAATGGACCCATGCAGATTAGAGATAGATGGAATAGCCCTGACTGCCTCTTCACTTCTTAAACGATGGGCTAACCAGCAATCACATTTTTCACCATTTTTAAAATATGTGCATTTGATACGGAATAAAGTGTTGTTAAGCCTTTCAGACATTTTCTTGTTATAATCACTTTTCATGTGGTGCAGCTCCTTATTTTTCCCATCAATCAGGTTACTTAATACTTCCTAAGTCAGGTCTTTAAACGTCTTAACTACGGTCAAAATTTCAGTTTCAGGTTTCTTTTTTGGACCACTTGATAAACTGATCAATAATCCCCCCATAGAGCATTTGAAGGCTTCCGGCACTATTCTCGCATCTAATTCTCCTGTGTGGTTTTCTTCGATGAAATGATTAGCCTCACTAATAATCTTCCTAACAAATTCATCTTCTTCCAGTAGTAAAGTATTCATCTTCCATAAACAAGACTATATACCTGTTTATATTACAATGTAATGCCAGACACATTTCCACTGGTGCATGATCAGACAAGTGTATATTCCAAATTGCACCACTTTTGTAATTTTCACATGCTTTATCTGACACTAGTATCACGCCTAATCTAGAGTATGCATTGTGTGCATTGGCAAATTAACTGTATTCTTTGGTCCAGGTGTCCACCGTATTATATGTTCATCAATCAAGGCATGCACGGACGCAGAATGATTATTCTTTAGTCGGGTCATAGCACTTTTACTTTTGCCCATCAATGGGTCTAGCACCTCGTTGAAATCTCCTCTGAGTATTATATTTATGGTATTAATACTAGTATTGTCTGGGCAATATATCTATAGAATGATCCATCATCCACCGTTGGCGCATATATGTTACATAATGTTACAATGATAAAAAACAGATATTGATACCATTAAATTCCTTCCATTTAGTCAGCAATACAAAGTAAAAGAATCATAGCCAACGTTAGCAGCACTATTTCTTCCCAAGACACATTTTGCAGAAGCAGCATTACCTGCAGTTCCTGGTTTAAAGTGTGTGGTGTAGTGACCCACTAAACTATATCCTGGTCACTGTACAGGTCAATAATGCAATCGCCAATCCCTCTGAGGTGTTGTCAATGCTAGTACATCAGGACCATATATAGCTGTCATCCCCCTCAAATGCCCATTTTACAAACGTAGCCATATGGATAGATCTTTTATCACATTTCCCCTTTCTTCTCACAGAATTGGCAGAATGAGTCTTCCAAGCCTATTGTATTCCTGTGTAATAGCACTTCCCAGGTTGGCAAATGTTCCAGCACAGTTTTAAGAGAGTCATCCCTTAATATTAATGTGGGAACTGCAAGAGAATGGGAGAGATAACCCTGCGTCTCTTATGATCTCACTGTAAATGACTCAAAGAGCGATAGGAGTGGAGTCTGTCTATTGTGGTAATCCAGTCTCTCTCATATAACAATCATTTCACTAACATCTCTCTATCTGTATCAAGATCGCACAGTGATTGATCACAAATATCCTGGATTAATCCCAAAACGTATTACAGTCACACCCCAAAACGCACCTAGGCACCAATTTACCCAAATCAACATAAAGCATATTCAACAGTGGGTCAACCAAGCTATTAAATATGGATAACAATCTTCAGATCACCCGGGCCTCCAACATTGCTATTCCCAATTCGAATCTGATCCCTGCCATTGGAATATTGTTAGGTAACTTAAGCGTCCGTCTCCACAATCTTCCCTCCAATGTTTTGCAAATTTTTGCTAGCTCACAATAATGTAGCTCCATCCCATATATCAATTTTGGCAGAACATTACCCTCATAAAAACAGATAGAGGATTTGATGGAAAACGTCCACATTTTTTATCAAGTTTAATTGGTTAGAGCTAAGGCTTTCTGTTTCAGAAAATAATGAATTCCTCATCCCGAGGGCTGGGCCATTAGGGGGAATCCCAGATAGAGAACATTCGATGTACATAATATATATAGGTGCGCCCTCCATGCTCCAACCCTGCCTTTTCCTTCTCCGTCCCCTCGAGATCACCAAGATGCAGGTCTTCCTAGGATTAACAATCAATACATTTTCAGATCTGAACATTGCAATTTTATTGATCAGACATTGAAGGCCTACTTTGGTGCAGTCGAGAAGCAGGAAGTCGACAGAATATGCCAGCCAGGGGAGGCACAGTTCTCCCATTTTCGGGGTCACCAAGCCTTCTTCTGTCAAGTAATCTCCAATGTCGGATACATATAGTTTAAAGAGGCAGAGTGCAAGGGAACACCCCTGTCGCAGGCCTATCTTGGTTTGGATCAAATTGGACAGATTCCGTTCCAGGTTAAGCCTCACCTGGATTCCTGCATTACCAAAAAGGGCCATAATTAGCCTCAGTAAACCTCCTGGTAGCCCGCAATTTGCCAATTTAGCCCACAAATGGCTCTGAATAACACAGTCGAAGGCAGTCGACAAATCAATGGATGCCACATACATTTCTCCACCATATTTTCCCCACGCTGTTTCCTGGAGTGCCCTCATTACCAATCCATTCGTTTGTGGAGTGACCTACTCCATACCCCGTCTGTAGTTTATTTAATCGATGTGAGGTGGACATCCACTCATTCAAGTGTGAGAGGACAACTTTTTACAGTCGGCATCGATTAATGCTATGGGTCAATAATTTCTAGCCTGATCTCTGTCACTGTGTTTACAAATTGGGACTACATAGGCGGTATACCAAGTGCGTGGAATAGCACACATTTTTAGAATATTCTTAAAGAGCATGGTGAGTATCTGAGTCCAGAGAGTGGGGTGGCTCTTAAAGGTGTTCTTGGTCCAGCCTCCTGGGAGTATTTATAATTTTTTATAAGCCTTTGCACCACCTCATATTAAATAATAGGCTGCCATTCTCCCTCACCATATATGTTTAGATCACTTAAGTCCTCATTCAAACCCCCAGGGATATCCTCATAGAGGTCAGACAAAAATTGACCCATTAGGATTCAAAAACCACATTCAATTGGCTGACAATGCTCTTTTCACTCGAGTACGTAACATGATTTTGGCGTCCTTTTGCAGCATTGCTGCCTTTCTAGATCTGCAGAAGTTTTTATACCTTTGCTTCACCAATTTGATTCTGGTATTTTTTTTAAGTTGATCCTAGCCAGAGCAGCAAATCGATCTCAGATTTCAATGCAAGGAGGCTTTCACACAGGCTAACTGATGATTAAAGATGTATCTGTGTTTATGACTGGGGGCACCTAGCCTCAGATTGGGAGTTGCCCTATCAATCAGGCAACTCAAGAAATTCTCAAATTCAGTGGGAGTGAAAACATGACGTTTTCATACCAGGGAGCTAGTACTCGTAAGGGTGGCTAATTCATTGTTAAGGATCCCTATATTCCTGGGAGTCGAACTAATCCCTTTCCCTGCCCCACTGTTCTGAGATTGACTAAATCCGTTTTAACTGTTTTATTTACTAATATATTGAAGTCCACTTTCAAAACACTATGGTCACTCCACAAATTGGGGAAAATCTGCCAATATATAATCTATGGTTGAGGAACTATCTTCTCAGTGCCATGTTGGTATTGTTGGATTAGCGACATTCGATTCTCCATTCAAACAGACCAAACCCATTAATTCAAGCGATAAATTCTGCAGTTTCCCTCATTAATGCTTGTGCTTTCCATTAGTCCTAACTGGCCAGAACTCACACAAATCATTGTCATCGTGTGACACACGACAAGCCGAGTTGAGGTCGCCTGCCAGTATGACTCTACCATCAGGAACAGCACCCTGCCAATCCTGGATTAATTTAGTGATTCTTTCAAAAAATTCACCCAAATCAGCTTTTCCTCTGTGCCAATAGACATTGATAAGGAGAATTTCAAGATTTCCCACTGAGGAAGAACCTTTAACTGCCAGAACCCCCAATGGCAGGTCAGGCACTGCCCTGGATGAGAATCCCAATGTCCCCTTGGTAGCAATAATAAGGCCCGCCGCAGCCCTTCCGCCCCCCATTATGTTTAGTAAATTGGGAGAAATCCTCATAACTGTCTATAGAGAGATTAACCACATGCCATGTTTCTTGTAAAAAAAAATACAGTTACTTTCTTTCAACATGGCAACAGTTTTGAGGTTGGATAACAGATGTAAGTTTCCCCAGCTTCAAAAATATATCATCCTCTGTCACCCCTTTAGAATCTATATTTACAGAGTGACAATCATTTCCACAGAGCAGCAGTAGTTTGGGCCCAATCTCTGTTATATTTATAAGCGCCTCTATGCTGTTGCCTCCCTGTCACATCTATCAGGTTGAAACACGAATTTCAAGTTCCACCATAGTTAGAGTTCACTTTTCAGGGCTGATGCTCAATCTCCAATATTTTAACCTCAAACCTCAGTTGCCCAAAAATGACAGTTTTGTCAATAGCTAGATTCATTACCAGCTGGGAGTTAAAGTAAATATTACATTTCGCCCATTGATCTTGGTCTGGGAATCGGATCTTATTAAGTTAACAGGAGGATAGGAGGCTCAGGTTTGGGATCTCTGCAAAAATGTGGAGGAGGTTTTCCCGTTTAAGACACACTAGCATGTTCGAACTCCACATTCTTGTCATCTGTATGAATTTTATGGATTGAGATTCCCTTCCAAAGTTCTCATTTAAACCGTCAAATATCCCTGTAGTGCTGCTATTACTGCCAAATGTTGATAAAGCTTGACACTCACTTCCCTGAGCTCCCCTCAGGATACTGTGAGAACCCACCTTTCCCAGTCCCTGAGCGGTCCTATCTTTGTAGCTAAAGGGATCTTTAGGGCAATTGTAAGTCCCAGGATTCTGTGTAGTATTTGGCATGTACATTTTCCCTCTGATTTTTGCCTGTTCTGGGAACTGTACAAAGACTTTGCCTGGTATACTCATATTACCACCTACTAAAAGGGTAACCTCATCCGTTATCGGAGCAGGCACAGAATGGGGAAAGCTACGGGAGAGCAGTTTCTCAAACAAACCCTTAGCCATCTCACTTTCTGTCAATGTAGTATCCTCTACCAAGGCGACAACCTTCCTAAAGGGTTCAGGTCTGATTATTGTTTTATTCATAAGTAATGTTGGCTCGCCACCAAGGGTGGTTCCATGGTCAGACAAAATAGTGTTCCCACCTGCTGCCATATCCTCTGAATTTCTTCCAGAACTGATCCTCTTGACATCGTTGGTTTTTACCCATCCGAGAATCAGTCTGGATACCAATTTCAGCCCTTAGGGGCTTATCCCATTTTCAGCAGGTGTTTTCTCATGTTTATCTCTGATACAGTCATTTACCCTCTCCCCATAACTGATGGCTTCCTCATTCAACTTGGTTAATCTCTCCTCAACACTTTCTTCTAGGACAGGTGTCATCACTTTCTGTAGACCTTTGCTACTATTACCTTTTTTAAGCAGAGACTCCTGTATAGTGAGCTTCCGGAGATATTTACGTGAGGCAATGTCAGTTTTTTTAATTTTTGTAACATTTTTAGATTTCTTGTCCTTGTACCCTTTTTCATTAGAACCAGATATATCTACTTTCTTGTTGGTTTCATTTATGCTTAAATCTATCATTTTGAGTTCAACCTTGACAGAAACTTGCTCAGGAGCAGGTTTACCAAATCAATCACAGAGCCTGACCTAAGGTCCTTCAATACCTCCACTATCATCAGTATGTAAATCTCCCAAGAAAATGACATCAGACGCTGGAACATTGACTGCCCCCTCAGTTGTTACTGATGTACAGGACTTTTCAAGTCCTTCTAACGTTTGTCAACTTCCGTAGGGCAATCCCTCATTGCACACTCAGTCCCCCGACATAGCCTTTGTTTCAGGACCAACTCACAGCTTTTTTGAATTCCCTCCAGTCTTTTATATATCTCTCTCAAGAGTTCGGAATGTGTTCTAACTTCAACCCAGATATTATCATGAAGGAGCTAAGAACCGTGTTTAAGGCTGATACAGTGAGTTGCGTTAAGCGGATTCTATCATCTGCTTCCCTTAAGGTATGATGAACGGAGGCATCTACAGAGTAATCATTGTTAGCCTCTGAAATAAGGCCCCTTTCTTTGAGCCAATTCTGCTTTTATGTATGTTCATCTATATAATTGGTTATCTCTTTAGGGGACCCGGACCCTAAATGTGAGGCATCACAGGTCTGCTGCACCATGCTATGGGAAAGAGAATCAAAGTTATCATTTCCATTCTCCTCCACAGCAAGGTTAGCAAATTCTATGATGCTAAGATTGTGGTGTTAATTGTCTCTGAGCTTCCTTGCAACATCATCCATCAACGAATGGTCCAATCTGGCAGTCCCCCTTACAGGTATTATAGATTTAATTTCAGTTCTGGTACATGTTATATGTCCAGAATAGTACATGATTTCCTGTCCAGCAATCAGGGAAAAGGGAATAGATTTCTTCATGTTTTATTTTTTCCCACAGAACGTGCCCTCGGAGTTGTATGAATTTCCTCATGGGTGGACATACAACATCTAGCCAACCCCATATATGAACCACTGAGGAGTATAGGCTATTTACACTTTTTATTTGGGGTCTTACCCTTCAGTGTTATATGATCCTCTATCATAGTGGGTATACCAGGAGCAGTACTATTCTCCTCTTGTTAAATGGGACCCACCCGATTAGGGGCATCTACCCCCAGGTTATGGAAAAGCACCGCCACCAGTCATTCTTCTTGGTGGTCAATGAAGGTTTCCCCCTTCACCCTAGATACATTGCTGTTATCAATGTAGCCAGTATCCTCAGGGAGGGCCAATGGCTCTGTGTTAAGAACAGCAGCCTCCAAATGATACACTGGAGCAGACAGAATAATATCACTAAGACCTACATTATGGATTTTGGTAGTTACTATACAATCTTTCTGGCGAAAGGGATAAATAACATCAAGACCTTGCCCCTTGAGTTAGTTCTTTACAACTGCCATTTGAACATCATCGAAAGAATTTATGACCAGAGGCAAAGCACTGATAGAATCATCATTAACTGCTATCTCTTTTTACCATCTTGTACTCCAGGACCCCCAACCGGCCCATAGAGTCAGGGTTTGGCCAGAGGCACTTTAAGACAAGATAGTAGCACCCTTGGGATGGATGGGGTGCAGATTAATACTCCAACACCAAATCAATAATGACAACTTGACGGTTTGGCAAAGGGAGTCCGTTTAATGACAAGCACAAAAAACAGGGAGTTTCATGAATATTAGCGGATGTGTGATCTTCTCTTTCTCTTCACAACTCCAACGAACTTCATAAAAACCATAACATTTATACTGAAAACTCATCATCATTGACGTTTAACGCTTAAAAGTTGGCATGCACTTCTATTGGTTCAGGAAAGGTAACTTTAATATAGGTACTATATCTGTATATGGTAACAGAGTAAGGGGATTGGATAAACAATGTTAGGTGGGACATCTAAGCCCTACCTTCCTAATGGCTACTGTAGATGTCATTTAAAGTATGGCGTCCCATTGGTGCTACTGACTATAGGACCCTAGATCATTTGGTGCACTGTGATTGGGTTGGCACCAACCCCACTCATACTTTTCCACTTGGCTTGGCAGCACGCAAAATGCTCGGCCAGGTGCAGGGTGCCCTCTAGTTCCCCCGGGATTCTTCCAATTATTGTTACAATCAATCATCACTTTAGTGGCCATGTGTCAATTATTTCACTGTGGTTGGCCTCGAGACTGCATCTCCTGTCTGGAAAAGTTGTGATATCTTCGCCTGGCCTGCTGCCATGCGTAGGTGTGAAGGTCTCACTTCTCCTTGCTCGGCTGGTCTCATGATTCAGACACCGTGAATTTGCCTCTTCTTCATGTAATTTGTGTATTTGATTTTCGTTTCACCAACCACCTGCCTTCAGTTTCTTATCTTGACCTTTCTGAACAGGATATTCTGTTCTTAGCTTCAATTAATTGTAGCTACTGTTTGTCTATTCTACTGATAAAACCTTGGCTTTTATGGCACGAGTTGTCTCTGCTGAGTTTCGTTTCTGCCGCTACTTCTCGATTTTGCTAAAAATGAAGCTCTCCTTGTGTGGCCTTATGTAACCTTTGGTTAATTCTGCTTCTTGTGCAAAATGGAAGTACACTTATATAAAGTGCTTTCTTTCGACTAAGCATAACAAGCTGCACGATTTTCTTAGCTTTCTTGCGGTTCCAAGCATATGCACATGCGTAAATTAGTGGAATATCTTCATCATGCTTACAGATTAAGCTTCTTATATTTGACATTGTCCTTTCACCTTAGGTTCACGATGTCCCTTGTTCATGGCGTTTCATCTCTTTGCGTCATTCTCTGGTCATTTCTTCCATATGTGAGCCAGTCTGGGTTCTTGTGATGTCACCATTCGTCTTCCATTAAGACCTTTTTGGTTTCTTGAGTGGCTGCACTCAGATGATCTTCATTTTGTTTCTTTTGTTGATATGGTTTTCTCAATGGATACCTTACTGTCCATGGTTTCCTTGGTATTGGTACTTCAATAGGCATTGTTCTTCTGATGGGTACTGGACAGCGCCCCACTGCAGCTCTCTGCTGGTTTATTTGCTCATCATACGTCACATATTTCAGCGTGAACGTTCCTAGTACTTCAAAATGGACAGTTGGAGGGAGGACTGCATTTGGGACCTCCTCTACACTGTATTGTATCATCAGTGTTCAGTTGGCTCCTTTGTCCCTTTCACTGCATTTTAAGTGTGATTAGTCTGCGTGGAAAGGAAGAGAAAGAGCAAGACCCAACAAGGTAAGACTACCTGAAGTGGGTGGGTGAGGTCCTCTAACCACAATGAAACATTCTCTAAAAAGTATCACAAATTCAAAAGTTTAAAATGTTCAAATATAAAAGGAAGAATTAAATTTCAATATAAGATATCTAAAATTCACAAGTTCCTAACATATTGATTCACACAATATGCAGCTTCCAAATATAATTCAATTACAACATAAAAAAATCTAAGAGGTCACAAGTTCATGGAATTCATAAAATGTCAGTGTCCAAGAAAGAGCAGAATAGAAATGTCTGTGTCCAAGTAAGAGGAGAATAGAATTCAGTTACAGTATTAATTTATAGTATATAAGTATCTAGAAATCACAAGTTCCTGGGATTCCCAATAGACTGGTTCCTACTATTTGAATTGTGACAAGACTTCAAAAAGTAAATGGTTTCGGTTCCAATTAGAATTGTCAAATAAACACAGACTCAGGTCTGTATAGAAGCAGCATAAAAAAACATACAACACCTTTCATCAATTCCCCTATAAGGAATATATTATCAGCAGGTGTATTACAGCCAGAGGGGAGCTCAAATGACAGAGCCTGCAGTCTCTCCCCTTTTAAAAGCTCGTTGTGGAGTGTTTGGTGAGCTTGGGTGGCTACTCAGTGACCTTAGAATCACACAGGTAAGAAATATCAATACACTTAAAGACAGTCACTCCCTTGTTTGAGCCCTGCAATTGTTAGACAGGCAGCTCCTTGTTAGCATGGGATACACACCAAAGGCAGATATGATATGATACAGCATTTTTTAACGCGCCTATACACAAATGTTTCAAAGCGCACAAGGGAAGGGAAACATAGGGAGGACACAACAACTATCTTACTAGGCCTAGTGACATTGAGATTGCGCAAGTGCAGGTGAGAGGGGAGGTGAAAATTGCTGGCTGCAGTGGGGAATGGGCAAGTGCAGTACATGGGATCCATACAACAAGTATTGCGGCCAACAGGTGGCAAATGCAATTGAAAAAGTGCAGTCAGCAAGTGTCTAATAGGTGCAGGAAGGGGACTATAGGGTTACAAATACAGTGCTGGTGTTCAACTGGGCAGCCAGGGACCTAGGCCGAGTTCAGAGGGCAACCAGGTGACCAGTGCAGTATCAGACAGGAGATCAGCTGGGGAGAGGAAGAGAGAAGGTGGAAGCAAAGAGGAAGGTTTTGAGGTGCTTCCGGAACCATAGATGGTTCTGCTCTAGTTTCAGGAGGAGCCAGCCCAAGAAAGAGATCTGCCACCAACTCGTTGCTTGGAGAAGCGACTGACCCTCAAGTAGTTGGAGGTGGAGGAGGGAAGAGTTTAGGTAGGAAGATATTTACGACGAGAGAGTTGGAGGTATTATGGTCACAGGCACCAGAAGGCCTTGTGGACAATGCAGATGGTCTTGAACTTGATCCTGGCTGCCACTGGGAGCCAATGGAGAGATTTCAGGGCTGGAGAAATACAATCCCTGGGCTTCAGGCCAAGGACAAGTCTCGCAGTCCTGTTTTGGATGAGTTGTAGAGGGTGGAGAGTAGAGGCAGGCAGAATTAGAAAGAGGCTGTTGCAGAAGTCCAGCCTAGAGAGAACCAGAGCTCTGGAGACAGTGAGCTTCTGGGGGAAGGTGAGGAACGGGAGAATACTTCTGAGGAGGTGCAGCTGGTAGTTTTACTTCTTAGAGACATCAGAGATGTGACGAGAGAATTAAAGTGTGGATTCGAAGATGACCCCGATGATTTTAGCCTCACAGGTGGGAGCAGGAAGAGGGCCCAGCGGGGTGGCCAGAGAGTGACAGGAAAGGAAGGTGCAGGTGTTCCGATGAGGAGAATCTCTGCCTTACTGGATTTAAGGCAGAGATCATTGGTGGCACACTGCTCCTGGATTGCAGACAGACAATCAAGGATGAGAAAGGGAGAAGAGGCAGCTGAGGAGAGCTTGAAAGCAAGCTGAGTGTCATCCACATAGCACTGAAAGTTGGAGCAAAGAGCAGCAATGCGGTAGGTGAGAGGTGCCAGGTATTGGTTGAACAGCCACGGAGAAAGGTTAGACCCCTGCGGAACACCACATGTAGAGAGTGAGATATAGGAGAGGAAGGACCTAAGTTGGACCTGGGAGGGTCAGTTAGAGAGGAAAGAGGTCAGCCAGGCCAGGGCTTGATCAGTGATTCCCAGGTTATCACAGAGCCGGTTGAGCAAGAAGGCATGGTTGACCGTGTCAAAAGCAGAAGAGAGATCAAGTAAGATGAAGACAGAGGGGTGGTTGGAATCAAGGTAAGAGAGCAGGTCTTCACTGATGTTCAGGAGAGCAGTTTCCGTGCTTCTGGCTGCTGTGAAGCCATTCTGATGGCATGGAGACAACAAACAGATTCAGTGTGAAGAATAAATTGGGAGCCGGCCAGCTTTTCTAAGAGTTTGCCCAGGAAAGGAGTAATGGAGATCGGGCAATGATTAGCCAGAAAGGAGGGGTTGTCTGAGTGTTTCTTAAGAAGAGGGTGCACAAGAGAGTGTTTTGAGGGGAAGGGAAGTTTCCAGTTTTGAAAGAGTGGTTGCAGAAGTCAGCCAAGTCCGGAGCGAGGGTAGCTTTGTGGTCCTTGATGATTTTGGTTGAACAGGGAAGAAGCTGTTTTGATGAGACTTTCATGGATCGAACTTGTCTAGAAACCTCATCAGGGGTGAAAATAAGAAAGGCAGAGAAGGGAGGAGGAGAGGTAGAGGAGAAGGTAGAGGGAGAAGTAGAAGAGGACGAGAGGGTGGACAGGATATCCTAGGTTTTGGAGATGAAATGTGAAGCCAAGGCCATGCGGAGTGCCTTGGAGGGGACAGGTGAGGTAGAGACTGCAGCAGGATTGTCTAGCACCTTGCAGATTTGAAAGAGTTCAGCTGAGTTGTTAGATGCTGCAGAGATTCAGGCTTGGATGTGGGATCTCTTAGTGTGGATAGAGAGTCTGTATTGCCTTTGGAGCAGGCAGCAGGCCAGTTTGTCAGAGGATGCACAGGATGCCAGCCATTTCCCCTCCGTCAACCCTACACTTACGTTTAAGGGTGACGAGGTCTGAGTCGTACCAAGAGCTGCATTTGGGTTTGTCCTTCAAGCGGATCTTCTTGACAGCGGTAAGTACATCAAGAGTGTAAGAGATCGAAGAATGGAGGTTAGAAAGGGCTGTGTCAGGATGTGAGTCAGCCAGACGTGCAGGAGGGCGAGAGAAAGTGGCAGAGAAAGCCTGAACCGACACACACTTCATGGGTCGAATGACCAAGATTGTGGGTGGCAGTGTAGGGGTTGGCTCGGCCTGGGGGGTAGAGAGAGAAAGATGAGAGGAGACGAGGAAGTGGTCACTCCAGGAGAGAGGAGTTTTGAGAGGGTTAGAGAGGCAGAGGTATGAGGAGGTCAGAACATCCAGTGGAGATCAACTGATTCATATGCATCCACTGGGAAGCTCAATGGACAAGCCCGCAGTCACTCCTCTGTGGATAGCTAGTGGCAAAAGGCACATCGTTTGTAGAAAAGGTGGCTGAGGTTGCCCCAGTTCAAATAAACACTGCTGAATCCCCAAACACGATTTACTTAATAGCAGGGAAAAGAGTAGCCGATGCCTTAGTCCTAAATTGTATACAGCTGTTAATTTGAACAAAGCGGCTTTGGTGCACTTACTCGTATTGTCAAAGTTGATTAGGCATCTTCCTGGCGTGCTGGCTATTACCGCTTCAGTTGTGTCACAGTGCGGATGCCAGATGCCAGGCACCAAACAACAGACACACTGCTTCACGGACCGCTCTGTGCTCAGTGCCAGTGTAGTGAATTAATAGCTCAGCCTTCTAAAGGAGAGCGGAAACAGACTTCTCAGGACTTCACAGGCTGTACAGGAATAACAGTAGAGGGGCACCAGTAACCCCAAAGACACCGCTTAGTATTCTCTTTTGCATGTGTGTATAATAGAAGACTGGTCTGCGACTAAACTCATGGTGCTCAGAAATATAAGTTGCACATAGAACACTGCCTACGTTTCCACTCTTGTGCATTGTGATCCCCTCTGTGCAATTTTGGTCATTTGCAGTCATGATGCATATTCTGCGCATTCTAATTTTAAACTGACAAAAACAAGTTTACACTTATTTTTACAATACGCCACGCAAAAAAGGCAAATCACTCCCACAATTAATGCTTGTGAGAATCATTTATAAAGGATTCTCATTGAAAAAGGCTGCTTTTAGGAGGTGTTATAAACAGACACATTCCATGGAAATCCATTGATTTTCCACCAACATATAAAGGTGAAGCTGTCAGGTAGGCCGAGCATATGGAGCAGACAGACACGTGCATTTCAGTCCAAGCTCCATCTGTGCTTGTGATAATATTTTTTTTTTAAAACAGAGTGAAAAAAAGAGGTGAAATCAGTTGTAATGCCAATAGTTCTGTTTTTACACCTATTTTTTCTCCTCTAGGGATTGGTATATTCCAGTGCTTTTAGTGCGTTGTATGCAACCATTCTGTATTGTGAGCCCAGACCTGTTTGATCAAACAATTAATTTTAACACACACTACTCAGGAGTCCTTAACCCCTTACAAAGTGGTACTTTTCGAATAATTACTAATCTGGAAACAACTGTGATTGTGTCAGCAATTGGAGATAATATGGGTAGGTTTTTCTCAGTGCGCTTCTTTTCTGTATGAGTCCTGTCTTCCCTTTCAACATGCGTATTGGGTATTAAACAGAGCTATAGAACCATTCTGAAGTGGAGACTATGGGGCCGATTCTTGAAAATTCACACAGAAATCACAGAAGGACATTGGGCGTGTTTACGCGATTAAGTAAATCTGCGCACTATGTGTATTCATGGATCTAAACATGCAATTCCAGCAGACACGCAAAGGGAATGGAGCTGTGTGAGGAACAACCACAAAACGCCCACACGCAAACCAAAACCCAAGCCATACCCCACCTAAGCGCAAACCTCTGCAACCATCCCTGAGCCACCACCCAGCACCACTGCAAAAATACACAGGCCCCCTCATAAGCATGCAGAACCCCTGGGAAAAAGCAAGAGCCAGCTTTTAGGTCAAGACTGCAGCCCAAACGAAAAACATGCAGGCTTCCTACTAAGCTGATGCGGCACCCCTAAGAAAACGCATGGGTTTCCTTGTAAGCTAAGGCAGCACCCCTGAGAAAACGCGTAGGCTCCCTCGTAAGCCAAGGCTGCACCCCTGCAAAAATGCATTGTCTCCCTTGTAAGCTAAGGCAGCACCCCTGAAAAAACGCGTGGGCTCCCTCATAAGCTAAGGTTGCACCCATGCAAAAACATGTGAACTCCCTCGTAAGTTAAGGCGGCACCCCTGCGAAAATGCGAGAGCCACCTTGTTAGTTGAGGCCACACCACACTGGTTCACTCGTAATCTAAGGTGGCACCCCCAATGAAAACACGCGTGCTCCCTTGTAAACTAGAGCGGCACCCCCAACGAAAATTCACGGGCTCCCTCGTAATATATGTCGGCATCCCTGCAAAAACCAAGAGCATCCTCGTAGGTAGAGGCCACACCCCCCAATGAAAACACTGGGCTCCCTCAAAATCTAATGTAGCACACCCACATGTTAAACCACCCCTGTGAACCTGAAAGTCCATTCGCCCTACACCCCAGGGAACTCAATCTGCAGGCATATACGCCTACTGCACATCAACCCCTCAATTCCAGACACCACCCACCAGCCCCTTTCATCTCTGAGGCAACCGCAGGCAGTCCTCTTTAACCTCTGACACTACTCCGGGCAGCCCCCTCAAGTTCAGACACCACCCACCAGCCATCTTCACCTCCAACACTTCCCCAGGCAGACCCCTCAAGTCCAGACACCACTCACCAGCCCCCTTTACCTGGAAAACACTATCCCATGCAGCCCACTCAAGTCATGACCACACCCACTAGTCTGTTCACCTCCAACCCTACCCCAGGCAGCCCCCTTCACATCCGACTCTACCATAGGCAGCCCCCTCAAGTCCAGCCAGCACCCACCAGACCCCCTCAGCTCAGACACTAACCCAGGCACTCCCCTTTAACTCCGACACTAGCCCAGGCAGCCCCCTTTACCTCTGACACCAGCTCAGGAAGCCCCTCAAGGCCAGACACCACCCACCATCCCCCTTCACCTCTGACACTACCCCATGCAACCCCATTCACCTCCAACACTACACCAGGCAGCCCCCTTCACTTCTGACAAAACCCTAGGCAGCACCCTCAAGTCCAGACATCACCCACAAGCCCCCTTCAGCTCAAACACTACCCCATGCAACCCCATTCACTTCCAACACTACACCAGGCAGCTCCCTTCACTTCTGACAAAACCCTAGGCAGCCCCCTCAAGTAAGTACAGACACCACCCACAAGCCCCCTTGAGCTCAGACACTACCCCAGCCATCTCCCTTTACCTCGGACACTAGCCCAGGCAGCCCCCTTCACCTCTGACACAAGCCCAGGCAGCCCCCTCAAGTCCAGACACCAACCGTCCAGTCCCCTTCATCTCCGACACTACCCCAGGCAGCCCTCTCAAGTCCAGAGAACACCCACCAACCCCATTCACCTCCAAAACTTCCCCCAGGCAGCCCCCTATAGTCCGGACACCACCCATCAGCCCCTTTCACCTCTGACACCACCACAGGCAGCCCCCCGACAGTCTCTCACACATGCAGTTCAATGTATGGCTGCAACACACCTGAACCTCTGTGGCTGGCCTCCACCATGAAGCACACCACCAACATGTTCACCGCCAACACGATCAACAGGAAGCACTGAAGAATAAATCCTGGACCAGAGCATCCACTGTCACTCCCTGGCAGACTGGAATATGAAGCCACACAGCCAGACAGCACAACATTGCAACAACAACAATGTGGCCACCCAATCAACATGTGACAAGTGAATGCAATGCAAAGTGGCATGTCACTGTTGGCCATTGGTAATTGCAAAGGCATCAAAGCACACCAACTGAATGTGTGCCATCGACAGCAGTACACATATTCAAACATTGGCCAGATCCACAAATAATGATCAGGGTCATCAAAGCCTGAGCACAAGGGAACTGGGTGGAAGTGGTGTCAAAGTCCCTGTCAGGGACCACAACATGACAGGCCCATGGTGTTATGGGAGGGTAGTCAGAGAGTGCATGACTCACTGGGACAGGAAATGTGTGCTGCCACACAGGATGAACAAATATGGCTCGCAAATGCATTCCAGTTGCAGAAGTGGAACACGACATGAGAGCAGGCAGCGTGTAACTGAACATGCTGGTGGACGTATTCGCATGACATGGGTTTAACATAGCAATGACAAACTAATGTGTAAGTAACTTGACCATGGCACACCTCCACAGTGAGCCCACTCCCTCCATCCCAACCACACTGATGCCAAACACACAGTGAAGCTGCACATGTAAACTAAAATGAAAATATACAGTGCAGACCCAGACGCCTGATAGACCCACTTTGACATGACAGGCACACATGAATCTTTCCAAGCACAATCATTAGAGCAACAACAACAAACACGCAGGCACACCACAAGACACAGGACTTGCAATGGAGAGACGCACTGGCTGAAAAGTGAACAATCAAAGTTGCATACACACAAATGAACTGCATGAAGCATGGAATGTAACAAAATGAAAGACGTATTGAATAAAAATTTGTACGAGTAAAATGAAGAATGAAGCAGTCCGGGGAAAATATGAAATGACAAACCAACCCTACGACTAAATTACTATATACAGAAAAACCAGGGAAGGTAAGTCTGCAAAGTCTGGGGCAAATAATACATAAAAAAAGGAAATCTACACCTAAATAACTATCTACAAAGGTAGAGGGCTAGTCCTCCTCTCCAATCTCACTCAAGATTTCTACTCAGGCTGAGTCCAATGCCATATCCTCCTCCATCAGGTGGGCTTTCATTGTTGCCTGATGGCTTGCAGGTTGGCCAGCATCTGTGCTTCGTACCCCTGTGCTGTCCTGCAAGTGGCCTCCAGGATGGCAGCCCACCTCCTTCCCTGACACAGCAAAACCTCAGCACTGGCCATCATCACTCTCGCTTCCCATGCCTGCTGCCTCTCTGATACGATCTGCCATTCATGTCGCATGAACATGGAAGTCATTGAGTGACTAATATCCACTTTTTCCTTGGGCCTCACACTCCCCACATGCTTCCTTGGAGTGGTCTGCCCTGCAGCATAACGCCTCCTCATTATTGCCACCTCGATCTGCAGTGCATAGTGCCTACTTCAGTGATACTCCCTCCACGCTGATGATGATCCTCAGGAGCGTACAGTACCTCCACTGCTCTGTGGTGCCTGCTGTCCCACCATTGCCTGTGCCCCTGTCGGTGCCTGGGTAGGCAGGGTCACCACCTCAGCTGCCGTACATGTGACTACCACCTCAGGCTGGAATGTAAGCTCCACCAAACGGGGCAATGTGCGTGGGACTCATGCACAGGAGGCCCTGCTGGTATGTGGTTGGGAAGGCACACTGGAGGAAGACCAGTGCACAGAGGAGGAAGCCGTGGAGGTGGTTGCATCAGTGAACATCCCATGGAGCACAGCATGGATCAGGGCTTCTTCCAGCAAGGCCGCAGTACAGCTTATTGTGATGATGGGCAAGCAGATAATGAGTAGCATGCCCATCATCACAAATGACTGCAGTCCACCTCGTAAGCCCAGCCCGCAGGTGAAGCACCTGATCCCAAATGACCACATTAGCCGGCAACAGGATGCTGGTCTGGCTGGAGGCATCCCAGCAGGGGCACAATTCTACATCTGATGGCCATGGACCAACTTTTCCACAAGCACATCCATAGTCACCTGCACAGCCTCATGCCCCAGAGAGTGGATGGCAGCATGCACTCCCACCTCAACACCCCCACCTGACCCCATGGGCAGGGCTGCAATGGCCACCTCCTCCGCCTCCCCCTCCATCAACCTGGATGACTCCAGGGTGTCATCTGCCATGGGTGGACCCTGTGATGCATCACTTGGTCCCACTGCTGCTGAGGAGTCCCCTGCCACCTCCACCTCCTTGGATCTACCTCCAACCTCCAAAAGCAACGCCCATTGGTACAGATGCCACCTCAGCCACATAGGTCCCCGAAGGTGAGCTGTCACAGGAGAGTGGCTGGTTCTGGCACCTAGGTCTGGTCGAGTGGTCACTGCTTCCATGCTCCACAGCACCACTTCCACCCTCTTTCTCAGCTGCAACAATTGTGGTAAAGAAGACACAGAACAGCAACATCAGTGTATTGCAACTAAGTTGGTGTGGCATCACCAACATTTGCAGTAACATGACATGTACATGTAACATTCAGAAACATCCAGAGCCACACACATGGACATACAATCCACATCCAAACAGCCACAACGGCCCAGACACAATGAGAAACACTTCCATGACACATCCACATACAAAGATGAATCACATGACCCTATAGGAAGGTCAACGTGACCCAACTGTAACCTGATGCACATCCATGGGACACATGCTACATGGGCATAGGGGTGGGCAGGGAGAAAACTTGTATGACGTACACACACGTAAAGCATGTGAGTACAGAAGTGGCGTCCCAACGCCACTGACGCATTGTGGGCAAGATACAAAGTGGAATCATGGCCACCAGTGGCCAACTATTCTTGCACCACTCACAGCATGGCCATGCCGACAACTGCCTCGGCACCTCTCCACACCATCACATCAAACAATATGCCTCCAACACAACATATACTGCGTGCATGCAACACATACATGCATCAACTGCACAGGCACATGTGGCACGGCATAGCCACAAACAATTTCACATGGCATGCACACACATCACTCCGAGCCCATATGTAGCGTTATGACAGATCACATCACAGTCCCACTAACTGCAACACCCAAACGTCAATACACAACACATCCAAATGCAAGTGTGACCTCCAGACGTGAGTGATGGATAGTCACACATTGATCTTGTCGCCACAACCACATGAGCAGCATGCATGCACATAACATGGCCAACATTCCCACACCTGTCACACTTGCCATCCAGCCACGTCTCAGACACAAAAAACATTGCATGTGCACAGTTTGCAAACATGTGCTATATCTCCGAATGCAAAATACAGTGCATTTTGAATCTGCGCAGGTCTGATGTCCCATATGGGGAGCATTGTCTAGGGCCTGCATGCAGATGTATGTCACTGAGACATGCATTTTACAAAAGTAAGGGGGTCACTGCAAACATGCTAGCACATGCACAGCACACATATACCATAGAGCAGTACAACACATGCCTACTCACCATGTGACTCCAGCCGTCGTTGCAATTCACAAACCTGGGCATGCAGCACCAGGTAGAACTTCGCCAGGACCCACATGTTGTTGCTAGAAAAACAGCACCAGTACGCACCGTGTACCTGTGCAGTTGTACCGGCCTTCAGGAAGCGCAAGGCCTTGACATGGGTCCTGGATATGAGGTCCTCCCAGCACTTGTGGATGGTCTTGTAGCAGCAGAATGGCAGCTGTTATGTCAACACAAATCTGGAGGTGTCATTCCTTGCCGCGTTGCATTGCTGGGTTGAAGAGGGCATCATAATTCCCTAGGACCTTATCCACCAGGATGTCATCTTCTTTGGCAGTGAAGAAGACAGCCCTCTGCCTTGCTGCCATGGGGTTACTGCTCTGGTCAAAGGTAGATGGCATGGACATGGCAACCCCCAAGGCAGGTGTGGGTGGGTAGGCTGGTCCTGGAGATGGACTGTGGAGCAGTGGTGGTGGTATGTGAAGGTGGGAGTCCAACACAGCAGCTGAGGTGGTCACAGGGCCGGAGAGAGGAGCATAGGCAATGGCTGGAAAGCAGGCACTCCTACACAGTGCAGGTAGGCAGCAGGAACTCACACTGGACGGGCATTAATAGATGACAACTTTGGAGGCAGTACAGGGCAGGAGGAGGAAGGTAACGTGGCACAAAGGCAGGAGAGTCGGTCTTCCATGTGCAGCTCGAAAGGCAGCTGAAAAGAGAGTAAATGCCCTTAGCTGGTAAGTTACGTGGCACGTGCTGCACACAGCACGCCAAAGTGACTCACGGCATTGACAAGGATACATAAGGACAACTAAATGCTTCACTGGCCAGGTGTGCAAAGGAGCAAATATGGAATATTGTAGTTTCCATGCATTTTGGGAGGCCACACACAATCTGTTCCCTTCAGGTAGCATACTGTTATTATTTTGGAGGGGGTTGTGCTTGCGAATATGCGCATTTTGTGTTTCAGCCGTTTTGAGGCATGCATTCAGTCGTGTATGCACTTTTTCTGTTTGTGGTTGCCACTGCGAATCGCATACCTCTTTCCTCATTGTAGGAACGTTTCCGGGTGTCGCGTACGCACTTTTTGTGTTATAGGGTGCCACTGCGTATCGCGTACATTCATTTGGTATTTCTAGAATTTTTCTAGGTGTCACGTCCGCACTTTTTATGTTATTGGGTGCCACTACATATCATGTACTGCTTATTTTTCCCTGTTTGGGGTACATTTGAGACTTGCTGAACCACACATCTACGTCATACATCACACTGACTGTTCCCTGGCTTCCATTGCCCAGGAAAATATTGGTGTGTCTCCCATTCATCAGTTACACCTGTGACATGGTTGGAAAGGTCCCAAAAGGGGTAGGGGGCAGAGGGGGTTCGGGTGGGGGTGATGGTGATGAAACACCTGCCCCAGCCCCTGGTGGTCAGGGAAGTGCTGGTGACACACCTGCCCAGGCCCTGGAGGACATGGCAGGCCCCAGTCCAAAGGGTGCACGGCACATGGATGCCAAAGTGGTTCCAGCCAGACAGGGGTAGCTCCAACCCCCCTGCCACTTGTGGCAGGAACGGATACCCTGCACAGCAGGGAGAGGCTCAACCTCAAGACATGGCACAGAACACTGTTCCACACAGGAAGAACAACCTCTCTGGTGAGGAGCTCAAGATCCTGATTGACTATGTGACCAATCACCATCATGACATGTGCCTGTCTGTGGGGAGCATACGTACAGTCGCACAATGTATGGTGCATTGGCAGTGTGTCATGGAACAGATAAATGCCTTAGGGGTGGAGATGCGCACAGCGGAGCAGGTCATCAAGCGATGGAATGTTCTCACCCGTCAAATAAAGCACAACCTCAGTATCAACCTAACCTCGGCATTGGCAACTGGAATGGGGCCACCAGAGGAGGAACATCTGACACCTCATGAAGAGGCCATCAGCCAATTCATCCTCATTGAGCAGGTGCAAGGCGTGTGAGGCCTGGAGAATTATGAGGACACATCAGGTGAGTCTCTGTCATTGTGCCTCCTGTGTTTTGCCAGTCAAGCATCACCCGCACCAATTGTGTATTGGGACATCTGGCAGCATTTGCATTACAGCCCCAGGTAAAGCATGTCCTGGAACATACAGACTCATGTCTATTGGCCATCATACTGGGCGTAGGCAATGTGGCAGCCATTCGTGGCACATGTCTTTGTGACAGGACACATCCCCCACAAAGTATTTCCCCAGTACTTGGGAAACATGTGACACCAACAAGTACCATTCATTACTTCATTCTTATTGCATTTCATTCTGCACTGCTAGACCGGTGCATGCACACAAATTATCACTTGCACGCTATGTCATGCAGAGATACATGTTCCTTTTATCACCAGCTCCTATGGGTTCCCTTCTCATGAGGCACATCTGTGCTGTATGTAAATGAGCATTGTCATGTCCACAGAGTGTAGTGGCATGAGTTTTCCAGACGACATACACATTGGGCCTCATTAGGACCCTGGCGGAGAGGGTTTTACGCCAGCGTAGTGCATGGCGTACCTCTCCGCCATACTACGAGTTCCCGTAGTGCCATGGCGGCCTTTTCCGCCTGGTTTTACCAGCCGGAGAAAACCATGGCGCTACGGGACCTCGTTGTTAATTACGCCGCCGTACTTTACGGCGGCGTAATTAACTCCTTCCCCACTCCCATTATACCCTATGGGGCGAAAATGGGAATGGGGAAGGGCAGAATGGGGATTGGGGATTTACCGCCCCGCCAAGGTCGGAATGGGGCGGTAAATCCGCCAACCCCCATGGCGCTATCGACGGCTTTCCGCCGTGCTTCGCGGTGCATTTAGCACCGCGAAATCCGCCTGGGTCGTAATGAGGCCCATTGACTCAAATCCAGTGCCACAGAGAGCCTACTCATTGTGCTGCATGCTCCGTCCATCCATCCCACACTCTGTGCCCACTCCATGTGGCCACCACCCTCACCCTCGTGTGGATTGTTGGGCCTTGTTGATATTACAAAATCCACTATCCATCTCACTGCATTTTAGGGACCTTGACCAGAAGTTACACTTTCGGGTGTACCCACTCATGAGCTTCTTCCCTTTCCACGCCTTCCTGCAGGTACACATTGTCTCCTGTTCCCTGTCCCAGACCTGATTAGTGTGTCATGTGTCGACCGTAGTGTTGTCTGTGAATATGGATGTCTGGCTGTTATTATGTGCTGTCGTTGTACATTGAAATGTCACATGTCCATTGGTATTCCCCTGGCATGTGTGGCGGCTTGACAGTTGAATGTCCCCTCATTGTGTATTTACAACACTTTCGAATGTCAATGTACCCAGTGTTTGCATGGACATAATGGGGTTGAGAGCACTTGTCAGCAAATGCTATGCATGAGTTGCTTACTGGACCAAGTATGGGCATGTGCAATGTCTGATCGGTCAATGTAATGCTGTTTTTTGTCAGAGTTCTCCGTGGAGCATATGTACGTTGTCTCTTTTGACATGTATCAATATGTCTTTCTGTCTCCATGTGCAGGTGAGGGTGCACCAGATGCATGTGTGGGGGACGAAGAAGAGTCAGTTGTGCGGCATATCACCAGTGGCAGACATGGTGTGGTAGGACGTGAGAATCCATTGGTGCTGCAGACCATCCTGAGTCATGCTGCAGATTCTTCAGACTCTTTGGACTCAGATGTCTCTGATGCTGAACCGGATGTGCATGCCTCAAAGAGGCCAAAGGTGAGTGCCCAAATGTGTGGATGAGTCGGGCCAGTGATTCTGTGTCGGGCAGCTGGCTTCATGAGGCTCATCAGTGGTGCCAACCCCGTCTCCGGTGGTTACGGCTGCAAGGTCACTCTCCCCTGATTTGGAATCGGGTCCTGGGCCTGATGGTGAAGTGAGGGATGCAGACCTGCAGCCAATGACAGGGGTACCGCAGCAAAGGACTAGGTCCCTTGCATCTGGCCATCGTAGACCCCACACAGTGGGAGCAGCAGATGTTGGTTGCCGCCCTCTGACATGGATATGTGTTGGATAAGATATCTGATGGCATCGATAAGATGGCCTAATCCATGACCCAGCCAGCGGCCCGGGTAGAGCAACAGCTGCAGGTCATGTGGTCCTCATGCCGCTGCCACAGACTGTGCATCACTATCAAGGGCCGACGGGCTGATCTGGGGTGTCTGCAGGCTTCACTGCATTCAGATGCTCAGGCGCAAGGAGAATGATCCATGATGAGGTGGCATCTGCACATACAGACTCTTGTGCCTTCTGTAATGCAATGCATACTGACATCACTGGACTAACTATACTGGTGCGTACATCAGTGTCACACATTACCACCTCTGAAGACCAGGCCTTGGCACTGTGTGGTCTGCCTCCAGCACCACACCCACCTGCAGATCATCCACAGGATGGGGGTCCCAGCACAGACATGCCTCCTGGTCCACCGTTGCCATGAGGTCCATGATCCCTTGGAGATTTATTTTTTAATTTTTGTATTCATAGTCACATTTGTTTTACCACTCATCTGGTAATTGGCTTGCAACCTACCCCTCCACACTCCCCCCCTGTCCATGATGGGTTTTTAAATTTTTTATGACCATGTCCTTTGTTTTATTTTTTTGGTTTCCCTTGCTTTGCCATGAAGAATTTATGTTTGTGTTCATCACTTTCCAAAGTAGAATCTTTTTATGTTTTTCAAAAAATGTTATTTTATATTTGAGTTATGCAGTTGCCCTCTCAAGGCCATGAAGTATGCAGCAGTGGACGTGCAGCCAGGCTCAGTGATGTCAAATGCCATTGTTGCATTGTGGTAGATGGGATGGCATGTGCAGGTAACATTGGGTTGAGTGAATATTGAGTGAATATTGACATATGTGTGCAGAATGTCAGGTACTGTTCTATGGCTGTTATAACTCCATAGTCAGCAGGTAAGAAAGTGCACTGCCTTGTATGTTCTGAAAATGTAATTGTTCTCCATAGTCTCTGCATGCAGTACACATTTTGAACAGCTGGTGGTGTTCACCTTGTGTCATGGTGTATGTCTGTGCTGAGGTGTGTCTGTACACATTCATGTATGTGTATGTGCATTTGCACTTCTATGCCAGTGGCTTGTTTCTGTGGTTGCACTAATGATGTTGACTGCATGTTTGGAAGTGATTCTGCAGCACTATTGTCACATTCCTCATGGTCAGTGTTTTGTTCTGTGTGGTTGCACGTACTGCAGTGACCATGGTGATGACTCCTTATTGCCGCCCTGCTACTCCCCCAGTCACTGGGCCTCATTACGACCCAGGCGGTAAGTTACCGCCTGGGCCGTGACTTTACCACCATGGCGTAAACTACGTTTACGCCATGGTGGTTGGCGGACTTACCGCCCCATTCCGACCTTGGCGGGGCGGTAAGTCCCCAATCCCCATTTACCCTTCCCCATTCCCATTTTTGCCCCATAGGGCATAATGGGAGTGGGGAAGGCGTTAATTACGCCACCGTAAATTACGGTGGCGTAATTAACTCCATGGTCCCTTAGCGCCATGGATTTTAACACCTGCTAAAAGCAGGTGTTAAGTCCGCCATGGCGCTAAGGGACCTCGTACTCAGGCGGTAAGGGTCGGCGCTGTTTACGGCGCCGTAAACCCCTTACCGCCTGAGTTGTAATGAGGCCCACTATGTTGCATACCATGCTCTGCAGGTGTTCTCCCTCTGCACACTACTCTTTAATGGTTGCCAATCCTAAATCCACATCCTTTTCTGCGTACATGTCCCGCCCAGCCAGGCCAGTGGTCAACATGTCCCTTTCACATTGATAGGCATATATGCACAACCGACACTTCAGCACTTCATAACGTGGGCTCTGGTGACTCTGTTGTGTAAAGTTGTGTGCATTGACTCCACAGGACATGCAGGTTGGTTTAGACAGATATGTACATGTGTACCTCAGACTGGCTGCTTCTGTATTACCCAGTATGGTGACTGTTTGTACATGTTGTTGTACTGTTGGTTATCATCACTGTTGTGAGTTACATTTTTTCTGTTTTTACATTCTACTTCATGTTTCCTGCCACAGTCTGTGGGTGTACATTGCATCACCACAATGTAGTTTCATGCATGTCTGACATACTCCACATCCCAACACTTGGCTTCATGTTGTGTCCCTGTGTTTTGTTCAAGTGAGCCCTGGAATCCATGCACATTTACTGTGGCATTCTCACTCAGGGGTGTGGTGTGTTTGGGGTGACAGTATAGCTGCATGTCCATTGGCTGTGTTGTCCAACAGGGGTGTATGTTGGTTGGGGTAGGTTATATGCTTTCAGTGATTTAGTTGTGTGAAAGTAGGGTACATGTGTCTTGTTGTTTAATGCATACCATGGCGGGGTTTTGCCTCGGTTTGTGTGAGATAGGGATAGTGAGCGACTCTACCCATGTTCCTATTATTTGACAGTTTGTCTTTCTCTGCCCACCAGTTTTTTCCTTCAGGGCCTCAACATGTGGATATCTCCACCAGTTTTTTCCTTCAGGGCCTCAACATGTGGCTATCTTCCTTCTATGTGCCTTCCATGATCTCATGCCATGACAGTACCTCCAGAGGTATTGATATCACTATCATCCTCCCTAGTGCAACTTCTATTTGCCCTCACTCAAAGTGATGTTGGGCAAGTCCATTCCCGTCTCCAGTCCAGACAGTGTATTCACTTGTCTCTGTTGCTCTCTCTCTCTCTCTCTCTCTCTCTCTCTCTCTCTCTCTCTCTCTCTCTCTCTCTCTCTCTCTTCTCTCTCTATCTCTCTCTCTCTTTCTCTCTCTCTCTCTCTCTCTCTCTTTTCTTTCTCTCTCTCTTTTGTGCTACTCCCCACTCCTAGGCAATTCTCAATCTGTGTCCTGGCCCCCTTTTGCACCCTGTGGTTCTTCTGCACTGGGTGGTCTATGACAGTCTTCAGATCTACTAAATGGTTGTCATGTATCTCCACTGTCTTTAAGTTGTTGCAATGCATGTCTTTACAATTTGAGGATGTGTTTCCCGTTGGGATGCAGTGTATACAGGCCAGGGGGTATCATGGGCAGGTAAATGAAGGGCACTCAGTGTGTCACTTGTGGTGTGGTGTTCAGCAGGGAGTCTGGCACTGGGTGCATTCACTTTTGTTTAACTTGTTTTGCAGGTCACAGGTCAAAGTTTGTGGGAGCATGTGTCACATGGTGTTCTTCTCCTATCATGGGGCGCAGGTTGCAGAATTGAAGTTGTGGGGGGCTCTCTGGAGGGCCTTTCTTGTTGAGTTGTCGGGAGGGTGGCAGGGCCAGCTGTTTGTAGGCTGTGACACACGTTGGTGTTGGTGTGTGTTTCCTTGCACTTTTCACATGTGTATTGCCTGACAGATAGCATCCCATACAATGATTCACTAATAATGTACACAGAAGACACTATTTAGCATTTCTTGGTCAGGGTTCACCATTCATGTTGTGCAGTCCTAAGAAGGATCCACACACATGACACCATTGATGCACAGGTTTGAGATGCTATGCTGTCAATAGACACCAGGCACACTACATTGAGCATGGTTAGTTATTTGCCATGCATGGTACATCCTTGGGATGAGAGTGACACGTTGACAGCTGCTGGGTGCATGTCAATGCTACCTTTGATTCAATGCACCTTCGATTCAATGCACATTTGACCCAATGCCATTGAGTGGCGGTGATGTCTGCATTGCCAAGCACTTTCAAGTTGGCAGCTCCATTTTGTGTGCTTTTTACTTTTGTCTCTGTTTCTCATTGCTTTGTCATGTCTGCTTGTGTGTTTCGTGCAAGCTACCGTGTGCCCAACCTTCCGGTCTAACATCTGCCTCTGTGAAGTGCTGCCTTCTGCCTTCTGCAAGGTTCTGTCTTCAGTGCAATTGGTGAGTATTTTGGTTCAGACTTTCTTGGGCTCTGCATCCGCATCATAGGCTTCCATGCCAGTGTTCAGTGCACTGTTCCAATGCAATACTGATGATGGCATGCCATGTCATGACATGGAAAATACTGCCAGGCTGATCCAGCCTTTTATTTATCTCAGTGATGTACTTTTTGTGGGTCCGATCATTGTCATGCTGACGCTTGCCAGATGCGTGTGCTGAGTATGTGCCATCAGCTTGATAATGGGGCAGGTTTGACATGGACATTCACTGCATGGCACTGGAGGGTTCAGACAGTGTGTGGGTTGTGGGTGGGTGTTTGTCAATATGTGTGTTTTATATGTTTGATTTGCATGCAGTGTGCAGATCTGTCCGCATGTGTGCCAGGGCACTTGTTGATTATCAGCATATGAGTTGTTTGCATGTTTTGATATGTTTTTCTCTGCAGATTCATTCATCGTGATGTGATGGCTGATGGGATTGAGAGGATACTTGCAGGCATATGCATGCACAGGAAACAGGTAAGAAGTGCTTTTCTCTTGCAGTGCATTTTTGTTGCTCTTTGGTTTTTAATATTGAAAATTAATATCTTGATGCCACTGGGTATTGTGTGCATTGTTGCGGTCAAAGATTGAGTTGGCCAGTGGATGTGTTTTTGTTGTGTATCACGCATTGTGGGTCCAGGGCTTTCCTTGCATGGGTTAATTGGGTTCTAGATAGTACTGTGCCTCACTACTTGTGGTCTCATGCGTGAGGTTTGGTGTCTACATGCAGTGCAGTTGTTGTCCATTTGACAGTCATCAGGTAGTTTGTCTATTGTGATGTGTCGTTATTCGTGTACTACATGCATGATATGATATGATATGGCATTTCTAACGATCCTGTACACAAGTGCTTCTAGGCATGACAAGACACGGAGGGGGAAACATAAGGGGGACAAAACAACAATCTTACTGGGGCCTGTGTCATTCAGGTCGTGCAGAGAAGTTCTTAGGGGGGTTTGAGGGTGAAGTGCACGTAACTCAAAAATGCACCCAACGTATGGCTCAGTGCAGGTAGCTCAAGGAGTGCAGCCAACAGGTAGCTCATGTGTGCAGCAAGAAGGGACTGTAGGGTTGCAGATACAGACCACAAGTGCTGGTGATTGGTGCAATGCCATGCTGGTTTTGCACATGACTCGCTGTTGATTTTGCTATGGAATGTCTACATGACTTGCTGCATCTGTGCCTGTGTCCATATGGGTGTGTCAATCGGTTTTTCTCAGTTATCAATTGTGTACTGTTCATGTGTTTGTGCATTTTTTTATATGGGGTGCATTATCTCCATATTGACTGCATGTATGTCAAATATGGATCATGACACCATTGTTTTTGCGCTCACAGCAACAGAAATACAGGTGTGCAACCCTATTGTATTGGCCTTAATGGGATTGGTGTACATGATACTTTTGTAGTCCATGAAGCCTTGCTGCTCATAATTGGTATTTGGCAAGTTGATGAATGTATCTGGCCACACTTTGTGCATGTTGGTTATGTCTAATGGATGCACACAATTTTGCACTCCCAGGGGCACATTCTCAGGGTGTTTTTGTGTGCCCAGAGATTGACCCATGGTCATCAATGAATGGCACCTGTGATGTGGCTGCATCCTGTGCACTCCACATGGACAGGATTTTAGGTAAAGTAGAACTGCACCAGCTGGGTAAATGCAGCCTCTCCATGTGCCCTTTGGCCAGCCATGCTCACGTGTCGTGCCGTTGGGTGTGGTCAGCTGCCCACCAGCATGTCCACTGGGACACTATGACGTGTGGCGACATTGTGCAGGACACAAGCTGCCACAATGATCCTGCACATAACTGGTGGTGCATATAGCAACACACCACCAGAGTGGTCAGGGGAGTGGAAAGGTGACTTAAGCACTCCAAATGTGTGCACCACTATGCCTGTATTCGCTACATGGGCAATATTGTACCTTACCTCAGGTGGTGTTGTCGGATTCTCTATGGCAAATAACAAGGGGGGTCCTGGGAGACTCTCTGCCAGACATGAGTCCTGGTTACAAGAGCCTTACCCAGAGTCTTTAGCTCACTATCTTTCACAGAGGAGAAATATCCCAAACATAGCAGACTTTGTCCTGCCCTGGGGCAGTCCAGCACCGAAATGCTAGGCAATTCTCCTCTGAACAAGAGTACCAACAACAACCCCAGACACGTGTTTCGGTCTGGTTGAACCTCATCAGTAGGGTGTAGCTGTGCCTCTCTAAGAATAGTGAGCAAGGGGTCCATGTCTGGATTCCCCTAGTAACTTAGGGTGAGACCCAAAGTTACTTGAAATATGCAAATAACAAGGGGGGTCCTGGGAGACTCTCTGCCAGACATGAGTCTTGGTTACAAGAGCCTTACCCAGAGTATTTAGCTCACTATCTTTAACAGATGAGAAATATCCCAAACATATCAGTCTTTGTCCTGCCCTGGGGCAGTCCAGCTCCGAAAGGCTAGGCAATTCTCCTCTGAACAAGAGTACCAACAGCAACCCCAGACACGTGTTTCGGTCTGGTTGAACCTCATCGGTAGGGTGTAGTTGTGCCTCTTTAAGAATAGTGAGCAAGGGGTCCATGCCTGGATTTCCCTAGTAACTTAGGGTAAGACCCAAAGTTACTTGAAATATGCAAATAACAAGGGTGGTCCTGGGAGACTCTCTGCCAGACATGAGTCCTGGTTACAAGAGCCTTACCCAGAGTCTTTAGCTCACTATCTTTCACAGAGGAGAAATATCCCAAACATATCAGTCTTTGTCCTGCCCTGGGGCAGTCCAGCACGAAATGCTAGGCAATTCTCCTCTGAATAAGAGTACCAACAGCAACCCCAGACACGTGTTTCAGTCTGGTTGAACCTCATCAGTGGGGTGTAGCTGTGCCTCTCTAAGAATAGTGAGCAAGGGGTCCATGTCTGGATTCCCCTAGTAACTTAGGGTGAGACCCAAAGTTACTTGAAATGTGCAAATAACAAGGGGGGTCCTGGGAGACTCTCTGCCAGACATGAGTCTTGGTTACAAGAGCCTTACCCAGAGTCTTTAGCTCACTATCTTTCACAAAGGAGAAATATCCCAAAAATATCAGTCTTTGTCCTGCCCTGGGGCAGTCCAGCTCCGAAATGCTAGGCAATTCTCCTCTGAATAAGAGTACCAACAGCAACCCCAGACACGTGTTTCAGTCTGGTTGAACCTCATCAGTGGGGTGTAGCTGTGCCTCTCTAAGAATAGTGAGCAAGGGGTCCATGTCTGGATTCCCCTAGTAACTTAGGGTGAGACCCAAAGTTACTTGAAATGTGCAAATAACAAGGGGGGTCCTGGGAGACTCTCTGCCAGACATGAGTCTTGGTTACAAGAGCCTTACCCAGAGTCTTTAGCTCACTATCTTTCACAAAGGAGAAATATCCCAAAAATATCAGTCTTTGTCCTGCCCTGGGGCAGTCCAGCTCCGAAATGCTAGGCAATTCTCCTCTGAACAAGAGTACCAACAGCAACCAAGACACGTGTTTCGGTCTGGTTGAACCTCATCAGTAGGGTGTAGCTGTGCCTCTCTAAGAATAGTGAGCAAGGGGTCCACGTCTGGATTCCCCTACTAACTTAGGGTGAGACCCAAAGTTACTTGAAATATGCAAATAACAAGGGGGGTCCTGGGAGACTCTCTGCTAGACATGAGTCCTGGTTACAAGAGCCTTACCCAGAGTTTTTAGCTCACTATTTTTCACAGAGGAGAAATATCCCAAACATATCAGTCTTTGTCCTGCCCTAGGGCAGTCCAGCACTGGAATTCTAGGAATCCGTGATCACTTTTGTGGTCACGGATTCCGTATGGCGTCATCATGAATCTGCTCAGCGGGTAGGCACTGTCCCCTGTAAATTTATACCTGGTTGTCATTATCATGTGTTGCCAGTGTCTATTGGTAAGTGTCCAATGTGCATGCATGAACATGTCTAGTCATACTCACCAATGAGCCATGCGTTCCCATGCTTGCCAGTTAGCAGGCTCTGGTCTAGTGGTGACATACGGAAGAAATAACTGTTTTGTGGGTGCTTCTGGGATAGCTGGCACACACTTCAGTTATGATGCCCTTGGCATCGCACACAACATGTACCTTGATTTAGTGCCAATATTTGCGGTGGTATATGCGCTCAGTTGCTCGGGGCGGACGTAGTGTAATATGGGTGCAATCTTTTGCACCAAGCACTCGTGGCAAGCGTGCCACTGAATAAAACCCCTGCATGACGAATTGCTTTTTGCCGGTGTTCTTGACAATTAAATGTGCCAGTGCACAGAAGCTTGTGCAGTTATGCAAGCAAGCACCTGGTGTAGACAGCGTGACTGTTTGGCCTGGGAGATGCCTCATACTATGGCAGTGGTACGCTGGAAGGATACAGTTGCTCAGAAATGCAAGGCAGTGAGCTAAGGGCCTGGGAGGATATGGTGGATGATGTTAGCCCATTTTCCCACTCCCTGACCTGGTCTAGGATGATATGGGGGGGAACCTGTACCTGCCATAGACCTGGTCATCCGGCATCTTGAAGAGGGTGGTGCGTGGGTTGAAGATGCGGGCCCTGGCAATCCTCCTCCTCCTGCGGTGTCCGTGCATGATCGCTCAGACAAGTGCTGGATTTATTGTGGCTGGATATGTTTCATTTGGTGTGTATTGCATTCTTTATCGAAGCGCCTTGATGTTTACACCTGCTCTCAGGTGGCAGTAGTGTACCACGAGTGGCGTGATTTTTTTCAGCGACCCGACGTTCAGAGTTTGAATCCATGAATATGTGTTTATTTGCGCTGGTATGGTCATCTGATTGCTTGACCATGGACCGTCCCACAACATGCTCACATTTTTATATGTAATCCCTCATTCTGCATGTTCCTCCCCCTAGGCCCGGCCCACACTCTGCTTGGAGTCTCACTCAAGGCATTCTTCCGCTCGCAGCGACGTGCCAGACCAGCGCGAAATCCACACAAGTCCAAGTAAAGTACCGCACATTCAATTCCATGAATCGACTAACCGAGTTGTGCCGCAGATTGGGCGCAGATTGGGCACAAGTAGCCTATTTTCTGTGCAATTAATTCCATGATTCGGCCCCTTAAAGTGCTTGACGCTAAAGCCAGTTCGAACCATTCAAGCCAACCTAGATGGCTTGCAATTCAATTTGTGCCAAGTCTGTAAATTCGGATAGATTTGCTTTCGAGACAATTTGCTCCCGGGCACAATGTTTCAAATTGGGTTGGACAATCTATTACATCCATCTGGATTTTAAGAAAGGATCAGGCAGAGTCTCTAGCATTTTTGTGGTCTGCAAACAATGAGATGCGTTTGTGCAATAAAAGGTGCACTCTGTTAGGGAGGATTCTCAAGAATGTGCTAATTTCCCTTACCTTTTGAGACTCCCAGCAACTTTGCTGGATTTCTAGGATTTAAATTTTTTACCTGGAAAGAGTGTGAGTCTTTTTTTCCCACTCCATCATGTATTTTGATGTGTGTTTTAGTTTTGTATTCTTTGGATATGGAGTTTTAAAACAACTCCATAGGCATCATCTTTTATCTTGTGTGTCACACAGCACCTTGAGTGCAGTGGCACAGGGGTATCTTTCAGACTCCCCAAAGTTTAAATGCCTTCTCTGGGACTGACTACTGTCTCACAGAGCATGTAAAGTTAAATTGACTTTAAAAGTATCTTTACATTTACAGACCCAGCACCCACTATCTTCCTATAGAGTGCTGGAGGGGTTGCCTAGCTTCCCCTGAGTCTAACCACTCATGTAACAGTCAAATGTTACCCTTTCCCACTTGAAATGGCTGGTGGCAGTGGTTTAGATCAAACTACCATGATTTTTCCCGACCGCGAACAATGGTAGCTAAAAATCGGGTCAGCCATGTTTTCCAATATGGCGCCCAAGACCTTTCTGTAAAAACAGACTCCGGTCAACATTTTTCGCTGTTTCTTTTTGGAAAGGTCCTTCTTGTGTTTAACTCTGCCTGCCAAACCAGGGTTGGCCCCTTTGTTTGTTGGCCTTTGGCGGCCTTCAGTGCTAAAGACCTCTGGCGCCTGAGTGTCTGGGGTGGACAGGATGTGAGGAGGTGCCCGAACCTCCCTGTGCTTAGTCTGCTGGGAGACCTGAATGCACTCTGGCGTGATTGGCTGGCTGGCTGTTCGGCAAGGACAGCCACCCTGCTGTGTGAGTGACAGCCAGGCTGGAATGAATGGGGGAAAACTGTTTAAAAGCAGGTCTCAGACTTGGAAAGCAGAGTCGACCACTGCAACGAAAGAACCGAAGACAAGCTGAAGGATGACCACTGCTGCAACTCCTGGTCCACCGGTGAAGCCCTGCTGCAGGTTCGAATTGCCTGAAATTCCATCGAAAGAGAAGCCCTTCAAGATCAACTTCTTCACTTGAGTTTGGTGGGAACAACCAACTCGCAAGCCACCTGGTCCCTATACTGGTCGAATTTTCTTCAGAGTGCTGTTGAAAACCGGATAGCCGGTGGGAAGGAAACCAGTTTGTGGACTTTAAGGCACTCACACCTTAAAACGATGTTTTGCCAAGCTGGTGGCCTCTACCCTGGGCAGTGCAGGAACCTCCCAATATCCTCCTTCTTGTCCCCACGACTGAAGCTCAGGAACCGCAAGATCTGCAGGAACTGCCAGAGACAACTGCCTCAGCTACAACTTTTCTTCACTTACAAGGTACTTTGAAGGCTTGGCCTTACCTAAACCAACATCTAACTTGTCGTCTGCCCAAATCCTTCTAAAAACCATGGCACACACTTAACTGTTTACTACCAGAACTGTGCTATCCTATACATGACTCTGAAGCATTGACTTTGACCCAGGCCCATTTAATTGAATTGCTGGTTGTAGTGAACTGACACTATTTGCCCTACCTCTGAAAGTATTTGTGGTTTTGGTTCTTATAACCTTGTCTTTTTACCCCTTTTTAAAGTAACTGAAGGGCCATTTTGCTCCCACTTCAGGCGAGCTGAACTGGTTCAGAAACTGATTGGCTGTGTATTGTAGTGTATTAGATTGTGATATTGAGCTGTTCTTGCTAGTGGAATGTTTTCCAAATGACTGTGTAAATAAATGTATATTCTTTTACCAAAAAACTTTGACTAAGTGTTTGTTTGAATCACTGTGATTGCTAGCCCATTGTGTAACCTGGTGTACTGCTCACTTTTCTCTTGAGATAAGTCTGGCTGCTCAGCCACTGCTACCACATTACTGTGTAGTACAGGCTTGTACCAAAGGTGAAATTGTACTTACACTTGTAGTCTTAATTATGTGTAGTGTTCCCAAAGGGTACTGCATGTGATCCTGCCTATACCTTTTTTCCACCTCTCTGAACTTTTATGCTAATATGCAGGTATTAATGCACATTTCAAAGTGCATCCTGAAACCGCAAATTGATGCTCATTGAAATGCAAAGGAAGTAGTCACATACCCCAGCAAATATTTGGAATAGGCGTAGGGAAATACCTAACACAATACGGTGGCAATTTTGGGCTTTTCAGAGTGCTTCCTGAATATACAACATTAAGTTTCATTTGAAATGCACAGAAAATTGTCACATTCGCTGTGCTAATGGAATAACAGCAAGGGGATGTGAAATGCACGACAGGACCATTGCCAACCCTGTCATAGATTTTCTTTGAAATGCCCTCGAACAGTGAAAGAACATTTTGTTCTTTTTTTTTACATTTCACGATGGGCGCTTTCGAGGCCTGTCTTTGTGAAATGCACTTGCAGAAAACATGTGGGTGGTGGAAGCCTGCCATACATTAGTGTCGTACATCTTTTGTGCTGCCACACAACACCCCCCGGTATGCACATTGCACGTTGCACCTAAAATTAATACAAATTAAAAAAGTGCATGCTGTGAGATTTTTTCATTTGTGTTCACTTTTACATCCCTGTTATATTATTTCCTTAACCACCAGCAATACGGACCTGTTGGATACTACTACAGTATCTTAGAAGTTAGTATTATCAAAGAGCTGTGCTTAAGCTAGGTTAACCCATCAAACACTCAGATCCATATGAGCGGCACTAATTCCAGTTCGAAAGTTTCAAAACATGTCAGGCCTCAGCTGCAAAAAGGTAAAATCGTTGGGGCTGATTTGAATCCCATTGTTTCGATAGGCTTGAAACTTTTTTTAACTGGATTGCTGAACTTCACTTGCTTCTCTAATGCAAAACTGCATTGGTGTTAGAGGATTTCGTTTTGTGGTGAACTCATTAATCAGCCTTCAAAGCTCCTGACCTCAACATCTAGATAATCTTTGTTTCTGGATCACATGTCATCTAAATGTTCATGGAATTATATTGTTTCTGGTTCCAATATGCCAAATGTACTTCCTCAGGTGGGCCATGCCACATTTGTGCTGTCCAGTGATGCTATGACATTTGGGAACAAGGCAATGGCATATAACTGTGCCATTGCTGCTTGCACCTGGTGGGCCTGGGAGGTGGGCAGGGAGATGTGCTTATGGGAATGTCTCCTGAGTACATCCAACAATTGCTCCATCACTTTGGAGATCGTTGTCTGGGGCATGCCATGCAGCAGCCACGTGCTGGAATGCAGCCATGGCACAGAAGTGGAGGACCGACACCAGAAAAGCAGGGGTGGTAGTTGTAAAGGACCGGAGGGGGGTGTCTGTACTTCTGCTCTCTATATGGTAGAGGGGAGGCACAGAGGACCCCAGCCAAGATTCTCTATAAGGTAGCAATGGACGAGCAATCAAGGCCTAGCTTCTCAGGAGGTGATGCAGGCTGGTTCTTAAGTACAGTGTAGTCCCCGAACCCCCACAAAGGAATGTCCACACACTGTATTACTGAAAACACAGTCCTTATATAATTAATATTCAAAGGTATGTACACTATCACAATAACTCACTTTGTACTTAGAAATCAACAATGGCAAATATACACAGTTCTAAAGTGGTACCACCAATATTATCAGATCTCATTAAAGTGCATCAACTATACCGTTAAAATGTCACACAGATCAATAAAAGGAAACCAGCAATAGAGAGAGGAGGGAAAGCAAGATGGTGGAAACAATCGGCAGAATACTGAGTCAGTTACCTAAACACAGTTCTGTTGGAGATCCCCCCACCTGGGCAACCTGTAAAACAAAGATATAGCATATGCCCAGTCCATATATTGCTCAATAGTCTTATTACCTCCTATAATGTTTTTACCCCCCCCAATGTACCTGGTGGAGCAGAGTTCTTCGAAGAAGCGTCGATGGATCCTTCTTGAGTGACCCCCTTTCAAACAGGAGTCACGGATCGTTGAGAGGCATCGAAGAAGGTGAACTTGGTGTCGATGAGAAGTTCGAGGGTGCCGAGACCACGGCGTCGATCCAGGTGGTGCTCGTCGGCGACGTCCTGCGAGGATGAGGTGTGCGGGGCACCTCGGCATTTGATAGTTCTGGACTGCAAAGAGTTTCAGAAGAACTGTGGCCCAGCAAGGACGTCGAGTCGTCGAAGTCTTTGTGGCCTTCAGGTGGCAGGAAACCCACCGGCGGATTCTCCTCGGCGCGTCAGCGGCCTTGACTCTCTCCGGCAGGATAAAGCGGTCGTCGGTGCGGACAAGGGAGTCCTTCAATTCAAATGTTCTTAGGCCAAGGAGCGGGCAGCTCTGGTCATCGGCGGCACGGCGTCAATCGGTCCATTCTTCTTTGGCAACACGACTTCGACGGGCCTCCAGCGGTTACACAAACCTGCAAACCCTGGTCGACGGCAATGGACTTCGACAGCGGCGAAGTCCGGGTGCTTCACTTCGTTCTCCTCAGCGGTCCCGTCTCGGGTCAGCAGCCTTTCGAGGGTCTGACTTCCAGGGAGCTTTGGCGAAGTATAGCAGTGCTCGATGGTCCCTCGGAGCACGGGAAGAGTACGCCTTACCAGGTCCTCTCTCGGATCAGTCTTCGACAAATTCGGCAGCTTTCATATCAGGTCGAAGCAAATGCAACAGCAAGTCTTCTTCTTCCAGCTGGGCATCAAGGATTAGCAGGTCCACTTACTCTTCAAGTGTAGACACAGCTTCTGAACAATTTCCAATGGTGAGAGGTCCCCAGATATACTATCCTGTCTCTCACCCACACTGCTGGGTCACTCTCAGCAGCCAATCATATAGAAGGGCATTCATGCAGTCAGTCAGCCAATCAGGCACACAGTGCATTCAGGCCATCCTCCTCCCTCTCAGACATTCACAACAAGGAATGTGGATTGGGACAAGTACCCAGCCATCCAACACTACACACTGCATTCAGGCCAGTTTCAGGCAGGGCTGTCACAGTCTTTGTCTCGCATACCAGAAACCAGACAGCGACAACAAGAAGTGTATTTTGGTCACACACTCCATTCACCCAGGTCCCACCCACAGGGTGTACCCACAACATAAAGTCACTGGGAAGGCTCCAGCCAGTCTGGACTGGACTTCACAACAACACCATATATGGAACTTCCACCCAACAGTTAGGGCTTCCCAGGACTTGGGGAAAACAAGGTAAAAGACAATAGAAAGCAAGAGGCCACAGGGGCCATCTTGTTTTCTATCAGGAATCAACTGATTCCAATGGCAGGGCCTGGTTATCCCAAAATGGAGGATACTCAGAGCACCTGTCAATTCAGCATGGAGCTGCCACCAGCCCATACCCTGCTCTGTGGGCCACCCACAAGTGCCCAAAAACATACACTAGGGGCACAGGGTTGTACCCCTACCCATGGGTGCCATAAGGGTATCCCATGGGTCTGTACACCAAACCAAAAACAGGAAGAGCTGCACTGCCAGGAGTCCCACATGGACTCCTGGGCAGAATACAATACAGAACACAATGAAAAAGGACCACAGGACAATGACAGGGAGGCCCTGTCCCTCCAATTCATTTCCAGCATCACAGTAGTTCCAATGTTAATTGCACTCTGGAGATCAGCCTCAATCAGGGTCAGTTGGTCTGCAATAGTGTGTCCATCCAAGCTATGCAGTGTGACTAATTGTTCATCAGTCAGTGTCCATCTCATCCTTATGATTCTGTTCACTGGGTTTCTGCATCACATGTCATCTAAATGTTCATGGAATTATATTGTTTCTGGTTCCAATATGCCAAATATACTTCCAAAGGTGGGCTATGCCACATTTGTGCTGTCCAGTGATGCTATGACATTTGGGAGCAAGGCAATTGCATATAACTGTGCCATTGCTGCTTGCACCTGGGCCTGGGAGGTTGGCAGGGAGATGTGCTTATGGGAATGCCTCCTGAGTACATCCAACAATTGCTCCATCACTTTGGAGATCGTTGTTTGGGACATGCCATGCAGCAGCCATGTTTTGGAATGCAGCCAAGGCACAGAAGTGGAGGACCGACACCAGATCAGCATGGGTGGCAGTTCGGATGTTAATTGCACTCTGGAGATCTGCCTCAATCAGGGTCAATAGGTCTGCAATAGTGTGTCCATCCGAGCTATACAGTGTGACTGATTGTTCATCAGTCAGTGTCCATATCATCCTGATGATTCTGTTCACTGGGTTTAAGCATGGCTGTGCCTATTGCAGATACTGCTGCTGTCAGAATGTCAATTATGTCATCTTTGTTGAACGACATTGTAAGGTTCAGAAAGGTCACTCTAGTGCCAACTGCCAAATCAAAGTAGAAAAGAATATGGGCTTTGTGTCAATGCTATGCCCCGTTTGTTTGAAAAGGGGGAAACAGAAACAATACTTAAAAATGACAAAATGGAAAAAAGAAAAAGAGGCGGAAGAATTCACCTGCAAAATACAAAACTGAAAAAAACACAGAAAGAGAAACATGAAAACAACAGCAGAAGAAATCCCCTACAAAATATAAAGCTGAAAAGGGAGCAAAAGGAGAAACATTAAAAAGGAGCAGAAAAAAGCATAAACATAATTCTCCTACAAATCCTACAAAATGCATCTATGCCTAAGACGGCTTTCGTATTCAGCCTCACCTACCAAATTCATACGTGTGTAAGATGGCATTGGCGTGCTCACAACTCTACAGCATTGGTGTGTGCTTAAAATTGCTGTGGTGTTCTCCAAAATCAAAAAAATGTACATGTTTCAAACACTGCTTTGATTTACCCCCAGAACTACAAAATGCACCTTTGCCTAAGATTGCATTGGTATAGTACCCTACCTATAAAATGTATGTGTGCCTAGCACTGCTTTGGCGTTCTCCTCCACCTACAAAATGCAGTAGGCTTTCACATACGCCCACAATTCAAATGTACCTGTCACTGCTTTGACACAACTCACTTACAAAATTCACATGTGCCTAAAACAACTTTTGCATATTCATACAGCTATGAACTTCACATGTCCACATGATCGCGAAAGCTTGCTTTCATGCCTATAAAGTTCATGCATGCTTAATGTTGTCAAGGCATACTAACATACCAACACATTTCACATGGGTCTAACACTGCTTTGGCTTTCTTCTCCACCTACAAAATTCAACCGCCTGCAAATGCACAGAAGTTGTTTACAGCTTTGGCTGTATCATGGTTTATTGTTGTGCCACTCCACCACCCACAAATGATGTGGCCCCAAACTGCTGCAACGTTATAATCTAATTTAACTAACTCAATTTAGGCCTTATTACCAATTTGATCGTACTGTTACTTACACTGAAACTAATACTAACTACCCCTCTGGGTAAACTACAAAAACTCTCATACCTAACTATCCAGAGTAAGAGCTTCGTACTATTGTTCCCACCTCTTCTTACTTTTTGAGACCCCAGGAACTTTGCTGGATTTCTAGGATTGGATTTTTTTACCTGGGAAGAGTGTGAGCCTTTTTTCCCACTCTTCCATGTATTTTGATATGTGATTTACTTTTGTGTTCTTTGGTTATGGAGTTTTAAAACAACTCCATGGGCACCTTCAGTGCAGTGAAACAGGGATGTCTTTCAGACTTCCCAAGGTTTAAATACCTTCTCTGGGACTGACTACTGTCTCCCAGTGAATGTAAAGTTAAATTGACTTTACTAGTCTTTTTAAAATTGCGGTTGAGACCTTGACCACCTGGCTGAGAAGCAATAGGAGGAGCCTTGTGTCAGTGCATGCTCTTAATTGGGACCCCAGAACCGTGAGGCTGCTGTACCAGGTCACAGATCCTAAAATGTAGCACACAGTGCCTTGGTGGGGGACCGGAGAGGCAGCACTCCCCTGGGGAAAGCCGGTGCCAGACCCAAAGCATAGTTGGACTAAGGGGCACGGAATATAGACCCCCGCTCTCTCCACAAGCTGGAGCCACTGCTGCTACCTGGGGTCTGGGTCCTGGAGCCCATCAGTGGTGCGACCTGCAAGCAAGCTGCCTCGCACCAAGACCTCAAACATGACAGTGGAACCAGGCAACTACAAACCACGGCCTACGGGTGAGAACGTCGACCTCCAGATACCACACCCTGTATTTCCTGGTATGGGCAATCAGAAGAGACAATCAAAGATAGAACAATTTGCTAGGGCTGATCGTGATCCACCTCTGCATGAGGAAGCAACTGGCACCACCCACATTGACACCAACACCCTAAACCAAACAGGATGGGCCCTAAAGGGTAACACAGACAAACTCGGGGCAAAAATAGACACCCTAACCTGCAAGGTGGACATCTCAACGGTCCAAATAGAGAAATTATGTGGCAGAATGTCGGAAGCGAAGCATAGGATCAGGGATTGTGAGGATAAGATCTCCGAACTTCAAAGAGTGGTAGCCACCTTGCAACAGACAGTCAAAAGAGTGGCTGCTAAAAACGGAGATCTCAAGGGGATATCTAGGAGGAATAATATTCGTATTACGGGGTGGCCGAGAGCACCCACATTGACAATGTGGAAGTATTTGTTGAGAAACTCCTCAAAGAAGTACTGGACGACCCACCAGTCACGAGTTTGTTCATTGGCAGCTAGACCCCTTCCAGGAGCCATGGAAAGGGTCATCATAGCTTGAATTTTCAACTACATGGATCGGGACACCCTGCTGCGGGTGGTGATAGAGAAGAAAAACCTGCACTGGGGTTCATCAACAATGCACCTATTCCCTGACTTTAGTCAACAAGTGTAGGATCAGAGAAAAACATTTCAAAATGTCAAGAATATACTGAGGAAAAAAGGGATTTGCTACTCGATGATGTACCCAGAAAAACTTAGAGTGGTAGAAGATGGCAGGGTATCTTTCATCACAACCCCTGAAACGGTTGAAAGATTCACCATGGACATCCTGGACCCCAGTACCCCCCCCCCGCCGGGGACCCCTCGACTCTGGCACTTGACCCACATGGAACAAGGTGTGCAAGGAGACAATGCCAAACACCTTTATTAACTGAACAGAACTCCCCAAAGCAAAAAAATAAAAGCTACCCAGAGAGTGGGTATTCGAAATTGGTATGTAAGCTATGTTAAAGAGCCTCCGAACTCTAGGAGCTGCAGAAGCCGCCAGCACCCCTGTGCCCAGCGGCCACTTAGCCTTGTTTTAGTTGATGTTTGATATGTTTAGGGAGGGGTGCAGGACAGGGGGGCTGGTAGGTTGGTATTTCTGGTGTGGGCGGTGTCTGGGTCAATAGTTAAACTGTTTAAGTCAGGTTAAGTTAATGAAAATGGGGGGATCGTGGTATTCCAAGTTGTTACAAGCACAGACAATTGTATAAGAACAGATACAAGAACATACAAAGAACAAAATCTAAATCCCGATGCACCAACAACACAATTGACAGTGATGACCCCCAGTCAAGACAAGACATGGCAACCTCCGTAGGGGGCGAACAGCAACACGGGGGGATATGACCATACTGACGTGGAATATACGTGGGTTCACAAATAGTAAAAAAACACGCTTGATCACAAATTACGCCAGGAACTATAATGAGAACCATCTGTGCATCCAAGAGCCACACTAAGGCAGGGCAAATAAACTCCCCAAACTTTCAAGCTGTGGGATCCACAGATCTGCTCCTCCCATTCCTCCCAACCCCATGGGGTGGCCATATACATACACCGAACCCTGGAGATTAAACTACACAAAGTAATCTCGGACATGGAAGGACGATTTTTCCTAGTCACTGGGGAGATATCAGGGTGGCCCATCCTCTTCATTAATATATACAGACCTAACTACGACAACCCAGAATTCTTCCAAATGTGTGAGGACCATTTATGCATTCCCTCACTATGACGCGGTATGAACAGGGGATTTCAATACAACCCTCACATTGGGTATGGACAGATCCACTTCCACCCAGACAATGACCCCCCAGGCGGCCCAGAAGTGGAGGTCCATAGCGAGAGACTACTCCCTCACCGACACCTGGAGATTGCTACACCCCAATGACTTGGAATTCACTTTCTACTCGGGGGTTCACGGCAGCTCCTCCAGGATAGATTACAGTCAGACGTTCACAGAGATAGCCCGGATTACCTTTAATTCCCAGATCCTTCTGCATACCCTCTCAGACCACTCCCCAGTCATCGTCCAATTTAAAAAGCCCCAAGTCCCAGCAAGAAGGCTTAGATGGAGATTCAGAGCTGTGGCACTGGAAGATATCGCCTTCAGGGAGGATATCCACCAAAATATTACAGAATTCTTACTCACAAACACAGACCCTGTCCCAGACCCCAGAGTGGTCTGGGAAACCTTCAAAATCTATATCCGGGGATGCTGCATATCTAAGGAGGGGGGATTACTGAAATGCTTCCGCAGATCCATATCAACCCTGGAAAGGGAGATTAAAGATATGGAAACGAAACAAGCCCAGAATGACACTCATGAACTACAGTCCCTGTTAGGAAAAAAGAGGGAGGAGATCCGCATACTAATGGCTAATGAGGAATGATTTTTGGGGGACCCTATTGTAATGGCCCGATACGGTGAAGGAGACCGCCCTAGCAGAACACTGGCTTGGACGATTAGACAGGAACGACACTCTGATGCTATACTGGAAATAGAGACGGAGAACGGAGATAGGGTTAGGGATAACGGGAAAAATAATTCTGGGTCTTCTATAAGAAACTTTACCCATCTAATAGTGGGCCATGACTGTGTTACACAATACCTAGATAGGATAGCACTGGGGTGGCTGGCTCCGGAACAGGGCGCATCGTTGAATGACCCTCCCTCTGATGAGGAATTTCTTAAAGTGATATTCTCCTTCCCAAATGGTAAAGCCCCGGGCACAGATGGCATCACTGCAGAAATGTATAAGGCCTACCCCGACCGCCTCATCCCACCATTGCGGAGCATATTCGAGCAAGCCAGGTCGGCAGGCACATTTCCACAGACCACTAGGTTGGCCCTGATAACAGTACTCCTTAAACCCAACAAGGACCCACACAAATGCTCCTCATATAGACACCTGTCCCTGATAAACACTGATAATAAGATCCTGGCCAAAATAAATCCTGACAGACATACTCCTCCCCTATATGCTTCGCCTGGTCCTGCCGGACCAGGCAGGGTTCATCCCGGGCCGATCTACCTGAAATAACCTTCAGAGATTATTCTCGCTGATGCACAACGTCAATACCGAGATCCCAATGGTTGTCACCGCCCTCGACACAGAGAAGGCCTTCGACTCCGTCGAATGGCCCTTCTTGTTCGAGGTACTCCGATGGGTGGGCGTAGGTAATACTTTTCTACAATGGATTAACCTATTGTATATGGCCCACATGGCAATGGTATACACCAACCAAATGCAATCAGCCGCAATATTCCCTACGCGAGGAACCAGACATGGTTGTCCCTTCTCCCCCATCCTTTGCGCCCTAGAGATTGATCCCGTGGCCTGTGCTCTGCACAAATTCCACTCACATAGGGGTGTATATCTGCACTGTTGCACTTCAATTATATCGCTATACGCCAATGATATGTGGCTATACGTGAAGCACCCACAAATCAACCTAACCCTGATAATGGAGGAAATTGCAGACTTTGGGGCACTGTCAGGCATACAGATCGATTGGTCTAAGTCAGAGACTCTCCCTCTTTCCACACACATAACGCGACATGACATTGGTGACGCGTTTGCGTGGTGGCCAGAGAGCATCCGGTATTTAGGCATCTGGGTTTCCACATCTCCTATCAAGCTATACGAAGAAAACTATTTGGCTGTTATGGAAAGTACGGAATACAAGGTGGATATGTGGAAACGTCTCCCAATCTCCCAAGCAGCCAGAATCTCACTATCCAAAATAGTGATTCTGCCCAAATTTCTATACATCTTTAATAATGTGCCGATTTGGCCACCAACCAGATTCTGGATCCACCTTAGGGGCCTAATGAATAGGTTGATATGGGCAGGGGGACACACTAGAGTTTCCTTAGACACATTGTGCCGCCCATACTCAGAGGGTGGGCTAGACATGCTGAACCTCCTCCTTTACTATCTAGTTGTGCAAGTCCAATATGCTGCATGGCGTTGGTCACCCACCACGGACCTCCCACACACTCGTCTAGAGAAGGCTATAATAAACCCAGACAATTTAAGGGGGTTACTGTGGGGAACACAAGAACGGTGCAATAAGATGGAGGTACAGCCGATAGCAGCCACACTTAACGCATGGGACTGCTTGGCATACAGGGCCAGCCTGGGTCAGTGGTACTCCACGGGCATGGCCATTTATCATGTTCGGGGCATCCTACTCACTCAAGAGGAAACTTTCCGTAGACACTTTATGAAGCTTCACATACACACGGTGGGTCACCGGATAGTGGTGGGTAGATTGATAGCCTGGGATGAACTTAAAGAGAGAGGGGAGTGGACACCCATAACGATGTTCCTCTAATACAGATTGCGAGAGGTGGTGCGCTCCAAGTGGCCAACCTGCCCACTGGCCCGGACCTCCTACCCTTTTATGACTTACATTGTCACTCTGTACCATAAAGGTAAATTGGTCTCTATGTTACACAAAATAGTATGCACTAACACGCCCCTACCCCTCCCCCAGGGATCCAATATAGAAATAAGTGGGAGTACAATTTGGGAATCACACTGACAGAAGCCCAATGGGACACAGTGTGTGCACAAACTAAACATATATCTCTGAATAACAGGTTATGTCTGATACATTTTAAATATGTACACCAAATATATAACTCTCCAGCTCGCTTGAACAAGTTCTACCCAGCCAGGTCCCCCAACTGTAAGCGATGCGGGCAGTCACCAGCAGACTTTTACCATGTAGCCTGGCTGTGTCCCCTGATAGTGGCACTATGGAATCGGATCATGCAGACAATAGCTACTATAATAAAGGCTCAAATTTCATACTCCCCCGCAGTATGGTTGTCAGCCCTGATAGAATCTGGCTCCAGAATCGCAAAGCACCTCATGGGCATAGCCTCGATAGTAGCAAGATCTTTAATTGCAAAAACCTGGGGTGCGAAAACAACCCCCGCCTTCCAAGAATGGATCTCCTCTATGTCCAAATGCGAGAAGCGAGAAACGCAATATAATCAAATGCTCCCACTGAGCGGTAGACCCATGGACTACTGGGCCCTGTTGAGGCAATATATGGCGGAGCAGGAAGTGCCCATGGACCAACCAACTTCCGGAAACCAGAGTCAGGAGGAAATTTAATAACTTTCAAACCCAGCAGAGACTTTGGTCTAAATTACTTTTGAAATGGTCGTACAGCATGACGATGGGGAAAAGGGGGTAGTATCCCTGACAGCAAGACGATTGCCCCAGACTCGGGAAGTGAGCAACTAATGTTAAGCTGAGGAATGAAGCAGCCTGAAATATATATTCTCTCCCTGTATGTATCTAACTGTGGTAATAGTCTGTGCTACTTGAGTAGTGTGAAGGGGGCGGGATGGGGTGGTGTTCAGGGACCATGTTGCAGTTTGGTGTTATTGTCAGATGTTATTGATATAAATGCCAATAAAAAACTGTTTTTATAAAAACATATCTGCAAGCAAGAAATTATTTCAATGTCATGGAGAAGGTATGCACCAATGCAAACATCCTGGCAGTATACACTGTCAGAATTTGGGTGGTTTATTCATTTTTTACAGTGCCCAAACCCAGGGGTATCACAACGTTAGTACTGCATACAAATGGGAAGGCAGGTGCAATCAGAAGTGGGTACAGAGATCATACTGTTCATACTTGCCAAATAACCATGTTTTAGTTCGTTTTTTTAAGGTAATGAAGGATAGCTCGTTCCGGATATGGGCTGGAGTGTGTTCCATATGGTGGGTGAGGTAACTCTGAAGCTGACAGCTCCAGCTTTTCTTTACTTGAAGCACAGGGTAAACAGAGAAATAGTTCAGTTAGATCTGACCGAGCGCATGGGAGTCTTTACTCTGATGCAATTGGTGAGGTGCTGGGGAGAATCCTTGTGCACACAATGAAGTGTGCTGGAGAGTGTTTTTGAATTCTACCCGGTCTTTGATGGGCAACTAGTGTGCATTTGTATTGGTATTTATTTATTTGTATAGCGCGTCAAGGCCCAAGGGCAAAAGAGCACTGTTCTTGCAGTTTATGAAATTTACATTTTATCAGCCATTTATAGATAAACAGTGATATTACAAGTAACACAGTACACACAAATGATAATACTAATACTAGGATCATAATACAAATGCAGATAATATATACAGTTTGGCAGCAGGCATATATACAATAGGGATATTGGTAAGGTGAGGACTGGATAGGGCGAGGGGGGATTTTATTCCTGGTTTAGTAGTGTGCTCCCCATCTAGCTGAGAAATGGTCAGATTGTTCACGAGCAAGACATTGCAATAATCGAGTTTGGAGAGGATTAAAGCTTGTGCTAGAGTGATCAATGTATAAGGAGACAAAGTTATAAAGCAGGTACTAGAGGTGTCAAGCATTAACACTCTTAGTAAAACACTAGGAGGGACCAGTGAAAGTTAAAAAGTCAATATCAAATTTTAATAACGAAAAAAATCGTAAAATTTAAAACATCCAATTAAATAGATTGGTCCAAAAATACAGATATTTTTACGTCCAATGTACAAAACAACAATAGGGAATATGTAGCAGGCTCGGATGGCCAGTTTAAAGCGATGTTACAGAAAAAATACAAACACTGAGGGTACTTGTCAAGCAAATAGTATGGTACCCAACCAGGCATGGATAAATGTGTCAAATGTTTTACTCTCTGTTTACAGTCCAGAGATGTGTCTCGACATGTTTCTGTTCCTTTAAAACAAAGTGTGGAACATTCATCAGGAGGAAATTAATTTACAGCATAGCCTATTTAACAATTGGAGTGGTAAACAATACAACTAAAGTATCATAGCACCTGTAAAAGATAAAAACAACAGACATCAAAGGGTTAGCTAATCAATAACTAGATACTTTGGCAAGTTCAAAAAATGAGCTAGGCACCATATCAAGGGGAATAATTACCTATCCGGGTGCCAGTGGGGGCTCTCTACTTAGATTAATAGGTGTAGGGAGGCGACCATCGCGACCCTACAAGAAATAAAGAATAATCTACAGCAAAAGTTTCTGCTGTAATGAAAAAGCCTCAGAGTACACACAACACAGCAGCAAATATCGGGAAAGGGAAACCCTGTAGGTATCTTTAAGTAAAAGCATCTCATAGTGAGAGAGGGGAACCGTTAACAGTAAGTCCCACCAATATACAAAGAAAAAGAGAAACCGGCAGAGAGTGAGCGGGGCCTGCATCACAAGAAACCTGTGAAACAAGTGACCAAGCCAAGTCTGGGTAGGGCCACCAGGCGGGGACCTAACGGCAGTGACAATCCCTTATTAAGTGTGCAATAGTATGGTGATCGATGGGACCGGAGCACAACTATCCGCCCAGGTGAACAACACTCGGGGAAAAGAATCCCGCGGTGGACGGTGTGTCGGTGATCACAAGTAAAAGGAATAAATTACCTTAGTAAGCCCATAGATGTTGTAACGGGGGACGAATCACCGCGATCCACACTAAAAAATAAAATATAAGAAAAAACGGTACGATCAGGGTTAAAAAACGATCGACCCTACATCAAAGGATAAGGTGATGCAAAGGAGAGCGAGAAGCATCTTGCAAGCCGTTAGATCGCAGAATCACTTACCAAATGAGGAGGAGTACACGGCGGGCAAGTCTGCCGCACTCATAGGATCAAACAGAATGTATCCAGTGGCTGCGCGATGCGGCCGATGCAGGCTGGTAGTCAAGGGTAACCCCGTGAGTCCTACTACTATGTTTGTTCGACTGAAGAAGGGTGCCGTGAATAGGTAAAGCCCGGCGGCCATCTTGGAATGAAGTGGCAGATAGTGTATAACAGGCACGAAGTATACCAGGGTGAGTTAGTGGAGAAAACTCGTGATATGAGAAAGGACAAGGATCCTAACAGAAGGAGGCTCTTAAAAAAGGGGGGGGCTAGGGAAAACTCGGGGTGAGCGAGATAACTGACCAATGAGCTCCAGACTGATACAACCACAGTGGAAGAGTTGACTGTAGGTACATCGTAAATAGATACTACATATGTCATAATGAACAAAGAGATATTACAAGAGAAAACTAAATATTATGCCAATTGATCGACTCATTGAGCCCCGTAACATCACTATGTAGGGTAAAGATCATCTTTTGTTCCATTTTCAACAGTTTCTTTTCACATGCTGTGTTATTCGTTCCTTTCAGGGCCAGGACGACTGTCCAAGTGAAGTCTTCATATTTGTGTTTCAGGAGATTGAAGTGTTTCACAAGCGGAGCATTCTCAGTTCTGTTCTTCAAACAGCTCCGATGTTCCATTATGCTTGTTTTTACTTTTCTGACAGTTTTGCCGACATAATGCAATCCACATATACAGGTAATCATATATACCACAAAATCGGTATTACAATTAGTGAGGTTCTTTTGCGTTTTGAGAGGCCAACATCAACTTCTTTAGTTCTAGCAGTTAATTTGCAGACGCCACATGTGCCGCAGGGATAATGCCCAGTGGCTTCTGGGAGACCCCAAAGGGTGGTCAATTTAGGTTCCGGAATATTGACCGATTTCAGTTTGCTATTACTAACTATATTGCCAATGGTGGTGCTTCTTTTATAAGCAAAAATAGGCATAGGGATAGCTTGAGTAGCGGTTCTGAAAATTTTCCAGTTTTTCTTTATGATGTTGGTGATTTCAAAACTCTGGTCCGTAAAGGTGTTCACACAGACAATACGATCCTCTTTTGGTTTTGTTGGCTTGGGTTCTAACAGGGCTTACCGATTATTATTAAATGCCCTTTTGGCTGATTTTTTAATTAACTTTTTGGGGTAGCCTCTTTGTTTGAGCTTTTTACTGAGTGTGGAAGCTTCAACTTCGTAGGTTTCTTTATCAGAACTATTCCTCCTAAGACGGAGAAATTGGCCAAAGGGGAGGTTGTCACGTAAATGTTTGATGTAGTGGCTAGAATAATCCAGAAGGGAATTCTTATCTGTCGGTTATGATAAGAGTGATACCTTTGCTCGGGGAGAGGAAGTGTCTGCACAATACTATGAGTCTAGCTGTGTAGGCAGTGGATGAGGCAAGGGCATTAACATGTCTGTTCATACTTAGTTCAGCTTCGAGGTAGACCCCAAGGGTTTTTATCTGCTTAGAGGCTGGGATGGGTGTGCCATCAATGCGGAAGAATGAGAAGGCAGGGTCCAAGTTTCGGAGATTGTGGAGAGAGCCAACAATGAGGAGCTCCATTTTCTCATTGTTCAGACATAGGTTGGGAGTGGATATCTAGTTTTGGATGGTGCTGCCATCTTCATTAATTTTAATGTAGTCACTATCGTGGTCACCAGAGAACACAATGAGGAGCTTAGTGTCATTCGCACAATTGGTGTAGTTGATGCCATTGGCATCCAGCTGATCAAAGAGGGGCTTTGTATAGGTGCTGTAGAGGGTTGGCGACATGCAGGAGCCTTGTAAAAAACCTAGTGGAGCTGGGATGGCATCAGCCGCTGAATCTCCTATGAACACGTGAGTGGTGCGTCCGCTAAGGAAGGATTTGATCCAAGCAGTGGCTTCCATGCAGAAGTGGAAATGTTGTTCATGTTGTTGGCAGAGGATGTTGTGGTTGACCAATTCAAAGGCCGGTGGGATCGAGGAGAAGGAGGATCACTAGGTTGCCTCAGTCTCAGATAGAGTCAAGTCAAGGAGGGCGGTTTCTGTGCTGTACATTGGGTGGAAGCCTGATTGTCTTTTTCTGAGGAGGTCGGTGCTTTCAAGGAATTGTTGGATTTGCAGGTAGGATGGGTGATCCAGAATGTTTAGGAGGAAAGGGACAGTCATGATGGGGCAGTAGTTAATGGGTGTAGCAGGGTCTAGAGGGTGTTTCTTTAGGAAGGGAGTGTCCTGTGCAGATTTGATCAAGGACAGCACTGTGCTAGTGGGGAAGGATGCATTAGCAAAATCAGTGATAATGTGAGAGAGGGTGGGGGCACAGAGTTTCACAATGCATGCAGGGCAGGTGTCTCCTTTACAATTAGATGTCTTGAGGGTGCTAATGGTAGCAGCAACTTGCTCTGGGGGGACTGGGTTGAATGCAAACAGGGGAGTATTAGGGACATGTGGCCTCATTACAACCCTGGCGTTAAGGGGTTAACGGCGCCATAAAAGGCTGCGGCGCCATTAAACCCTTAATGCCAGATTCACACTTTAACGCCTGCTTTTTGCAGGCGTTAAAGTCCAAGGCGCTAAGCGACCTTGGTGCTAATTACGGCACCGTAATTTACGGTGCCGTAACTAGCACCTTCCCCATTCCCATTGTGCCCTATGGGCCAAAAATGGGAATGGGGAAGGGGCCATGGTGAATGGGGAATTACCGCCCCGCCAACCTTGTAATGGGGCGGTAATTCCGCCATCCACCATGGCAGAATCCTGCATGGACCATGGTGCTAATAGCACCATGGTCCAACACCAGGCTCGTAATGAGGCCCAAGGTCTTTCAAAGGTAAGTTGTTAAGCACAGTCCCTTGAGTCTTGCCTTCGATCAGGACTTTTTTGGCATTGGTTTTGGATAGCTGGGTGTCTATCTTCTGGGAAAGGGTATTTTCTAGAGTGTTACGCCAATCTTTATCAGCTTGTATAGTTAATGTGGGGAGGACAGGAGTTCCCAGTTCTCTGAGTATAGCAAATAGTTCCTTACTAATGGAGCTGGCATTGGCGATTCTGTCGTTATAGCTGTGGGATTTGCAGGTGAGGACTGCTTTCTCATATTTGTGGGCCAGGGTCGCAAGGCCCTGGTGCATTTCGGAAAGAGTTTTTTTGTTTGTTTTACAGAGATGTTCAAGAGTTCTCTTTTCTCTGCGTAATTCCACAAGATCCTCTGAAAAGCAGCAGTTATTAGCTTTGTGAGGTTTGGGGACCTTGGATTTCAGTGGGGCATGAGTGTCAAGGGTTTGGAGAAGACAGGTTTGATATAGAGCTGCTAGATCATAGGATGAGAAGTTGGCAACTGGTACATGGGTGCTGAGAGCTGCAAGGAGTGTAGGTTTGAGGTCATCATGTTTTAGCTTTTGTGTATTGTGGACCAAGATGGGGCTTGGGAGCTCATGCAAGATTTTGACTGGCTTGGAGAGGGGGATGGTGAAGTGGATGATCAAGTGGTCAGTCCAGGGAGCTGAGTCAATGGCTAAGATATTCATGTGGACATTGGCCGTAAGAATCCAGTTATGGGTCAGAGATGATATGCTTTGGGTGAAACACATCACTTAGGTCAGCTGATAGTGCCATGGCTTTGGTGTCGTAGACATCATTAAAGCAGAGGTTGAAACTCCTAGGATAATGCACTTAGTTGCCTGTTTCATGAAGGGTATGATCAGGAGTGGTATATCCAGGTTGGGGGAGCTGGGACCATTAGGCTGTCTATAGGTAATCATTAAATTGTATGTTGTCTGAGGATCGATGGTCAGTTTTAGGAAAAGCATCTCATATCCAGGGAGCGGGCAGGTGGCAGGTTCGTAATTGGACTGCGGTTTTAGAGATGAGGGCAACTCGACCTCCAGGTGCATCGGTACGGTCAGTTCTGTGGATGGTGTAGTCTCGATGGATGGCCAGGGACAGGAGTGGTCCGGGGGCCTCATAGAACCAGGACTCTATGATGGCTAGGAAGTCTAACTGTCGCTCTAGGATGAGGTCCTGAATTTCCACTGCGTGTGCGCCAAGGGACCTTATATTGATCAGAGCACAGTTGAGAGGGATTGGAAGTATCGTAGAGGCAGGGCTACTGGGAGGGTTAGTTGGTACCAGTTGGGTCTTGGGGAGAGTATAGATGCGGGTGTTGTGGACATTTGGTCTGGGGGTGACATAAGTTATGACACCCGAATCTGGACCGAATTCCTTGTCACCATAGATCACCTTGAAAGGGGCCCCTAGGGGTCCCTAACGTCTATGGAAACAAGGCGAGTCACCACACATGATAGATACGCCAGACACAAGGTTGTATTCCCAAAGCTAGGGTTTATTGCAAAGCAAAAGTCTCAGTTGGCCAACTCGGTCTCACGCCCTGCGGCGTGTATCTCTAGACATCGAGGGACGCAAGAGAGTGAATTACGTACATCAGTTACATATATACAAAATGCATATCAAACAATCAGCTATGACATGCTTAACACCCCCCCTTTCATTGGGTTTCTTTGAACTTGGTGTGATGATGGACATCTCCGACAACTATGACACCTTCAAACATCTATTCTAGTAACAATTTGCAATTTGTGAGTGCGGAGGCATCTTTCAGTTGTTGAATAGAACACCGCGCTTCTGTTCTTGGAAGCGAGCTACATACGGGAAGGAAGAGTTGCATTCTAAACCTTGCTATCTATTAGGTGCTATTCGTGTCCTGGGAGCCGACACGCTCTAGCGGGCTCAGCAAAGGGGGGCCGTAAGAAAAGCATAATTCAAGCCTTTAGCTGTATTATTCTAACATATTCTACCATATAACGAGACTGGCTGGCAGCTGCGAAATGATTAAATGCCCCACAGCTCTGCTTCAAGGCTACATTCGGGAGGGAGCCAGGCATTCTTCCTGGCGCTGCCTACGTTTGTGTTTCAGCGAACTCTTGTTATCCTCACGGCCCTGCGGCCTTGTCCTTCTTACGTGCAGACAACAATGTTTTATAGTCGAGCAGTGTAAGCGGAAAATATACTGCGAAGCAATAGAAACAGAAAGCAATGAGCAATGGTTAGAAAACAAAATGGCGATTCTTGTTACATCAAAATGGCTGTTCATTGGCAAACTCGAAAACCTATATGCGTCATATCGTGCATGAGACGGTTGGCCCACGGCCACCAAAATACGTTTGCGGTCACAAAGTAGAGGTATCCGTTTTTCTAGACTGACAAACCCTCCTTTGGCCGTATGCCAAACGTCTCATCTATTTATTGAAACCTCCTCTAGTGATGATGAGTCTGAAGTACTTATGTCTGAATTTTGCATGCTATCGTAAACATCATCGTCTTCATCAATATCTATTGCCATCAACTCTTTTACTGCTCTCATCTCATTTGGGTCTTGGTCAGTTCGACCATGAGGTTGTTTTTTCTTTGTCATCATATGCATACATCCTTCCGTACATCCCTCAGTTACCTCAGCGCAAACTATTGGTAGACAATGGGCCTCATTACGACCCAGGCGGTAAGTTACCGCCTGGGCCGTGACTTTACCACCATGGCGTAAACTACGTTTACGCCATGGTGGTTGGCGGACTTACCGCCCCATTCCGACCTTGGCGGGGCGGTAAGTCCCCAATCCCCATTTACCCTTCCCCATACCCATTTTTGCCCCATAGGGCATAATGGGAGTGGGGAAGGCGTTAATTACGCCACCGTAAATTACGGTGGCGTAATTAACTCCATGGTCCCTTAGCGCCATGGATTTTAACACCTGCTAAAAGCAGGTGTTAAAAGCACCATGGCGCTAGGTGACCTCGTAATTGGCGGTAAGGGGTCGGCGCAGCTAACGCTGGCGTAAACCCCTTACCGCCAGGGTCGTAATGAGGCCCAATGTATGCAACAACAGCACGTTAGGAATATTCCAAACACCACTACTATTATTGAGATCAACTTTCATCCCCAAGAACGTAGTATTCCCCAAAACCAATATCCTATTCCCCAGCTTCCTTCTTCAGTAGGGAGTTCAGAGCTTAGGACATGCATTTTCTTTATTGCCTCAAAGATTGTAGGGGAATAGTCATCGACATAAACGCAACACGCTGATCCCACTATTTTGCAAATTCCCCCACGATCAACCAGGATCACATCGAGAGCCATTCTATTTTGCAGCGTCATTAACCTGATTCCTCTTTCTTCCAACGTCATGTTAAATAGTATATCTGTTGTTGTGTTTATGGTATTTTTTAGGATTCTGTACAGCTGCCTTATATTATAGGAGTTCACTATCTGCCCTAAGAATAGAATGAATGATTTTGCTACATCAGTTGCTATTAAAACACCCTTGTCAGTCCTTTTGACTCTAGTTCTGGATAGTCTGGCCATGTCTGCTGTTTCTAAGAGGAATACTCCTGGGAACAGTAGACCTAGGTAACATGTACCTCCCCAGTTTCTGGGCAACCAAGGATATGCTTTCTCTCCACATATAAAATAAACTGGATCACCTACATATACTGGTTCTATTTCCCATTTTAATACCACTGTATTCATGCATCCAGTGTATGTTCCGACTGAAAAAGAGCCTTTCTTTTTTAGACAAAAAGGGACAGTTCTTGGGCTATAATTCACTGTGTAAGATGGGGGATTGCATCTTTGTCCCCTTCTGTTCTTACACGAAACGTCATTACAGATGTCTTTTCTGGAGGGGACAATCTATCTCGTCTATTTTGTCGTGTTATCTTTCGTGTACTTTTCCTCGTGGGCTCTGGGGCTATTACTTGTGCTTTATGGAAAATGGAACAACCCACAGGCTTCATTATTATCTCCTCAAACTCATTCATGTTGGTTCTGTCTAAATGACCCGTACTACTCTCATTCCATTTCCCATAAAACATTGCACCTAAAGATGCACTACATGCAGAACTTAATGGTAGTGGCTGTACATACCACCCTATTCCTTTCCCAGCATGCTGTGGTAAATGAGCACATACCCAGCAATTTGTTTTCTTCAGAATTGCATGTGTCATGTTCATGATCAATAGCAATGTATTATTCCCAAAACCTTCCCTGTGTCTTTCTTCCATTGGGTGCAGGGTATAGGTAATCACCTGAACCGGGCTTTCAGTAGTGGATATAGTAATTATTGGTAAAAACATTTCATGGGTGTATCGCTTCCACATACCATAATATTAGGGCTGTCGATATTGGTGCTACCACGCTCATAAAGCACATTATTATTGTCAGTGCCAGCATACAATTCATTTTACCATGCGTTTTTCTTAAGCTTACAGTCTTTATAATTGACTCATTCTCAGCAGTGGTGGTGCAGGAGGAGGCTGGAACCGGTCCCGGCATGTTTCTCCTCGTCCTTCTTCTTCCTTATTACAGTTAGTCGTGGATAGCTCTCTTCGTCACGCTTGCTCTGGTGTCATTAAGTTCAACGAAATTGGTACAGTTCAGTTCTGCCTGTCCTTATTAGCCTGGATTTGTTTATTCGTTGTTAGGCAAGATCACTTGTCCTTTCTCATACTGCTCAGAGGACCTTTGATCAGTTATCTTATTGCCTTAGTACCATGTGCGCCCAGCTTCTCCGCTCTGGTTCCTGACACATGTACTTTTATGATCGCACCGAGGAGCCGCGAGTCTTGAATTGTCCGACTTGCACAATTCTCACACTTCTCTCCTCTACACCTCTAGTTCCTTCTCCGTCCATGAGCTGAACCAGAGGTTGACATAAACATCAAAAAAGAACTGTGGATCACTTTGTCTTTCGAGGCCGCAAGTCATATCGCCTTACTCCTGGTATCGTGTGATCCGCGAATAGTGCCGGTGCACTTCCAGATTCAGGCTCAAAGTCAGCCAGTGGCGCTACTGCAGGTGCTGGTGTGCGCTGCGCCAATGATGCAGATCCGTTCTTTGGCGTGTTGGCAAGTGCTGGTGGGCGCCAAAGGGGTACACGATTTGTTTCTGCTGGTATTTGCAAGGCAGATTTCGTGTCGGTCAGCAGTGATGTCGATTCTGCTGGGCAACGTTGGGGCACTCTTTGCCATTCCCCCTCTTTGGCAATCATCTCGGGCTTTGTTTCGAGTTTCACTTCTCGTTTTGGCAGAGTTGGTGGCTGTTTACTGGCAACAGTTTCTTGCGTTACTGGGACCGCTGTCTCTTTCCGGTCATCAGTGTCAGGCAAGTCTTTCAGTGAAGTTGGATTCTTCTTGGCATGGGTGGCATGGATCCACGACTTCCTTCCATCCACCCTTATTGCCGTCTGCAGCGCCAAGAGTACTTGATAAGGCCGGCGCCACCTGGGTGCTAATGATGACTTTCTTTCAAAGTTTTTTAGCAGCACCCAGTCGCCTGGCTCCAGCGCGTGCCCCGGACTGGTGTATCTCACTGGTAATGCCCCCTGCACCTGCTGATGAATCAAACGCAATTTCTGCATTAAAAGGCCACACTAAGTACTAAGCACAGGATGTTCTACCTCACTAAGTCGTTTTGGCTGTGGTGCGCACCATACATTTTCCGGCCTCCCCATTACGATCTCGTACGGGGAGAGCCCAGTTTTAGCCTGTACAGACATACGCATGCATAATAGTGCTATTGGTAATGCATCCACCCAACTCAACTTGCTTCCCGCACAAATCTTGCTAATCTTTGATTTAAGAATCCCGTTGTGCCTCTCCACAAGACCGGCAGAACTTGGATGCCTTGAACTATGGAATCTCTTATCAATCTGAAGACCAGCACATATCTGTAATACCACTGCGCCCACAAAATGTGGTCCATTATCGGACCATAAGACACGGGGCAAGCCAAATCTGGAAAAGTACTCCTTAAGCATTACTTTTGCCGTGCTCATTGCTGTGCAGTCCTTCAAGGGATATGCCTCCACCCACTTACTGAATGCACAGATCACCACCAAGACATATTTTAAGTTTTGGCATCTCTCCATCTCTATGAAATCAAAATGGATCACCTCAAATGGCATAGAGGGCGGGCCAAAACTGCCTGTTGGAGTCACTGTTCCCTTTCCTACATTGTGTTGCAAACATGTGATACAGTTCTGCACCAACCTCTCTGCATTCTTTTTTATGTTTACATTCTGCCATACTGTAGAAAGGTGCTGTATTATCTTTTTCGCACAGATGTGAGTAGGGCTGTGGGCCATTGTGACCATAGCAGTCTCATACGAATTTGGCAACATCCAGTTTCTAGTTCCCTTGTTCACCCAACAACCCTCCAGATCCAACTCAGCATATCCCTCTGCCCACCCCTGTATTTCATCAGCCGTAGCTTCGGCCTGCATTTCTTTGACAGTGGAAACTCCATTTTCTATCATACAGGGTACTTCCTCTGTCTGAACCGTCATCATTTTGGTATTTAAATCAGTGGCAGTTTGTTTCACAATTCTCTCTGCAAACGCGTTTCCCTCTCCTACTTTGCATGTTACCTTTTTGTGTGCCTCGCATTTCACTATTGCTAGGCGCTTTGGAAGCGTGAGTGCAGACAGCAATCGTACAATCAAAGGGCCATGTTGAATTCTGGCGCCATGTGATGTCAAAAACCCTCTCTTAGCCCAGAGTCGACCAAAGTTATGAACCACTCCAAAAGCATACTGGCTATCAGTATATATATTCACATTCAACTTTTCAGAAATCTCGCAACCTCTGGTTAATGCGATTATCTCTGCGGCCTGTGCCGAATTGTAGGGGATTCTTTTGCTTTATACAACGCTCTCTAGGGTAGTGATAGCATATGCGGCAGTTGTCGTGCCATCTGGTAATTTAAAACATGAGCCGTCACAAAATAACTCTCCATCTGGCTCTTTCTGTGGGGTATCACTTAAATCAACTCTCCCCTTGGTTTCTTCCTCAGTGACCATTCGTGGGGGGGTGATTCATCCTTCCCAATTTCTTTAATGGTTGGTTGGTGGCATTAATTCTGCAGGATTCAAAGCGCTACACCACATAATTTGGATATGGGGCGCAAACAAGATAATCTCATATCTTGTCAGTCTAGCAGAGGTGAGGTGTTGCGTCTGTGTCCTATTTAATAGAACGTATATGGCATGTGGCACCATCAAAATGAAAGTGTGCCCCAATACCATTCCTTCCGTTTGTTTCACTGACGCAGCCGCCGCGACAGATCGCAAACATCGTGGTAGTGCGCGCGCTACAGGGTCCAGGGCAGAAGAAAAATAGCCGCATGGCCTATTTCTTCGACCTTGTTCCTGTGTCAAAACCGCCAATGCACATCCTTCACTTTCACACACAAATAGTCTAAACATTTTCTCATAATTCGGCGGACCCAAAACTGGAGTCGAGCATGATCAGTTTTCAATCCATCAAATGCTTTCTGACATTCCTCAAACCACTGCAAAGGCATGACCGCATCCTTTCTAGTCAAATTCACCAACGGCTTCACAATTAACGCAAAATTACCAATCCATTGTCGGCAATATGAAGCCATGCCTATTATGGCTCGGACTCCTTTTTGTGTCTTTGGAATAGGCATACAAGAAATACTTTCTATGCGTTCTGGCGTTAGTCTTCTCCCTCCTTTCGAAAGTAGGTAGCCCAAATAGGCCACTTCCTTTAGATTACATTGACATTTCTTCAAACTAGCTTTATGGCCATGCGCCGCTAGGTGTGACAGTAGTAATACAGTGCTTTCTTTACAAATCTCCTCTGTGTCTGCAGCTAGCAGTAGATCGTCTATGTATTGCAAGAGTACACAACCCACGGGTAATTCTAGCATGTCTAGCTGCTCTTTTAATGCTCTACTGTAAATATTTGGACTTTCCGTGTAACCTTGCTGAATCCGTGTAAATATAAATGATCGTCCTCCTAATGTGAACGCGAACAAATATCTGCTGTCCTTGTCCACTGGAATACTGAAGAACGCGTTTTTCAAATACACTACACTAAAATATTCTGCTGAAACAGGTATCATTGTCAATATTGTAGTAACATCTGGCACTAGAGGAAATTGTGGATCTACTACCTTGTTCAATGCGCGCAAATCAATTATAAAACGGTATGGTACCTCATTGCCTCCTTTTTTATAAACTGGAAGAATCGGGCTGTTACATGTACTGCCTGTAATTTCCTCGATTACCCCTAATTTCACCAAATCTGTAACAATACTCTTCAATCCTTTCTCACCTTCAGCCGAAATTCTGTATTGGGGTATTCGCGGTAGGGTAACACCTTCTTTCAAAATGATCTTTACTGGCTCTATCTTTAAGCATCCTACATCATTGTCATGCATTGCCCATACACAGGTTGGTACTTTACTTAGTTCCCCTGGTAAAGTTTCGGACATGAATTCTGACACAGGGGCATCGTGTGGCCAAATCGTTAGGAACACTCCGTTTGCCGTGCAATGTATAACGGAACCTAATTTTTTCAACAAATTTAATCCCAACAAGTTCTCCCCACAATTTTCTGTTAAAAGGAAAGGACAATGTTCAGGTAATGGTCCTATTGTAACTGGGACTGTTTTGGACACTGGATTTATGACTGGTGTACCTGCGAACCCTACAGAAACATTATTTTGCCCTGACAGTGGTATATCCGGAACCAAGTGGTGGTCTATTGAACACTTCTGCGCTCCTGTATCTACAAGAAAGCGGTGCTCCTCATTCCCGACTCTCATTTCTACGTAGGGTCCTCTCTGATTCACGGGAATAGACACTGGTTCCGACCCCTGTCCTGGGCTGTCCTATTGGGGAAATAACATATCGTCCGATGTGTAATTATTACTGTTACTGTAATACGTGTTTGGCTGTGTATCGTAAACGTTCCCACTCTTTCCTCTATTTCCCTCACTCTGGTTTCCATATTGTTGATTTTGCTGTCCCTGACTCTGGTTTGGGGCATTTTGGTTTTGCCCTTGGTTTTGATTACCTCCGTTATTGTGATGCTGCTACATACTATTCCTATTTGGTCCATTCTCTCCTGGGTGTCCTCTATGCTGTCTCCTCTGACTAGACCCCATTTCTATTTTGTAGATGCAGACATTGCGCTCGCCAATGTCCTTCCTCCTTACAATACGCACACTGATTTGGTCCCACTGTTCCCCCATGCATATTCGAATTGCTCCTTCCTTGTGCGTTCCCTCTCCCCACATTATGTCCTACTACTTGCTGCAGTAGTACCTGTGTTCTCAATAGACATTCTTTCAAGTCTGCCCCCATCTGTTTTAGCAACGATAATTCGTCCACCATCTCCTTCTGCCTCGGTGATGGTAACTGCTGCTGTTTATTATGTGACCCCTTTTTTCCCTTCCGATGTCTCCCGATACCCTTGATCCTGTACCCAGGTGTAGCAAACATTTCGTCATATTCATTATCGAATTCATCTTTAAGTTCAAAAAGTCCATATATATGTTCTCTCACTTCTTCATCCCTCTCCCTACAGCGTGCTAATGCATTCAAATCTAACAATCGCTGCGGTGGTAATTTCCCAATTAACTGTTTCCATTTCTCCACCAAATAGTCACCCATGCATTCCAACACTACCTGTCTTTCGTTGCTTCTTCGGAAGTCATACATCGAAGCCAATGTTGCCGTCCCATCATTCCCGTCTATATACATCTCTGCCTGTTGCTGCAATTCCACCTTCCTTTCTTTGCTGATCGCACTGCGAGTTACCCTCGTGCATACCCGTTGGTAAGTCTCGCCTCTTGCCCCCGTGGTTTCAACTTCAACCCCGGGAGAAACGGACGGTACCGAGTCTGTGTCTGAGGCGGGAGGTGCGGATGGGACAATGGGAACAGGGAGTGTCTGTTGTGGGCCTGGTTGGCTAACAGGAAATGTTACGTGCGCGGTCTGTGGCTGTGGGAGGGCTTGAACTACCGGAGGGGGAGCTTGGGCCACGGGCGGGGTCTGGGCAGTAACTACTGATGTGTCTGGCCTCACTTCTAATCTTGGGCCTTGTTTTGTATGGGTCAATATATTTTTTATCAATTCGTCTGCTATGTGTAATTTCCGTAGTGGATATATTTTTTCTATATTCAACTGGTCTCGCCTACCTGCCCTTCTTAGACTCTCAGTCCACTCCTCTTCTTTCTCTTCCGCTACTTCACCTTTCGATTTATGCCTGCGCGTATGCTTCGCTCTGCTTTTAAATCGGATCATTGCTTCCTTTCTCCAGTCTTTAATAGTCTCAAATGCTGCAGGACGCGCTTTCTTTCTTATCAACACCCTTTCCAGGTTGTCTATCCTCGCTATCTCAAAACTACCATTAATCTGCCACTGATGGTCTTGTTGCTTTCTGGTTTGCCTATGCCAAGTCTCACAGAATATTATCGCACCCACTCCATACCTCACATACATCTCATACGCCGGCGTTCCCCCAGGTGGTACAATTTGGCCATCTTCCAAAGATTGTCTACCACAGCGGAAAAACCCTGCTAAGGTGGACAATACCCCAGGCATGTTTCAACCTTCCCCCTGGTTAATCAACGTTACCTAGGGCGTTTGATTTTGCAAAGTCAACTCTCAACCAATATCAGGATTACTTTGAATCGGGGAATGACTCACCTGATAGATCAAGTCGTCTGTATACTGACGCACCAAATGACGTCGTGTCTGCGTTTCTTGGTTTCTGTCTCGTTTCGGGACCCTCGCCTCCTTGTTCTCTAGCCAGGCACGTCGATCAGGGATCAGATGTGTGCAGACATGCAAAGGAGTCTCTCATCACTTTTACAGGGCGCCCCGAACACCTCTTGGTCCCGGCTCGATCGTCCCGTCCTCGCCGTTCTCCGCCTTACTCAATTACAACGTTATGCAATGGAGCAAGTGGGGGAGGGTCCCTATTCGCGCGCCATCTTGAAAGGGGCCCCTAGGGGTCCCTAACGTCTATGGAAACAAGGCGAGTCACCACACACGATAGATACGCCAGACACAAGGTTGTATTCCCAAAGCTAGGGTTTATTGCAAAGCAAAAGTCTTAGTTGGCCAACTCGGTCTCACGCCCCGCGACGTGTATCTCTAGACCTCGAGGGACGCAAGAGAGTGAATTACGTGCATCAGTTACATATATAAAAAAAAATATCAAACAATCAGCTATGACATGTTTAACAACCCCCCTTTTATTGGGTTTCTTTGAACTTGGTGTGATTATGGACATCTCCGACAACTATGACACCTTCAAACATCTATTCTAGTAACAATTTGCAATTTGTGAGTGCGGAGGCATCTTTCAGTTGTTGAATAGAACACTGCGCTTCTGTTCTTGGAAGCGAGCTACATACAGGGGAAGAGTTGCATTCCAAACCTTGCTATCTATTAGGTGCTATTCGTGTCCTGGGAGCCGACACGCTCTAGCGGGCTCAGCAAGGGGGGGCCGTAAGAAAAGCATAATTCAAGCATTTAGCTGTATCATTCTAACATATTCTACCATATAACGAGACTGGCTGGCAGCTGAGAAACGATTAAATGCCCCGCAGCTCTGCTTCAAGGCTACATTCGGGAGAGAGCCGGACATTCTTCCTGGCGCTGCCTACGTTTGTGTTTCAGCAAACTCTTGTTATCCTCACGGCCCTGCTCCCTTGTCCTTCTTACGTGCAGACAACAATGTTTTACAGTCGAGCAGTGTAAGCGGAAAATATACTGCGAAGCAATAGGAACAGAAAGCAATGAGCAATGGTTAGAAAACAAAATGGCGATTCTTGTTACATCAAAATGGCCGTTCATTGGCAAACTCGAAAACCTATATGCTGTCATATCGTGCATGAGATGGTTGGCCCACGGCCACCAAAATACGTTTGCGGTCATAAAGTAGAGGTATCCGTTTTTCTAGACTGACAACCTAGGCATGGTACTGAGTAGCTTGAGACCAGGGCCCTAGAAGAGGGTGATTGGTGGTGAGGGCCAGGTGGGCTGGGTCAAGCATGTGCACAGTCATGGAAGAGTGATGGAGCAGGAGGTATAGGACTAGTGGTGAGGGGGTAGTGGGTTGTCAAGCAGGGTGTAGTCTGAGCTAGGAGATGTCCCCTTGTACATTCCATGGGGGCTCCATGGTGGGATGCAGTGCTGATCTAATAGAGTGAGGCCAGAAATGTGGAAGAGGGAGGTCACTGGCATGGGCAGAGCTTGGGCATCAGGATATTTAATGTTTTCTTACTTGGGACAAGTGGTGCATCTAGCGTTTGGGTGGCAGAGACAAGGAGAAGGCTGGGAGCCTATGATGACAATATGCTATTTTATATCCATGTCTGCCAGTGGGCATTGCAGGGGCTGCTGTGATGAATTGGGATGCAGTGGGCTGTGGTGTGTCTGGAGTAGAACTGATACAGTGAGCTGCGAGCGTCGTGTAAAGGCACTTAGGTAATGCCTGGGCTAATGCTGGCAGAAGAGAAGATGTTGGCATTACGGTAGCAGAGGAATTGTGTATGCGACAAGTTTCGTGGGTCAGAGGCAAACATTTTGGTAAAGCAGTGTCAAGTGGGGCAATCGAGATCTCGAGGGCAGAGAAGCAAGTGCAGAAACATTATTACATCATACAGATTGAAGCATTGTAAACATTTTGGTGAAGCAGTGTCAAATGGGGCAATCAAGATGTCGAGGGCATAGAAACAAGTGCAGAAGCATTATTACCACGTACAACTTGAGGCATTGGCAAACATTTTGGTAATGCAGGATCAAAAGCGGATAAACGGGATGCTGAAGGTGATGATACAAGTTCAGGGTCATATTTGCAGCAGGCCACTTGGGGCATGGAGGAACAATTTGGTGAGGCAGCATTACCAGTGAGCAGCTGGGGTGCCTTGGGAAGTAAAGAAGGCTACATAATCAGATAAGGTTCAATGTGTGAATTGGATGCGAATAATTGAAAGTCAAGAGGAGCTGAGTGATGTTTCGCACAGCAGGCAGCACCTGGCATGGGAGCCTAAGAGACTGGCAGAGGATCCGATGGGTCAATGGCCTGGGTGGCAAGACTCGAGGTGATACCCCAGGGCAGCGCATTGATGGATGCACGATCCAAACCGTGGATGGGGTGCTGTGGTCACGGTTGTGTGGCTGGGATGGTACGAGGGGGGTCAGGTTGGGAGACGGGGTGTTGATGCCACTGCGTGTAGCAGTCCAGAGCAGGGCTAGGAGAAATCTTGTGGGGCACGAGCGAAGATGCCCATATTACAGTCAGGCTGAGTTAGTGATCAAGGGACACTCCGCTGTAGCGATAGGTGGGCTTGTGGCTGCAGACGGTGCAGCAAGACCAGAGATGGGATGGCCTGTGCTGTGATCAGAGGATGCACGGGTCGGGCCACAGTGCCTCTTACCTAAGTGGGTTACAGTGATTCGCTGACTTGAGGACTGCGTTGAGAGAGGGCAGGCAGTCGGAGAAGTGGCCGCTGCCGCATTTTCTTATAGGATGCCTACAAGCCCGGAAAGACAGTAAAAGAAAGGTGAGTAAGCCCTTATAGCCGGGCCTTCAAGCTGCGCCGGCTGCCTCCCTCCTCGGTCAGGCTGCTTCCTGTATACTACCATGCAGCCAATCAGAATGCGGGTAGGTTGCAGGCCCTCCTGGCATTGAAGGTGAATCAGCAAAGCGTTGCACTCCACGGCGGCCATTTTATCTGGTCTTCTGGACTCCTTAGGTGTTATGGCACTTGCTGGAACATTGCTGTGGCAGTCCAAGGAGTGCTTCCAGACGAGTAACAGGAAAAGGCAGGCGAGGAAGGCCTTGTAGCCAGGCCTTTAAGCTGGGCAGCTTTGCCTCTCATCTTGGTCGGGCTGCATCCTGTATACTACTATGCAGCCAATCACGATGTGGGTAGGTTGCAGGCCCTCCTGGGCAATGAAGGTGAATCGGCAAAGCATTGCGCTCCACAGCGGCCAACTTAAATGGTCTTCTGGGCTCCTTAGGTGTTATGGCACTTGCTGGGACATCAGTGGTGGCAGACCCAACAGTGCTTGCAGATGAGTAACAGGAAAAGACAGGTGAGGAAGGCCTTATAGCCAGAACTTTGAGCTAGGCCGGCTTCACCTCCTGGCTCGGTTGGGCTGCTTTCTGTATACTACCCTGCAGCCAATCAGGATGTGGGTAGGTTGCAGGCCCTCCTGAGCACTGAAGGTGAAATAGAAAAGCATTGCGCTCCACGGGGGCCATCTTATCTGGTCTTCCAGACTCCTTAGGTGTTAGGGCACTTGCTGGGATATCGGTGGTGGCAGTCTCTGCTGTGCTTGCAGATGAGTAACAGGAAAAAGACAGGCGAGGAAGGCCTTATAGCCGAGCCTTCAAACTGGGCCAGCTTTGTTTCCTGGCTCGGTCGGTTAACTCTTTGTTTTGTTATAAGTGACAAAGGTATCAATGTAGTGTGCACACTAAGGGATGGAAATGACTAGCAAAGGTGTCTGCAACCTATAGCACTCCTTGCAACATGAATGTGACAACATTACTTCTGCTCTTCAGTAGTAGATGGATGAGTAGTGGCTAAACTGTCTACTCAGCCCCCATACATCTGCAAACCAACATTGATCCCAATCATAAAGGTAAAAAGGCAGAGGCAAGAGACATACAACCTTTGCCTTCTGTTGTACTGTGGGTCGAGGGAAGGCTATACTTTCAGAATGGGTGCAAATGATATCCTGTGGTAACCCAAACAGCACAATAAAAATAGTCGGAAATAAATGAATATCCAATAAAGGTTCTATAAAACTATATCACATTTAATTAAACACACCAATGATGAACTAACTCATATAAACACTATGAAAACCCACCTATGTAATAAGAACACCGAATATGCAATAGATAGAAAAATGCAGCACTCTGAGTAATGGCAATCGTCAACCATAATGAATTTAAAAGCATATGTCTTCATGGAAAATTATACAAATTTGGCCTAACCTATCTCTTGGGCCCAAAGATGAACCATCGTGCAGTTATGATTTAGCAGCCTTTTTGCTTTTCTTGGAAAGTTAGACAGTATCGAACCAGGCTTCAAGCTGTTGTGCAAGTGGAACAAACCAAGTTTGCTGGCAGGCTTCTCTATGTTGCTTGCGACTCGCAGTATACTACTCCTATGGTTACGCCCAATGATACCTACCCTTGATCAATGGCTCCATGCTGTCACATGGGCCTCGGATACGGAGGAACGCTGGGCCATTATGCAACCAATCACCTGTAGGCACAGGAACATCCGGCTTCCCTTCAGATCTTACCTCCACTCCTTGGCGCCTGGTGACTAGGATGGCAGTGATGCCTCACCATCGCCGCTCATTGATGAAATTATTATATGACATTCTATGCCACACGGCTCCCACCACCCACCACTTTAATACTTTAATATATGTATTGCTTCCCTCCTTGAGGCCCTGCGCGGCCACATCTTGTGTCTTTTATAACTGATGTCAATGTAATTGATATGTTTGGATACGGATATCTTTCCTTGTTGCAAAGTCAAGCATGTTAAATAAAGGTTTAAAAAAAAAAAGAAAATACGTTACATTCAAACCTTTAAGTGTTGGCACTCATTCCCCAATCCTTGGAACACTAGTGTTCCCATATCCAATTACCGATTATGAGCCGTTACTTTGGAGTATGAACAAGTCCTCATTAACAACTCCATTCTGCCCAGTTGAAATAGTATGCATACTGTTCAAACAGCTGACACACGTGAAAATAATAATGAATAGTAGAACAAATGTCCACTTTGCTGGGTCAGACAGGAAGGCATTGTTGCCTTTTATTCTGAGTAACCCAATACTGTCCTTTTTGTATACATGTTGCATGAGTATGACAGCCACTGCATTAAGGGCATGATAAACACATTCTTGTGAATAGTCCACCAACATTCCTGGCTTTGTTTCCCCTATTAATAGATGCCAATAAAAGGCTACAGGTACCATCAACATTGTCTAAAAGGCTATTTAGATTACAAAAGTTTATTAAAAGTTAACCCTCATTATGAGTTTAGCGGTAACCCGACGGTGCTATTGGCGGTTTGCCGCTGAACTCGTAACACTGTTCCACCACCTGATATCCCGGCACCACCAGGATGTCAGGAGGCGGAAAGTGTAAGTCCCCATTCCTGTGGAGGCCTAGGACTCCACAGGAATGGGGATACCGAAGCGCTGGCACAGTTACTAAAAGTGCTGGTGCTTCTCTGAAAACCATGCCTGCAGGGGTCAGTGCCCCTGACAGGTCAGACCTGCCAGGAGCAGTGTTGAGTTTTGGTTCTTATTAACTTCAGAAAAGGTCAGACTTACTTAGTGTTAACACAGTGCAACTCAATGACATTATGATGTGACCAGATTCTAACTGGAATGTATTGCTGTGCTCATTCTGATTAGAATGCTTGTCTAAGTTTTCTTTTGTATGTAAAGGAGTTGGAGCCTGCCTCTTGAGGAGGGCGCCTGCTGTGTATTACTCTCCATGATACTTACAATAAATCTTCAATCAAGTGTGCGTTTGGTCGTGACTTAACATTGGCGACGAGGCTAGGGCACCCTGAGGACCCGCTCGTGTTTGGTTTGCCTTCGTACTCCTGCATTGCTGATCCAAGTCCTCCTAAGCCTCCCTCCTCCGACACAGCAGGCGAGAGGCAAGCGGAGGGAGCGGCTTATCCGGCGGAGGCCTGCGGCAGGCGGAGGAAGCGGCTAACCCGGCTGAGGTCTGCGTGAGTACTGCGCCCGCGGGTCCTGTTGGCTTCATTTGGGTGGCATTTGGTGGGTCACTGTAACAGCCCCCATTGTTGCGTCACGCCCAGCAGATTGCTGCCATTGGCTGGGATAAGGGTATTGGCTACTCCGGATCTCCCGTGTGACTCTCTGTGCTAGTGTGAAAGCTCGCCAAAGCCCAGCTTCATCCACACATTACCTCAAGTTTATTTAAGGGGGTACACGCTTAACAAGTTAAAAGGTTGTTCTTAAACACCTGCATTTGTGGCTCCACAGCCAACCACACACATCCCAGCTTCCGGATTCTATTGTGTGCATACAGTGTTTCAAGACAAGACAAGACCTCTATTCCACCTCCTCTTCCTTTTGTCAGCGAACCGGGCCGTCCTGTCATCCCATGGGATCGGTGGAAAGTTGTATTTGAGAACTATTTGGTGGCCATGGGTGGGGACAGATTTCCCGCTGCGCGGAAGAAAGCTCTCCTTCTTCATAATCTCGGCACTGAAGGGCGCAGAATTTATGATGGACTTCCTAGAAATAGAGACCTTGAAGCTGGTGATATGGATGAATACTCATTTGCCCTCAAACAGCTTCGGGACCACTTTGAGCCAAAGAAGAATGTCAGTTTCGAGCGGCATAAATTCTTTCAGAGAGTTCAAGAGAAATCAGAATCTGTGGAATCATATGTTGCCTGTCTCAGATCATTAAGTTATACGTGTGAGTTTGAGCAGCTAGCAGATTCTCTCATCAGGGACCAACTAGTCAGATGCACAAATAATCCAAGAATTCAGGAGAAGCTACTTGCAAAAGATATGGTCCTTCAAGAGGCAATTGAGATGGCGAGAAGCATTGAACAAACCTCAGAGTATGTCAAGGAACTCAAGATTGACAAATCAAATTCTGATCAAGCCTCGGTGTGTGTGGTGGATCAAAAGAGGAGGGGCAATTACTCTACGATAAGGAAAGGAGTTTGGAATGCAAAAGGCATGTGTTCTCGCTGTGGCAGCTTCAGACATGGAATGAATTTTCCCTCATGCCCTGCCAAGTATGCAGACTGTTTCAGATGTAAAAGCAAGGGTCATTTTGCAAATGTGTGCAAAAATAAATCAATCAACTGTGTGGAACCCAAAATGTTAGATCATGAGGAGGGTGACATCAAGGCAGGATACCATGTTCATCAAACTTCTACCATACAAGAGATGACCCCTAAACATGTGTTTCAGATTTCGGAATTGTCCACTAATAATAAAGGCCCTGTGGACACGTTCTGGATTGATGGGGTTGAACTCTCAATGAAGGTGGACTCTTGTTCACCATGGTCTATCATATCCAAGGACACATTGAGAAATGTTCTAAAACAGGATGATGCCGTTATTCTTCCCACCAGCATTAGAGTATGTGGATATGGAAATTCTGATATAGATATCGTCGGCCAATTCTCTGCAGGAGTATGCTACAAGGGTAGAAACTGTCAAGCGACATTCCTTGTGGCGGAAAAGGGAGCTTCCTTAATAGGATGGGAAGAACAGAAGAAATTGGGTATAGTAGTACAAGCCAGTGCATCTGTGCCAGTTACAATTGCCGAAGTGGGGGATTTCTGGATGAAGGAATTCCCTGAAGTGTTTTCTGAGAGACTTGGCAAACTCAAAAACTTTGAGCATCACATTAGATTGAAAAATAATGCTCAACCTGTTGTGCATAAGGTTCGCCAAGTGCCATTGAAGATGAAGGCGCAACTTAAAGAAGAACTTGACAGCCTGATGGTCAAAGGGGTTATTGAACAGGTAGTAGCTACAGAATGGCTGTCCCCCATCGTTCTGGTTACTAAAGCCAATGGCAAAATGAGGTTGTGTGTCGACTTACGCAGTCTCAATAGGAACATTGTAGTTGAAAGACATCCCTTGCCGAACATTTCGGAAATTCTGTCCACACTGGGAGAGCCTACACTGTTTTCCATTATTGATCTTTCTTCTGCATACCACCAGGTCCCGTTGTCTGAGGAGTGTCAACAGTTAACTGCATTTATTACTCCGGCAGGTGTTTTCATGTATAAACGTATGCCCTTTGGCTTGGCCTCAGCAGCATCTGTCTTCCAAAGAGTGATGGAAACAGTACTCAAAGGCCTTAGCAACGTAACTGTATTTCAGGATGACATTCTTATTTTTGCCAGGAATATTGTTGAACATGACAATGCTTTAAGATCTGTTTTAATTAGACTTAAGGATGCTGGGTTAACTGTACAAAGAGAGAAATGCAGAATTGCCATGACAGAAGTAGATTATTTGGGGCACAGGATTTCTTGCAACGGAATTTCTCCTAGAAAGTCCTTGGTAGATAGCATTGTGAGTGCTCCCCAACCCCTTGATAAGGAACAATTGCGGTCGTTCATGGGGTTGGCGGAATATTATCATAAATTTGTTGAGGGGTTCTCCAATATATCGTCTCCTTTGAGAGATTTATTGAAGAAAGGTTCCAGATATGTGTGGTCGGATGAATGCCAGAATGCCTTTGACAAAATTAAAGAGGGCATAGTCGAAGCACCCTCTTTGGGTGGGCTTGTAGTTGGAAGGAAAACCGTGCTTTTTTGTGGATGCGAGCATGTTAGGGCTCGGGGCCGCCCTTTTTCAGTATGAAGGGAGCATTGAACATGTCATAGCTTTTGCCTCCCGGCCACTGAGAGGAGCAGAGAACAACTACTCTGTGGTAGAGAGAGAAGCTTTAGCAGTGACATGGGCAATAAGCCATTTCAAATTCTTTCTATGGGGCCAATCGTTCACTGTAAAAACAGATCACAAACCTTTGGTTCAGTTGTTGGGCAGTGCTGACTGGACTAAAGGTTCGCCCAGGATATCCCGGTGGATGATTGAGTTGTTGGGATATGATTTCAGGATGGTGTATGTACCTGGTGGTGAAAATGTAATTGCTGATTGTCTTTCAAGACTACCGGTTCAGGCCAAAGATTTCAAGAATGCGAATGTGGAGCCCACTGTTAGCATTTGTGAAATGGTGCACAATGCTATAAGTAAAGAGGAATGGGTGTCTGCTGATAAGCTGGATGAAGTATTGGGCCAAGTAAAAGTCTGGGTCAAAGCAGGTTGGCCCAGAAAGGATCTGGTGGAGAGGAAGTTTGATGCGTTTCAAAATGTCAAGGAGGAATTGAATTTGTCGGAGGACGGGTCTCAACTCAGAAAAGGGATGAGGATTATTCCGCCCTATGAAACTAGATCCAAGCTAGTGGACATAGCCCACCAGGGCCATCTGGGGATGGGGGGGCACTAAAAGACACATAAGGCAATCATTTTGGTGGCCAGGGATAGATAGTGAAGTGGAGAGATGTGTCAGAAAGTGCAAGGAATGTGAAAAGAGCGATAAAAGTAAAGTTGTCAGGGATACCCCGTTAAGGCCGGTTAGTGTCCCAGCAGAGCCTTGGAGGAAGTTAGCAGTGGATTTGATGGGACCCATTCAGGAATTAGGTGGAGATTTCAAATACCTCATTGTCCTAGTAGATTATCACTCAAAATGGGTTGAGTGGAAACCTATAAGGGAGGCAACTACTTCACAAATGATAACTTTCTTTGAGGAAGTGTTTTACAGGGAAGGGTTTCCCTCAGAGCTCATCTCAGACAATGGGGTCCAGTTTTGTTTGGACAGAATGGTGGAATTTTTTAATAGATATGGTATCAAACATTACAGGACAGCATTGTACCAACCCAGAGCGAATGGCTTGGTTGAAAGAATGAATAGGTTTCTTAAGGGTGGATTACAGTTGGCCATGGCATCTGGATTGAAGTGGCAGACGGTTCTTAGGGAGATGGTCTGGAACTACTGTGTAACGCCACACTCTGTTACTGGTATCTCACCTTTTTCATCTCTCAAGGGTAGACACCCTGGGACAAGGTTGTGTCCGGGTTGGCTAAACCTAGCGAAGAGTATACATGTTGACAGAAAAAAAGTCATGGATCTAATTAGGGAGACTCAGAATGAGTACAAAGTTCGTTTTGATGCTAAAAAGTCTACTGGAGGAATGATTTGGTCTATTGGGGACTGGGCGTACATCAAAAATCCCAGAGTATCTCCTAAATGCATCACTAGTAAATTTATCGGTCCCAAGAAAATTGCAGCCATAAGGGGGAATGTTGTTATAATGGAGGGTGGTGAATGTTGGGCAATGTCTAGACTTGCCAAAAGCAATAAGGTTGCTAGTGAAGGTAGTGAGGAGCCGGACCAGAATTTGTCTTATGAGGAAGAAGCTCTAGTGCCTGTATCTAATGCAGGTAGAGTAGAGAATTTTGAGAGTGACCGCTATATTAACACTGATAGTGGTGTGAAAGCAAACAGAGTGAGGTACAGACCAACCAAGTTAAATGATTATTACTTGGGTTAAATGTTTCTGTTTAAGGGAAGGAGATGTGTTGAGTTTTGGTTCTTATTAACTTCAGAAAAGGTCAGACTTACTTAGTGTTAACACAGTGCAACTCAATGACATTATGATGTGACCAGATTCTAACTGGAATGTATTGCTGTGCTCATTCTGATTAGAATGCTTGTCTAAGTTTTCTTTTGTATGTAAAGGAGTTGGAGCCTGCCTCTTGAGGAGGGCGCCTGCTGTGTATTACTCTCCATGATACTTACAATAAATCTTCAATCAAGTGTGCGTTTGGTCATGACTTAACAAGCAACCGCCCTTGCAGGCATAGTTGTAGTCTGGCGGTCCGGTAAGGGTGCTGGTACGTTGCTACCAACACTCTTATTTCCAAAGTGCCAAACTTGGAATGAGGGCCAATGTTTCCCTGAACTAGTTTTAGTTAATCCTGTGGAACCACAGTAGTAGCCTAGGGATCTCAAAGATGGCAGTTATGGCTCAACTGAATTACTCATTTTTATATCCAACTTTTCCAGCAGGATATTTCCAGCCAACTATTCTTGTAGGCCTCATGCTTTTCCTGTAGCAAAACACCAATGAGCCAAGAACATGCCATCTACTGCAGTTAATGAAATGTTCACACTCCTAGAGAAGTAGTAAAACAAGTAGGGGACAATTTAGTTGTTTATTAAATTCAATCAATCTTCTTTTAAAAAGCTATTAAACATTAGTAAACACTAAAACAGTGCCAAACATCTAGAGCTGATACTTCAAAACAGGTATATTAGCGCTCACATCTACCCTGCCTCATAGTGCAAATGAACATGATGTTTAAATGATTGTGACTACAGTAGCAATGAATCACATATTCTTTTTATCCTTTTCAATTTAAAGGTGAATCTCCCAAAAATAAACAATGGGACATGGAATAATCCTGTTTCTGTTCGTATGCCAAACAAATGCAAAACATTCCTCAGGAGCTAAGGTCTAGTCACATAGCATCACATAACATACAAAGAGTAATTTAGGAAATGTATTTTGATCCACAACCTGGACTTCATTTTGGAAAATGTGTGCAATCTCAACTGCAAGAAACCAACATATAAAAATAGCCATCAGTGCCATTAGCTCAGTGGATGGTAAACATATTCACCACCCTTCCCCTCTAGAATTAATTATTTATCTCTAAGGGTGATTACAGGTTTTTTTTTCATAAGGACTGCATTTCAATTGTGCCTTATTCAGTGTTCCAAAATACCACCTGCAAAAGTCTACAAAATGTGTACTGAAAAACCATATCCGTTATACAACCACTACTCATATCATATACCTATGCTCTCAATACACAGGATACTGGAGTTACTCACCCCAATTGTGAATATAAAAGCTCACGTGGTCCAGTCATCTATATCGAATACAATCGAGAGTTCAGTATTCCAATGAAAGACCATCTATGTCTTCTATTGCAATGAAATCAGCTTGCGGTACCTCAAATCTGTAAGGAACAACATTTGGGTCCCTTTGGACCTCTTATCTGCACCACTGCAAAATGTTAAACTCCCGAAAGCTGCAGACTATTCTGTAAGGGCGTTCTTGTTTACTTACCCTCACTAGTGTCCAATTTCAGCAAGTTCGGTAGCTGCTGGCATTTAAACCTCTCGTGGCCCTTGCTGATGGCTATCCAAGTTTTCCCGAGCTCTACTGTCTGCATGGTTTGTTCATGACACAGGCCCACCGGGATACACTCATGCTTTTCCTGACCACGAGTCTCAAAGAACTCGTCATCCTCTTTCCTTGATTTCCATCTGGTCCTTCCCACCATATCAGATTCGTGGTACCCCTGTCACACTCCTATGTTTTGTCGATCAGTGTCCTGGCTGTTCATTCTCCACCCATGTCTCCTGTATTCACTGCTGAGTTTCTAGGTCCCCCAGTCACTAGCATGGACTCCATTTGGACAACCATCTAGTGCTTGCATGGGACTGTTACTCATATCATCCCACGCAGGCATTAGTACATCTCATGTGCACACATTACTTTCTTTAACTTGTACCTATACTGATTACATAGTGTATTCTCTTTAGTGAGCTGGAGGTGTAATACACCAGGGGGACTTCACCTTGTTTTGCTTTCCCCATTATATCTTGGGACAGAAGTATGGGCTGATCTCTGCTTTGTTTTGAATTATTCCAGCAGCAGAGACACTGACATGCTTTGTGCGTCCTCACTCGTCTGCTTTCTCCCCAATTTTGTTAGAAAATAGTCTCTCACATCCAGAACGGAACCAACACACCGACTCTCCCAGACAACCCACAAATCACACCCAGACATGACCCCCTGAGCTGAATGTAGACTCATATCCTCAAGTGTTTATTGATGTGTATTTAAGCACCCTTGTTAGATCAAAATTTGCAAACAAAGAAGACAAAAAAACAACTGTTAATCTCTTTGCATTTTGCTCAACTGGCACTTTCGGTGGAGGGGGCAGATCTGCGCAAAATTGGAACAGATCATGACAAGTGACTTTACTGAACATTTGTAAGTAAATAATATTTCAATTGTCTGCAGGCAGATGCATACAAAAGGAAGTGATCCTGGGTTTGCAACAGACCACTCCCATTAACCCTCCCCCTTGAATAACGTTGCTAGGACCGATGCTGTGCTAGTTGCACACATTTGGCAAACAGTTGCAGAGGATATGGGTACAGAGTATCTGAATGTGTGTGGCTCAGGGGTAGATTGAAATAAAAAAAGATCACGCAAGTTGACATTACTAAATATTATTAAACAAATTAAATTAACATTGAAGCAAGGTTTGCAAGTGCAGCCTGTGACTCGTGAGATGATTCAGACTACAACTCCCATCAGCCATACCCATTGAATATCCTGGCTAAACCTGGTGGTTGTGCTAGTCAAAAACTGTTAGAGAGGGAATACGGGCTTATTGGTGTGGCACAAAAAAACTTCAGAGGCATACAGTAGGTGCCCTGGATGAGTGTACTGTGCCCTCTTTTTACCCAAAAACCATTAAACAAAAAAAGAGAAAGCCAGCACACCGACCACAGTGTTCGGACTATGTACACTGGTCGGATTCACAGAGTAAAACAACTATTAGAAGAATGGGTTTGGTGTGAGTGCAAACTAGTGCTTGCAATGCCAAGGTTAACATAACTGAAAAATTTCCCTTAGACAGATGCACTAATAAAATGGGTCAATACAGGCCACTGGCAGGTATCAGGTAATATTATCCCCACCAAAAATATCGCCGTATATATGGTCGTCGGGAACAGCCATAGGTGATATTTTTAGTGGGGATAATATTAGGGTTTTTTTCGGGAGGGGTGTTGCGGGTATGTCACCCACTCCCTTTAGAATAATAGGGGGGTTGTAGGGGTGTCCCCCACAGGTTCCATGCCTTAATATTGCCGCAAAAATATGGCTATATTTTTGTGTGGCAATATTTTTGCGTGGATATTAACACATGGAACCCACTGGCAGACATTGTAATACTGCAATATAAATAGTACAGCAACACTTCTCTATGGCGCAAAGGTAAAACATTTGTATTAGTGCTGTGCACAGATATCTCTTGTATTGTACTATAATGCCCTGTAACAATAATGTCTTATACTACATGGGCTTCTCAAAATATTGTCAAATCAACCATTAATAACATTTTCCAATACAATTGTGTGCTGCACTACGGTTATAATACATGACATTAACCGGAGAAGTGGAGACAACATGTGGGAAAACAGTGTCTCAGACTAGAGGGACATGAGTTAAAAGAGAAAAAGAGCGTAGTTCTATATATTAGGATCCAACAAGGATTTTTTGTTAATGTGCCTTTACCATATCCTGCTGCACAATAAGGCCTATGTAAAGTGGATTGGGTTGACTGAGGGAGAAACACATCGATGTCGTAGTTATTAACCCAAAAGTGGAATGTGCCCCACACAATGAATGAGTGACCTAAAAAAATGCTATGCAAAAACAGCGATTAACAAGGTGATTGACTTGGATAGAGAGAAATCATCAGCAGAACATATGCAAATCCTCACTTTTGCAAGAACAAAAGACCATAGAAAACCCAGACCTCAAGTAGTGGGCACTTTTTAGGAGTCTAACGCATGATTGCATATCACCTGGGTGCCAAAGGTTTGCATTACTATCCAGTTCGAGGCAAGTAGAACTTCACACCCTGAGACAATCCACATATAGGGGCCGATTCATGGAAATACGTGGCGAAATTGCGCAAAGGCTGTGCATCGAAAAGTCCAATGCACAAGCCTGCGCGATTAAGAAAATCTACGTGCAACGTGAATTCATGGGATTGTTTGCACAAAGTAACCGTAGGCGCAAGTCACGGCTGGAACACAGCCGACACACCCACACGCAAAGCAGGAAACTGTCAGATCAGCTACATTTGCGCACTCCCCCAGGCACGAATACATGCACCTTTCAAACAGTGCGTGGGGTTTCTCGCAAGCAGGCCTGTGACTCGGTGAGTCTGTGCGGGGTCCCCTGCAACTGCATCCGGCACCCCGACAACATGCGTATGAAAATTCATAGCCCAGCAATAACTCAGGAAATGTGTGTGTGGACACACGTAAGACGTTCCTGCACCCCGCTACACAGCCTAGGTGCACCTCCATGTTACATCCTAACCCCGAATAAGTACACGCACCCCAAACTCCGACATGCGATCCACCTGCTTGCTGGAAACCCGATGCGCAAGTGAACTTACGCCAGCCTTCGGATGGCGGATCCTATGAAGGACTTGCGTGGGCATTTCCAAGCCGAGACATTATGCGATCGATTCCATGAATGCGTCTCTTGCCACGAAAAAGTAAGCATGCGAGCAACTGCCTGCAGGCCATCCCTCGGAACACCCACTTCTTTGCAAGTAGTTCCCCATTTCTGCTGTTCGGTCCCCTTCGCAGCCCTCTGCGCATGCCACCTCCACCCTCTAATCGGAGTCTCACGCAAGAGCCTCGATGGCTCGCAAAGGCGTGCCAGGCAGACACAAAATCCATGCAAGTCCAGGAAAAGTGCTGCGCATTCAATTCCATGAATCAACAAACAGAGTTGCGTGCGCAGATTGGGCAGAAGCAGCCTATTTACTGCTCTATAAATTCCATGAATCGGCCCCATAATCATGACTTGCAGTGGGCAGGTTGAGAAAAGAACAGACCAGACTATCCATTGTGTATGACTAGTTGTGATACCAGCATTGGACTGGCCTTGGTTGTCAATTCAGCTAATTATCAGCACTTCTTTTGTAACAAACGGATCAGGGGCCAGATTATCAAAGATTTGCACCAGTGCAAGAATGCGTAGCAAATGATTTTAGCCCCAATTTTGCTGCTCCGATAATAAAGAATGGGGTAAATCGGTTTAGCTCCAATCGGTATCATCTAAAAATGTTGACACCGGGGGAACACTGGAGCGGGCTGTTTTATGTACTATGTTTGCTGTGTAACATGAAAAGAAATGTAGTAGACACATTTTGTGGTATCAAATGCTGCAAATATAGCGAAAAAAAAGCCTGATAAATGTTTGCCCTAGTGCATACATTTTTAAATAATATGGATTGTGGCAACATTTGTTTGATCCATTTTGCATTATCAAAGTGTTACGGAGAATTCTCACACAAGTGCTAAATTCCCTCTACCTTAGAGCCCTCCAGCTCTTTTGCTATATTTTGGGACTTTGAACATTTCATTTTCAGTGTGTTTAACTTTTGTGTTCTTTGGTTATGGAGTTTTAAAACAACTCCACAGGCATCATCTTTTTCTGTGTGTCACACAGCACCTTCAGTGCAGTGACACGGGGATGTCTTTCAGACTTCCCATGGTTTAAATACCTTCTCTGGGACTGACTACTGTCTCCCAGAGCATGTAAAGTTAAATTGACTTTACTAGTCTCTTTAAATTTACAGACCCAGCACACACTATCCTCCTATAGAGTGCTGGGGGGGGGTTTGCCTAGCTTCCCCTGAGTCAAAACACTCATGTAACAGTCAAATGTTACCCTTTCTACTTTAAATGGCTAGTGGCAGTGGTTTTGATGAAACTACCATGATGTTTCCCGGCTGCAAACAATCGGGTCCGCCATGTTTTTTAATATGGCGCCCAAGACCGATCTGTAAAAACAGACTCTGGTCGACTTTTTTTGCCATTTCTTTTAAGAAAGGTCCTTCTTGTGTTTGTGTCTGCGCGCCAAACCAGGTTTGGTCCCTTTGTTCATTGGCCTTTGGCGGGCTTCAGTGCTGAAGCCCTCCTCTTGTGCCACGGTATCTCGGGTGGACAGGATGTGAGGGAGGTGCCTGAAACTCCCTGTGCTTAGTCTCCTAGGAAACCTGAATGCACTCTGGCGTGAATGGCCGGCTGGCTGTCTGGCAAGGACAGTCACCCTGCTGTGTGAGTGACAGCCAGGCTGTAATGAATGGGGGAAAACTGTTTAAAAGCAGGTATCTGGGACTTAGAAAGCAGAGTCGACCACTGGAATAAAAGAACCAAAGACGAGCTTAAGGAAGAGGACTGCTTCAACTCCTTGACGACCGGTGAAGACCTGCTGCAGGTCTGAATTGCCTGAAACTCCATTGACAGAGAAGCCCTTCAAGGTTAACTTCTTCCCTTGAGTTTGGTGGGAACAACCAACTCATAAACCGACTGGAAACCGTCCCTTCCTGGTTGAATGTTCTGTAGAGTGCTGTGGAAAACCGGATAGCCAGTGGGAAGGAGACCAGTTTGTGTTCTTTAAGGCACTCACACCTTAAACCGACATTTTGCTAAGCTTGTGGCCTCTTCCCTAGGCAGTGCAGGAACCTCACGACGTCTTCCTTCTTGTACCCAAGAGTGAAGGTCAGGAACAGCGAGATCTGCTCGAACTGCTAGGAACAACTGCCTCAGCTACAGCTCTTCTTCACTTACACGGTACTGTGCAAACGCGGTTCAAAAATCTTTTCAGTCAATGTGAAAGTTCGTGGAACTTTCCCAACTTCGAAGGCTTGTCCTTCCCTAAACATTTGTCTAAGTTTTCGCCTAGCCAAATTCTTCTAAACTCTGTGGCAAAGACTTAACCGTTTACTACCAGAACTGTGCTATCCTATACAAAGACTCGGAACCATTGACTTTGTCCCAGGCCTATGAACTGAATTGCTGATTGTAGTTTACTGAAACCCTTTGCCCTGCCTATGAAAGTATTTGTGCTGTTGATTCTTATAACCTTGTCTTTTTAGCCCTTTTTAAAGTATCTGAAGTGCCATTTTGCTCCAACTTCAGGGGAGCTGAACTTGTTCAATAACTTTTTGGTTGTGTATTCGTAGTGTATTAGTTTTCGATATTGAGCTGCTCTTGCTAGTGTAATGTTTTCAAACTGACTGTGTAAATAAATGTATATTCTTTTACCAAGAAACCTTGAGTAAGTGTATATTTGAATCACTGTATTTGTTGGTCCTTTGTGTAACTTGTTCTACTGCTCACTCAACTCTTGAGAAAGGTCTGGCTGCTCAGCCACTACTACCACATAACTGTGTAGTAGAGGCTTGTACCAAAGGTGAAATTGTACTGACACTTGCAGTCTTAATTGCATGTAGTGTTCCCAAAGGGTACTGCACGTGATTCTGCCTAACACAAAGCATGTGGTCACTTTATAGCACCAGTGCAAATGTTAGCTAATCTGGCCCCAGGTTGCAAAGAGGTCAATTACCTGGGATCTCTAGTACTCCGAGGGGCTGTCTCTAGCTGTTAAGTAAGTGCACATTACACTTTGGCAAATAAGCCACATTAAGTGTGGCCCCAATCATTTAGATGTTTTGAGTCCTAATTGTATTAATTTGAGTACTACTGTAATAGCCAATGAGTAAACAAAAGCAGCACACTTTAATAAATGAAGAGAAAGGGCAATTAAAACGACATTGGTGGAGATGAGATAGGAATCCATCTCCCATTGCTGATCTCTTTTCCAGAGGATTGACCAAAAACATTTGCAGCCAATGACGTAACCTCCAATAAAATACAAGTGCTCAATAGCTTCAACAATGCAGGACATGTAGGCATACAATACCATGGACTCGGCGGCCAAAATCTTGCAGATGGGTAGCATTGTTTCCAATCAGTGACTGCCACGTCATGAAGAGAGTGGAGAAGTGAACACTTTTCAGGCCCATCAGAAAATGAATGATGAATTATTTCTTGTTTGTTGGCGCCAGGGTGCAGTGGATCCTGGTGGCAGGCATTTAGCAGCACCAATGTTCTGTTGCATTTATTTCACTTTCAGTTTGTTATTCTGCCAGCATTGCTTGACCTCGTATGAAGTGCATATTTTGACGCAGTGTGCGTTCATGGATTGCAGCATACTCACTTTCACCAATGCTCCCAGAGTGTGTGCATGAGCCGTTATGGTGTTTTGTGACAAAGAAGTTGATAAGTCTCCAACATTGCTTTTTCTCCTACTTTTCTTGACAAAGACACTGCCATTCCTTTCGTATGCGTAGCTTGTCAGTCTCCGTTGGGTTGTGTGCTTTGCAAGTGTAGGAAGTGGCTGCTTGTATGCTGGCCATTGAGTTCACCTGTGAGTGGGCATAGTTGGAGGTGGGGTGCAGCTTTCGTACTTTATTCTACGGCTCACACAATTTCTAACGGACTTATGACGTTAGGGTACTTTTGCGATGTACATGTGGTTTCTTGAGTACCCACTCCTGTTCATGTACTTCACAAACCATAGATGCTGTGCAGGAACAGGAACGCATTCCATGCATGCATAGCTGAACAAGTGATGTAATTCATGAATGAGCATGGCTGCAGCATGTATGTACGTACCAATTGCCCTTCCTTGTATAACCCAATAATGATTACTATTGCACACCCACTCCAAGATGGCGAAATGCTTTCATGAACACCATAGCAGACGTATGGAATGTTCAGCCATATATCTGTCATTCATTTTACTGGCCCGTATGCTTGGTTTCTGCACCAACGAGCATTGTGCAAAAGCTCCATCCATGAGTCAAAATGAAAAATGCAGAATACATTTAGCTTGCCTTTCGGTACAACGTTTAAGGGCTTGTCTCCGTGCTGGTGTCCCCTTAGCGGACCTCACTGATAGGCAAAATAAGGTTACATTTAGCAAAGAAACATATATTTTCCACTGCTGATCAGGCATTTTCTGTCCTGGCCCTTTTCACTAGAATATATGTAGTATCTCTTGTCTAAGGAGAAAGAACTATTCGATTGCAATAGGCTGGTGATACCACGATATGTTTCTTTGCAACATTTATTTTGATTAGATTTCCAAAAGTCTCATCTCTAGGACACTGGGAAATTAGAGATGTTGTGCTTTCTTAAAAGAAGTGCTGTTTTACGGTCACAGTTAGCAGTGAAAACATCTTGTGAGAGGTTATGCAAGCAAACCCCTGGTTGGTAAATATGGCTGGGAGAAGACAACAGGAACCTCAGTCTGATTTCACTTTCTGCTGAAGACATATCAGAGTACAAAGGTAAGGTACAAATGATGTCTGGAAATGGCAAACCCTTGCACCTGGTAGGAAAAACACTGGCACTTAGAAACGGAGTTCTAAGAATAAGTGAGTGGGAGGCTTTTCACCCGTCTTTACGAGAGCCCATTGCTAAACCTTAAAAAACTAAGAAAGAATGCAGAGCCCCAGGGGCGTTGCTAGGGGGTGGCTAAAGGGGCTATAGCCCCTGATCTTTTGGTTGTAGCCCCGGATAGAATCTCAGGAGCTACAGCCAAAAGACTAGCTAGCCCCCAGTCCCAACAGTTCCGACATCAGCTTAGCCCCGGGTCTTTTCCAGGCCTAGCAACTCCCCTGCAGAGCCCTGGGGTCCATGACAGAGACACAGGACCAGAAAGGGTCTACCTTACGAATATTGAGAGGTGAGCGTGAAAAGGAGGGCCATCGATTTGATGAAAACACGTGTCTGGGTCACATGACACCAGTAATGTGCTCACCCAGCTGCTTAATGCCTAGGGGTTCCTTTACATATGTGAGAATATTAGGGGACACTTATTCCAATTTAGATTTTGTGGTGTGATTCCAGGAGGATAGCTCAGGGACAAGGTTCTTATCTTGGAAACAAGACAACACTGAGCAGCATGGATTCAATACCAGTCCTCTCCTTAGAGGTTGGTCTCCGGCATGAAGTGCAATATACAAGCCCAATTGTATTCTTCTTTTTTTTTTTTTTAAGGAGGGTAACATTTGTCCAGATCACTTGGCTGCATTGCCTACACACATGACACTATATTGGCTCCAATATATCTTAGATACATGTTTTACACAGACATTTCAGGTGTTGTTTATCACTGCACCCCTAAGGGCCTCCTTGTCATTCAATTGGAGTGGCGGCATCCACACCTTCATGAATTGGCTCTGTCAACAGGAGTGGTGTGAGTGGGGGGTGACTGTGACATAGGCGTCCTTTTAACCACGTAGCCATCACCATGTGTTTAAGAAGGGAAACTAGATATTGACTTAATATGCAAGACACCAGCTCTGATTTCGTCCCATTACAATCATCCAAACACAACATTTTTCATTTCAATAAAGGTGGCATAATACTAATTGCAACAGCTTCTGTTTACAGAGCAAAACAAACGTGGAACAATACAGATACACTTAGTAAAGTATACATATTGATGAATACAGATGGAAATAACCCAGTGTATTATTTATGAGATACAGACTCACACAAATGCATCTCAGGACACCATATGCCAGCAGGCACGGGAGATATTGACATGCACAACACACAACAAATGCATAATGCAGCTCGCTTGCTTTACTTCACTGATCTACTTCTCCAGGAGTCCCTTCTCCACCAATTAGATATGCTTCAGTGCAGGTTCTGAGTCCTACAATCCACCTCTAGGGCAAATAGTGGCCATCAGGGACATCAAAGGCACTTGGCACTGCCAAGACAGTGTGAGAAAGTGCCCTAAATGTTAGACAGAAATGACCTACTGAAAAGGTGCAAATCCTACATTGTTGGGAGTGGGATTGGTCTGGACTCTGTCTGTCAGCTGAGATATGTTTTGATACTGGATCTGTGGACGGATTATTTGAACCTGCCTGGTTCCATTTTTTACATGGAAGGATTGCCTTAAATTTGCGAGCAAGTGCAAATGTTTCTGTTTTTTGTTGTTTGCAAACATGAAGACAAGTAAATACGATTAAAAAAGGCCAATGCAAAAAGGCACAAGTGAGAGTCGAACCCAGCTCCAAACAACTTCTCACCGCCAGAGGAAAATGCTCTCACCACGTCGCAGCTACTACCTAAAGGTAAATCCTCTTTAAGTGCAGGTGCACATGAACACACCGTCGTACGTCACCATACACTCGGCTCAAGCGTGGTTTCCTTTTCAGACACACTAATTGGTACAACAGTAGCCTGGACCTCACCCTAAAGGGCGACTCTGCTTCCTGCAAGACCAGCACATAGTTGCAGTGTGGTTTTCCGTCTGACACCTTGGTGCGCAATCAACAGCAGGAGAAAACGTGTCAGAGAGCTGTACTTGCCAGATGGAGTGGAGGATGGTAAGAGTGATCCTGATGCAAAGCTATGGCAAGCTGCAGGCTAAGAATACATTTAATTAAACCCATAGGAGCATCGAAAAAATGCCTGGCATTTTAAGTTTGTCTTTTCTTGTAGTTTAAACACAGAATAAAATACCCATTTGGTGTGAAGCAGTACGAACAATCAAATCATGATTGCTTTTCTTTCAAAATTTCCAAAAGTGAAAAGTTTGGCTAGTACATTTTCTTCACATGACGTTCTCTTCAATGTGGAGTTATTATTATTATTTTTTTTCTTCCCAGAACCCTGAATTGCCTTATTAGCCCTTTCGTCTGAATGGATGCTTTTGCAGCCTGCATCCCTCCTTGACTGGAAGTCACTCTGGTTTGCATGAGACACATAGGTGAGCATTGTTACCTGGACGTTTCCATTCACTGTTTATGAGTGAGGAAAAGCGTTCAGGTAATTGGAATCAGACCAAAGGTGCTTCCAAAACAGAATTAGCGCATTCAATATAATAAACGACAAGCATCGGATAGCTGGGGAATACCAGAGAAGTTTGGTGTCACAATTTCCATTTAGTAATGTGGATGGCATGATAGGGGGACTCTAACTTAAGGGGCGTCTATAGAAATCTTTGAAGATTGTCCCCATTGTGTTTGGAACGAGCATATGCAATGGATGTGACATCAGGGCAAGACACCAGGAAAAATGGCAAAGCAGTGACAGAAAGCAGGTTTGAAAAATGGTACCGATCACAGTGGGGCATAGAGCAGGGTTGGGAGGGGCAAAGTGCATGGGAAAGAGCACATACCAAGTTAAGTGAAGTGGGATCAGTTAGGGAAACGCAGGAATGGGAGAGAATAGTTTGCATTTAAAATGGAAAACATCCTTCCAACAGCTTAATTTATGCGAAAAAAGCATCCCAATCGCAGTATTCCAACATATGGCAGACTAATGTAAAAGAGCTCAAATGTAGTTGTAGACCCTCCTGAGCAGGCACCTTCCCATAGAACAGGTTATTTGTCAGTGTTTGTTCTTGGTAAATCTTTTGTCCCAGACCGTTTTATAAATTTGTAGGAAATTGGGGTTTCACCTTAAGTTACCAAGGGTAATCAACACGTGGACACCTTGCTCACAGTGCTTAGAGAGTAAAAACTTCACCTCACTGAGGAGGCCTGACTAGGCCAAAACATGTTTCCGACATTTTGGTGCTGGACTGCCTAAGTGGGTGGGACCAGACTTATATGCAAATAGTTATTTCTCCTCTGTGAGAGGTACAGTGAGCTAAAACGTGGTTGTAGACACTCCAGAGTGTGCACCTACCCATAGAACAGGTTTTTTGACTGTGTTTGTTCTCAGTAGAAGTGCTCCCAGACCTTTTTGCAGATAAAATAAAATAGTGACTGAGATTAATACTGGGGAGAAGGGCAGACTTCAGGAATCCTTCTATCTAGGAAAATGGAAGCTAAGACAGATGGGGCATTTAACTTCCTAGACATAAGCCTCACACAAGACCATACAAAAGAAAGGCAGCATTTTCCCAAAACAATTGACGGATTAGAGACTTAAAACCTGGCTTCATAGGCTCATCAGTGGAAACAGTGAAATATGCCTACAAAACTAACACTGCAGAGATAGGGGCTAACTCCAGAAGAAGTAGAGATGTGCCACGTGAAGGAGCTACCAAGCAGCTCTATTTTGATCTCATCATGTTTTTGAAAATGAGAGGTGTTCCCAGTAGATGTTGAATGGCACATCATTCTTGCAACACCTCCCTCCCCTTGGCTTCTATGCACACCAAGGTGAGTAGCCACTACATGATCATAACAGCTAGATATGCTGATCCTAGAAAACTACAGGCAGGCTCCATGGTTGAATCACATGTGTTTATTTAGATTATTATTTATGTATGTGTTTATTTTCTTATTCGTTTTTTATAATGCATCAAACCCTGAGACACTTTAAGTGATGGGGAAGAGTGTAAACGATCACAGATTACGCGGCAGTCACATGTTCGCTTTGGATGACAATACAAAGCACCTCTCTGGGTACACATAACCCCAAAACCCCTGTATGTGATACGCGCTGTCTGCGGACTACCACCATGTCCGCGGACATATCGAAAATCTGACCGTGGTGAACGTAAAATTAAATAGTGTGCCCCGTTTCCCCTTTGAGGTTGGCTCTGAAAAGAGCGGTTTTGTTTTTGGGTTTTTTGCAGATGCTTGACAGACACCTGTTACTTTGTATTTTTTGTTTTTTTTTCTTCTTACTTTACTACTAAAATCTTCACATAACCTTCTCCAAAGCAACCCTCATATTCCAAAACAGCATAGCATTTCCCAAAAAAGATAAGAAAATGCCATCTTCTTTAAAATAACCAACATTACTGGAATCAATATTCTCATTATTACAAAAAAATTCACCAGCTCTAAGCATGAAAGCACACATGCCTCGGTTGATTGCACACCTACCAATGTTTTGCTGCGGACAAAAAACAGAACTATTGTCCCATATTGCCCTAGGTAGTAATCCAGAAAAAAATACTTTGGCATTTGGAAGGACGTTCATTACTGCTTGAACCAAGTGTTCCAAATCTGCCAACAAAGTAGGGGCACTGACATAGCCCAAATGAAAAGCACCATAGTACAAACCTACCAGATGGGGACTGTTCATCCTGCCCATATCTTCACAAACTTGTACAATTCCCTGTACATTGCAATCAGGCACAATGCTCCACACCACCTCCATTCCATTAACATCGAAATTGTTTGCCACATTGAGCGTACTGCTGTAAATCATGCACAAACATATCCCCAAGCACCAACACCCTGACTTTCTCCACCTCTGCCATCTTCACTACACACAGTCTCTTTCAACACAAATCCACAACCTCAACATCTGATTCGCTGATCCCTACAGTCCCCTTTCCATGCTGGATTTGCTGGAAAACCCTGGATGTGGCACGACCTATCCGTGGACAGCTGTGGTGTCCGTGATGCGTGTAACTCCTAGCCAGCCCTTCTACCCTTTCCACATCACTCTCTGTGCCATTACCTCATTGGATACCGCTAAGCAGTCACACAACCATCCACCAATCACATCCAAGACCTCTACATCTAACTTCATCATCAGAGTTCCACACTTCAAATGTACTGTTGATCACTCTAAGTACAAGTCTCATATCATTGGAAAGCACCTACTACAAAAACTATTCTACAAGTCTCCAAGATTTCTACTTACAGCTGCATCTATATCCACATGCATGAATACAAACTACAGGTATGCATATTTTATTCACAGTACATGTACAACTCTTACGAATGCATATAAACAGAGTAATGCAACTAAACCTGTGTAACCTATAAAATAACTTATTGCAATTTCTCCCATCTACTATAATCAACTGTCACTTCCAAACCTGTCTGCTATCTACAACACAGCTTTAAAAAACCAAGGGAAGTTCATACACTGAGACTGTAATTCATAGAATTCGGCGCACAAGTGGCTCACGCCGCTGGAGCAGAGTGTGCACGTGCGTCAGTCTGCGCCAGCCATGTGCATCAAAACCCATTTCAGCGCACAGCGTATTCATGGATTTTAACATCCATAACCAGCTGTGGCGCAGAGTCCCTGCAGCAGCACCAGTTATGACCCAACCCCGCCATGTGTGCCATAAACATCGCACAAATCCAGTACATGGCTCAAAGGCCATTGGACCAGCATACAGCCCCCCAACCATTACAAGGCGTGTAAATCTCCCCGCGCACCCCTCAGAATACATGCACCCCTTTTGCACTAGCGAAAACGCAAGTAAAACTGCCTACGCACCCCTCAGAATACATGTATCCCTCTCGCGCTAGTGAAAACGTGTGTAAAACTCCCTGCGCACCCCTCAGAATACACGTGCCCTGCTCGCGCAAGGTAAATTGCATGGAAAAAGACACCCCCCGTGGTGTGGGCTGCCTGTGGGGCATGGCCAGGGTGGATGGGATGCCTGTGGGGTATGGGGAGGGTGGATGGGCAGCCTGCGTGAATTTCAGGGGTGTGCGGGAAGTTTCACATGCAATAGGCCCGGTGCGAGTGGGATACGTGTATTTGGGGGGTACGCAGGGAGTTTCACACACGAGAGGGCCTGTGCGAGCGGGGTATGTGTATTAGGGGGGTACACAGGGAGTTTCACACGCGATAGGCCCTGTGTGATTGTGATACGTGTATTTGGGGGGTACGCAGGGAGTTTCACACGCGATAGGCCCTGTGTGAATGGGATACATGTATTTGGGGGGTACGCAGGGAGTTTCACACGCGATAGGCCCTGTGTGAGTGGGGTACATGTATTTGGGGGGTACGTGGGGAGTTTCACATGCGATAGACCCTGTGCGAGCGGGATACGTGTATTTGGGTGGTATGCGGGGAGTTTCACCCGCAATAGGCCCTGTTCGAGTGGGGTACGTGTGTTTGGGGGGTACGTGGAGAGTTTCACATGTGATAGGCCCTGTGCAAGCGGAATACTTGTATTTGGGGGGTACATGGGGAGTTTCACATGCGATAGGCCCTGTGTGAGTGGGGTACGTGTATTTGGGGGTACGTGGGGAGTTTCACATGTGATAGGCCCTGTACAGGTGGGGTATTTGTATTTGGGGGCTACGCAGGGAGTTTCACACTTGATAGGCCTTGGGTGAGCGTGGTATGTGTATTTCGGGGGGCACGGGAAGTTTCACACGTGATACTCCATGCGAGAGCAGGGTACGTGTATTTGGGTGGTATGCTGGAGTTTCACACGCGATTTGGCATTGTGTGCCCTCTCGGGTATGCGGTTTTCCCCCTCCGCATGCGCTGCAGGCAGCCCACGCCACAGGGGACTACCCTACAACCCTCACCATGCCCTGCAGGCAGATCACATGGCACCATGCACTTGTGAGCACACTTGTGAGCCCTGACTCATGTCCCCCACCCATCCACCCACCCACTCCCAGTGACGGGCACCTGCCAGCAGGCCCCGACTCAGGTCCCCCTGCGCCCCCACCCACCCAGCAGTGACAGGCACCTGCCAGAAGGCCCTGACTCATGTCCCCCTGCACCTGCACCCACTCGCAGTGATGTGCACCTGCCAGCAGGCCCCGACTCATGTCCCCCTGCACCCCCACCCACCCAGCAGTAACGGGCACCGGCCAGCAGGCCCTGACTCATGTCCCCCTGAACCCAAAGCACCCCCAGTGACGGGCACCTGCCAGCAGGCCCTGACTCATGTCCCCCCAACACGTCATCACGATCCACACTTATGGCCCTTATGGCCACCCAAATCCCACCCCACGCCACCCCAGTCCAAACAAAAAACCAAGTATTCCATCCACTCCACATTGAAATCCCCATGTCATGATAGATCCCAAATGACAAGTATACACATCAATACATGTCCATCAGACACACACAATGGGGGCAAGTGAATGAGAAAACCCACATCGTGACATGCACGAAACCAATGAGAGAATACCACACAAATGAAGTATGAAATCAAAATGTATTAAATACAAAATCAACGGAATGAAAGAAAATCACACAAGAAATAAAATAATAAACAAAAGGCTGGATGTCCAAAATGAATGAAAAATATATGAATGCTGAATCCAAATAAATGCAAATGAAAAGGGTTCGTCCATCAAACCAAATCCAAAGGTAAAAAAAAAGAAAACCACTGCTCCATGGGAAAAAAAAAATGAAGTAAAATCCAGTCCTGAACTATATACAGTGTAAAAATCCAGCGTCCATGAGCCCAACAATCCAAAGGAAACCTACAAAAAACCCTACCTAATAAATAATTATATACAAAAAGGTGTGGCATAGTCCATGCGCCCCAAATGAAAGAAAAATAGAAAGGAAACCTAACACTAATGAACTACATACAATGGTGGCGGGCAAGTCCTACGACTCACTTGTTGATTTCCCGGGCCAGGGCATCGTCGAGCTCCTGTTCAACGTCCTGGAGGCGGGCCTGTTGCCTGGCCATGAGGTCTCGCATGGATAATGCCATGTCCACCTCCAACTCCCTGCAAATTTCCTCGAGGCACTCAGCTGCCTCAGCGCCCTGCGCATGGAGTTCTCCGTCCCCTGACCATAGTGAGCCGTGCCTCTTCCTCCCACCGCCACTCCGCATCTATTTGCTGATCCAACCGCTGCCACACGGAAGACATTCCCAATCCAGGGTCCTCCTGCCCTCCATCCAATGCCTGCCCCTCTGATGTTGATGGGCCTGAACCATCATCACTCCCACCTTGAGCCTGCTGCTGCCGTGCATTTGCCCTGCCTGTCGATGCCTGCACGTCCTCCTCCTGCTGGGGTCCAGTTGTTGGGGTGGCCAACCCTGCTGGACCTCCGACTCCTGACTCTGTCAGGGATGTGTCCTCCACCAGCCTGGCCGTTGGGTGAGAGGCAGCTACACAGGGCACCCAGGTGATACTTGGGCCAGAAGATGGCACGGAGGATGACTGGCCCATAGGGGGTTCAGCTGAGGAGGGGGTCGTTACAAGGTCCAGCAGACGGAGAAACCCAGCACTGGTGACCCATCCTAGTAGGTAGACGCGGTCAATGAGGCATTCAAAATAATGCGCAGAGTCCTCACGAGAACCCTGCACATCAGCCCGGATGCCACGTTTACACAACACCACCCCAGCCTGGACAGGCTCAACACTGCCCCGGATTTCCACGTCCACAGGGAGAGAAAGGCCAGTTGTTGTTTGCACATTCCTTCCCTGAGAACGGGTCTGGACGAAGGCATCCCTGCTGGTGCGGGATGATGCAGTCACAGGATCGGGGACAGGATTACACACAGGCACCTCCGCGGCCACCTGTGCTGCCTCCTGTCCCTGCCCCTGGACTGCACCACTAGCACCAGTGGAATCCCCCCTCCAGACCCCTTGTGTGGCCCTTCCACAGCCTCCTCCTCAACCAAACCCCACACCAACCTGGATGACCCTGTGCCATCTTCCGCCATAGGTCCCTGTGGAGTCTCAGCTGCCCCTTCTGCTGCCGAGGAGTCCACTTCTGACCTCCGCCTCTTGGACCTACCCTCGGCAGCTGCGGCCACGGACGCGGCACCAGACTCATCACTCCCCAACGAGATGACAACCTGGGAGGTGAGCTGGGCCTTGCGTCTCTGGCTGGTGGTGGGATCCCTGCTGCTGAGCTCCACAGCACCGTCCCCGCCCTCTTCATCAGTTGACACTGCAGACAGGGAGAGACAGAACACAGGCATCAGGGCACTGTACAATGGTCTGATACACACATGACAGTTGCACATGAGTGGCAATGTCAAACTTCACACATGGCATCACACTCCCCAACACAAATATCATTTCAACCCACACACATGCGCAAATTAACAAGAATCTTGCAGCAGACAGCACCATCTATACACATACAATAGCATGAGCATCCGAAGGTTAGCCTGACATCACATGCAACACGGGGAGTGCCGAACACATGCACATATGCCACCAGACATAAATGCATCTGTACATCTCCACCACTTGTCGCAGTGAAATCATCGCCATCCATGTCACATCTGCCAATCAGCCTCCTACATGTCAGTGTCACATGCATCCATGGTGTATCACAGTGGCACACATGTCAAATACACACACATGCACATGTACATTGTGCACATACATGAAGGTGGAACCAGCATCCATGTGTCACACCACAACCATGCCACAGTTCATACACAGAAATGTAAACATGTGTGCACCCACACATGCATTTGGGCATCATGCATTTTAACACATTCACCATTGATGTGCCTCACACATGACTGGACTCACATGCAGCAGGCTCTTGTCCCTGTTCATACACATCCATACATGGGCCTACCAAGACATATGTGCAACCTGCACACTCCTGCCACACCTCAACATGCATAGCGTCCAACCAGTATGTATGTACACTTACCGCTCTACTCCGGACGGTTATGCCTCTGAAGGATCTGGAGTTGGAGCGCTGGGTCTATGCATTCCAGGACCCTCATCTGGATGTTGGTAAGGTGGACCCGGCACCCCTCTGCATGCTTTGCCTTCACGAGACACCGGGCCTTGCTGAGGGTCCTGGACCCGAAGTCCTCCCAGCGTTTCCCGACGTGTTGCACTCCGTGGGCTGCCACCCCATCCACGTTGATGGCAGCCACAATGTCCTTCCAGATCCTCTTCTGTCCTTCATTGTCGGCGCGTGAACTTCCAAAGAGGGAATCATAATGCCCCAGGACTTGCTCCACCAGGATGTCAACTTCATTGGCACTGAAGCTGGCAGCCCTCTGCCTCTCTGCTGGGGGGTTGCCACTGGTGCCAGATGGTGTTTTGTCAGACATGGCAACCCCAGAGGCAGGTGTGGGTGGGAAACTGGGTCCTGGGGCTGGGCTGTGGAGCGATGGAATACCAGTCGGGGTCTTCTGTTCCAGCAGGGGTGGTCACAGCTACTGGACCCCTGCAAATGGCTGACGTGCAGGCACCAAATAGCAGGGCATGTGTCCAACAGGCAGGCAGGCAGGCAGCAGAAGATGGCAGGTGGGAGCGTGCTCAGGGCTCTGGGGGGCAGGAAAATGGCCTTCTGGGCAGGAGAGTGGTCTTCCGTGTGTTGTCGCGTGGCTAGGTTGATACGGAGTGTTTTGGCACGTGAAAAAACTGCATGTCAGTGTGTAATTCGAGGAAAGGCCCTTAACGCGTAAGCGCGTATGTGACGTGATATGCGCAGGCGTTTCCCTCAGTACGGGTGCATCCGCACGTGGAAAAAAATCATGTACGCGTGTTAATGCGTGTAATCCGAGGAAAGGGCCTAAGCGTGTAAGAGAAGAGACGCGCACGGGCGTTTCCCTCAGCACGGGTTAAAAGTGAGCAGGGCCAGCAGTTTGCTGTACGTGCCTTTCATGGAGACCGACATGTGTGTTGCCACTTCGTGTTGTTTCTCGCGCCATCACAACTTCACAGCAGATGAAGGACGTATCTCTTCTTTTGGTGGGGGTATTGGCTAGGCGTGTTTTTCACTATCACTGTAGTCTGACGGTGAGTCGCGCATCATATTTTTCCCACTGCGGTTGCCCTTGTGTATCGCGTACCTGTTTTCGAGGTCATAGTAGCCTGTGTGTCCCACGCGTACGTGTTTTTCGTGTCCCTGGGTGCCACCGCGTACTGCGGGAGGTTAATTCCACTCACGTGAGCTACCGGGGGTTGCGTGCATGGTTTTACTGCAGTTTTGCGGTGCCTGAGCATTGCGTGACCCGTCACTTTATCACTGGGGTCACATGCAGCCTTGCAGGTGCAGGGGTGCTGTTAACATCTTGTATCCCACCCCCTTCACCCCAATTGCCCAAGACACTTGTCATGTACACCTCCCATTGGCATTACTATATCTATGCCGGCACTACTACATCAGTGCCATGGCTGGGAGGCCACAAAAGGTGAGGGGCGCCTAAGCTGGGTGTACTCCACATGGATGGCATTGACAGGGACTTGGCCGGGTTGTCCAGGGAGTAGGGGGACTCCAGGGTGTCCAGGGCGGCTGCATAGGGGGAAGAGGCACGGGTGCGCCACTTCAGCACGATGTTGTGCCACGTGTTGGTGCAGTCATGCCACCACCCCCTGCGGCTCCGGAGATACAGTTCTTGCATCTGGCACTGGCACCCATGTGACCCGCAGTCTGTTTCATCGACTGCCATGGGCCCAAGGGGAGTGGTAGCTGCAGGTGGAGCTGTGGACACCACTGCCCAGGATCAGGGTCTGCCAGCACATGCTGCGTTGGCACCTGAAGAGTCCCTGGAAGATTTCCTGGAGGTCAGGAGGCACACCGTAGGTGCACGCAGGCTGCCCTGACCGAGGCACGTGTCCCTGGGGCAGTAATGTTATCTGGTGCCCCGACCAGCCGGGTGATGGCAAGTGCATGGGAAGATGCAGCCAACACCACCCCAGTTGTGAGTCTACCATCCAGGACAGTCCCGGTCAATGACCCTGGCACAGAGGATGTTGCTGCGCAGGGTCCATTCCAGGGCACCCAGCAGCTATTGATGGAAGTCAGGGCTTCCGTCCTCGTTCCACCTGCCACTCCCTCGGTTCAACCCACCAGCGCCAGAGCCTATACTGATCAGGGTGGCATTTACCAGCCAGGGTCCGGACCACTGTCCAAGAGGAGGAAGGTTGCACCTGCAGTAGAGGCTGGGACCCCAGACACAGCTCTGGCCTCCGGCACATCGAGGATGAAGCCTTTCAGCATGCAGGAACTGGATTTCCTTGTGGACTACGTGCAGGACCACAAACGTGATATGCTAGTGTGGCTGAAGTGTCAAACTACAGCTGCCCATCGTATGTCCTACTGGAAGCAAGTTTTGGATCACGTGAGTGCATTCAGACATGAGGTGCGCGCAGCTCAAGAGTGCAAAATGCATTGGGATGACCTCAAATGCAGTACTAAGGCGAAGCGTGCCTCTAATTACAACATGACTCTGGTGACTGGCAGTGGGCCACCACCTGAGGAGGAAGACCTCACTTCGCACCAGTCAGTCGCTGCAGAGTTCATATCAGCAGGAATGGTCGAAGGAGTGTGAGAGATGTTGTACTTTGATGCCCCGTCCAGTGAGTGTTGTTGCGGGTTTGTCGAGGCCATGTGTGGTTTGCTTGTGTGATGTGTTGTGCTTGCCTGCCACTACATGTCATGTGTATATGGTTCACATGTGCAAGTCATGCAATGCTTCACTGATGCGTGCCTGCTGTGCAGGATGCTGGACATGTAGAGCAGACGGGGACTGTCCTCATGGCCACACTTGTACCCTACTCACCCAGCTGCCCCTCCGGTCCATGTTCCAGCTCACTGGCCCTTCTGCATGTAGCCTGGGGTGTCTTTCCTCTCAGCACTGGGACTATGTCATTGTATGACTGAGGTGCATGTGTCTTCTGCCTGCATCATGCGGGTACTCCACGTAGCCATGCCCCCTTGCCCCTCCACCCCCGCGCACCACAATTTCACCATGGCACTGGTGTGCATCATGTTGGTGTACTGCAATGGCCTGTTCAAGGCTCCTGTATACATGCAAACCTCCACCAGCCAACCTGCCAGACACATGCAGTGGGGTACATCCTCTGTCCTTAATGCAGGGTGTCTCACTTGGACTGTGAAGATCGCAGATGCTCCGCAGGGACAGGAATGCCCATGTGTGTCCTTGACAGGATGATCATTGTAGTACGTGTCCAGGATGACCTACATTTTATGGCATTTGATCATCCATTCCATGCCCACTCTGGCTCAGTCCAGCATCACACACAGGTTTAGGGTGTCACAGTCTGTGTGGGGCACAGGCCTCACCCTGTTTCAGGCCCACTGACTCTGTTCAACTGGTGTGGCTTCTGCACACATGGATGTACTACTGAGTTGTCAGTCGACTCAGTTGATGCAATTGACGCTAGTCAACAGTGTCTGCCAATACACAGGTCTCTGGTCACCCTTTTGCTGCCATGCAATGCCTCCCTGCATTTTCACTTAGGGATGTGGGGGGTTTGCTTGTAGCCATGCAACACATTGTATGCACATTGTACGTGATGCCTGAACTTGCCCTTGCACTGCCTTCACGTTTATTGATAGACATCATAATGTACTTGTTCATGTAGATAGGGGGTAACGTACACATGTTCTGCACTGCATCAACCCACTTCTGAGCCGTGTTAAACCCTATACATGCATACTCACTGTTGCAATGTCAAAGTCACCTAGCATGTATGGACAGTTTTTCATCCCTTCTCTGTCATGTATGCGACGGGCAAAGGTGCATCCTATGACACAAGAACTCCCTAGTGGTTGTTTAGATGAGTTGATTGGTCAATGTGCGGCCTACACCAACTGGCATAGGGCACTGATTGGATGTAGCCTGCCAATCGGGTAGGAATGACTGTGGAGCATCCTTCACATGTGTATGTGTGCACTTCCACATACATCAAAGCAAACAGCGTTATAGCTGCTTGCATTGGTGTATTGGATGCTGGTCATGTTCACAATACATGTGCATGGGGAAATTGGTGTTTTTGAATGCTTCACATGTACATATGCAAGCAGCTTCAACGTTGTGTGGTGCAACATTGCGAGTACTCACTTATGTGTTTGTGAAAGTGTCCATTTACACATGTGTCTTCCGCAGCTTTATTGTTGACTGACTAATATGCAGTTGATAGACGTTTATGCTGGTGAGATTTCTGCATTGCGCACGTTATGTGGAACAGGCATGATTCCAAAGGTTCACTGTTGTGCAGTATGTGTATGCACAGGCCCACTTAGCTACTATGGTGGGTTCTGGCCATGGAGATCTCCACAAGGAATGATGTAATCGGGCACATTCATAGCCCAATGTGCTCAACCAGGCCCTGAGGGGTGTTGTGGAGGCCTCATGTCCTGCAGCTCGGACGGTACTGGGCATTATGGTCCCTCATGCCTGGTTGCATGCCCTTGCTTTGCTTGGGACATTCACTATATCTACATGGCCCATCCCACCCGGTACGGGCCGAGCTGGAGATGATGTAGCTATATTGATGATGATGCTTTAGTGATGCATGTCTATATGCATGGTACCTGTGTCATTGTGTGTTTGGAATCAGTAGCAGCAGTGGTCAATTTGCAGTTCAGAAATGCTTATGGTGTGTTAATCTCTTAGTTGTCATCTGTCTTTTCTGCCTGTGACATGTGCCTGACAGAGGTGGTGTCTGATGGAGTTCACATACTACATTTTGTACTTGTGTAGGCTTTGCTATTTAGATACATCCATTTCTGATTTAGGGATGTGTTTGCATATAAAGGCCACTGGATGCATTGAAGGTTCTCATTTGTGTGTGACATGTCTACTTCATGTGTTGGCTGTCAATGTGATGTCTATGTGTGTGTGTTTTATGTGCTTCTGACATGTGTACTAATGTTAATCTTTTCTCTACTTTTCAGATGTTGACGCAATGGAGCCAGAGGATGGTGTTGCCATGCCAGACACAGCATTGCTATTGCACCAGCAAACCAGCACAAGTGGGGGTCATGGGGTGGTAGGCCACGAGAACCCACTTGTGTTACAGACTATCTTGTCTAGGGCTGGCAATGAGTCTAGCTCGGATGATCACTCTGACGACATTGTCGAGTTGAATGTGAATCAGGTCCATTCGTCAGGGATGAGTGATTCTGATGTGGACGCTCCTCTGTCCGTGACACCTGCACTGAGGGGCCAGACGGTGGTGGGACCTCTGCCTGTGGTGGATCGGGATGCAGGGTCACCCTCCACTCCAGTTGCTAATGTGCCTGGGGCATCACGTCAATGGAGGAATATAGTCCTGCAGCCGCGGGCGGTGCCAACCGAACAAGGACGTCGGATCCTTGGGCCCTGCAGGTGTCAAGCCCAGCAACGCGGTGGCCACTGGGGTATAGTGAGTGGGAGCAAGCCATGGTTGCCAATTCAGAACACCAGGAGCCAGCAATTGATAACATCACTCAGAGCATGGAAGGTGTGGCCATATCCGTGCTACCCCCTGCTAGGCAGGTGGAACTCCAGCAGCGGGTGGCACAGTCCACGGCCCGCTCGCTCAGGCTGGGCATGGCGGCCTCAGACAGGGCACGCCAGGCTGAAGTGGTGTCTTTGCATCAAGCAATTGCTACTCACGCAGAGGCACACATGGAGGCCATGACGGTTGACTATGAATCCCTCAAATCTACTCTGGCTGTGCTCATGATCGCAGAGGAGGCGGTCAGAGGAGAGGTTGAAGCAGCTAGAGAATACCATCTCAGCTGAGCTACGTGCTTGCCGGGAGGTGTACCAGTTGTCCAGCCAGGCCATGCAGGAAGAACTCCATGTTACACGTGTTACCTTGCAAGAGGAAGCACGCGTATCACGTGAGGTTCTACATGCTGACCTATGTGTCATCGCCGCACAGAACCAGGCTCACCCATCCGCAGACTTGATCCCGACGAGGAGCAAGCTGCGCCTAGGTGTGGTCAACCTTTTCAGCCAGAGGGTGATGAGGACGACGAGTTATCTCCCACACAGGTCGGGCTGTGCAGGAGTTGTGCCCATGGAGTTTTTTTTGTCTCAACATCATCGCATGTGGGTGTTGAGGTGCACCCTGTACCTCCCCCCTCCTCTTTGACTCCCCCCACCCGGTTGTATGTGGCCATTTTTTATTTTTATTATTAGTTTAGTTAGTTAATATAGTTTCTGATAGTTAGTTTAATTAGGTAATATAGGTTTTTTATAGTTAGTTTAATTAGTTAATATAGTTTAAAATTGCTTGTCTATTGTGCATTCATGTGACGTGTGGTGCTTTGTGGCTTTTGAAAGCATCCACTGTTTGTTCCAGCTGGCCCCTTCAAGTTTGTCTCGTGTATGTGTTTGCAGCTTGGGGTCCTGACTCACATAGGCCACTCCTGCTTCCCTTATCCATGGGCTCGCAAGGATGGTTTGGTGTAACAACCATTTCCACAAGGGCTTTGGACTTTCATCATATATGTGGCCTGTCTGCTGCTGTACTACTTGTGTTAACACCCCTAGTGGGGATTGAGTGGCTTTTATCCACGGCATGTCTGTAATCTATTTTGGTGAGTACATGATTGATGTGTCCATTGATTGATGTGGATTGTGATGTATGTTATGTTCTTCCCTGTATATGTGCTTGATGCACTTCATGCTGTAGACAGTAGCCTGCACCCTTTGCCTGTCAAAGTCACACTGAGGGTGGGAGGAGTTCTCATGTAGGTCTCTAACATGGCTAAGTGACAACCAGCATGAAGACACACACACAATGAACTTTCCAGCATTATTAATATCTTTTATTCCCTTTTTGCAGGAAAATGAGCCTCCAGACTACCTTTGCCAGCAGACACAAGGCCACGTACTACTGAAACCTGGCCACGTTTGGTGGTGCAGACGTGCGCATGTGTGCGCAAGCAGAAGCACAGGGCTTGTGCTCAGACGTCTGACAGAAGCAGACGTGTTTCCAGGAGCTCCAAGCAAGGTGAGCAGCATAAGGGGCCACACCGCAGCCAACCTTCCACCAGGCCACTTGCACATGCATGCTAAGTAGTGCCAGTGCTGGGGAGCTTGGCCAGGTATTGTTGTAGAAGCACACCGTACAGCTAAAATGCGTTGAGGGACAAATGCCAAGTAGCTTTACAAGTTGTCAGGTGCACATGCAGGGGCTGTCGCACATATCCTCCAGTCCCCCCTGCTCCATAGACGCTGAGTTATTAGCGCAGTAGAGTTCCTAGCCAGAAACGTATACAGCGCACAGGGACACCCAGCGAGACACAGACTTGTGTGCAGTGCATATCATTTGCATGTGCAAATTGCCACTTGCACTACATATTGTAATCAATGGCTGCCAGAAAACGACTTGTACTGAAGTTGCACCTCGCTTTACGCATCTAGCAACTCACCCATGGACCATTCTATCATGTGTGATTCTTGACGCATTGGTCTTCCATTTACCGCACGCCCACGTGCGCCTGCCTTACTGCATTGACAGTGTATGAACCATCACGGGGGCAAGCTAACGTATACGTAGATAGCAGCAGACAAGAGTGTTTGTTTGTGGAGAAGTCACTTACTTTGGGGCATGAATGGTGTTGTGTGTGTGTTGTAAAAACACACAGATTAGTAACTCACACTCTCTTTGCAGCATTGAACTAATCCTGTTACCGGACCTGAGAGTGCGCAGGCAGGAGGCCAGCACTCACCCCAGAGATAAGTCTCTCTTTGTCTTGCATTTGACTCATTTAGTACAATGGGCATGTATAACATGGTTTCTCTGATTGAGTATGTGTTATTGTCAATATTTGTATTTTGTATTTTGCCTACTTTCCCTTGCCAATCCAACCCCCCTCTCCTGCCCCTCTTTCCGGTTATCCTGAATACCAATGCCTGTCCAAACAATGGATCCCTGACCCTCTTTCACCACTGGGGTCTCGGAGGCCTGTGTAAGTTTTACCTTGCAGGCACCCAGACCACAGAGGGGGTGGTTGGTTCGTGTCACTCCTGCACCTGGAGACCGGAGCTGTGAGACTACCCATCAGTTGTTGCATCCTCATTGTATGTTGTGTCCTGAAAAAGGTACCCATCCTGTTGAACCATTGTTGAACTGTGCTACCTTGGTAGTTCAATCATTCTGCTTGTACATGTGCCTGGACTCTTTTTTCCACTTCAAGTAATCTACTGCAGACTCTTCCAGGGTTTTTTTGTGCCTGGAGGCTTTTTCCCTGGTTTGGGGGTTTGGCTCTTTGGAGGTCTCTGCGATTTTGTATTTTTACCAGTCAAGGAGGCCTCTGAGGGGGCTGGACCCTATTTACATGCAAGGTGGAACATAAAGACCAAGGGGTAGGGGGATCCTATAGCCAGGTAGACTAAAAGGGAGAAGGCTACATACCCCAGACACAGTTGTTCAGAAGGTCATGGTGATGGGTAAATGAGGGAGGGCCTTTTGTTGTTGGAGAGTAAGCCTGGGCTACAGTGTTTGGGCACTCTCTGACAATGTCATTTTGGGGAACTATGTACATGTTGTGGTTTGACATGCTGGGGTGTACACATGGGCAATGTTCGCATGTGATGTGTACAGGACACTGAGGGTCACTTGATTTCACATGCATATATTGAGTGCATGTCTCTACTGACACACACAGTTACACAATATTCCACCACACGTACAACCACCCTTCCATGCCCACAGGTGTACACAGAATGCCTTCTCTGGCACGTTGTGTCCCTGCAGCGCATGATCAATTGCCATTTGGGAATCGTGTGCTTGCGTCAATGGGTTGTTTATTTTGTTTGTCCTTTTGATGTGATGCTCAAGATGTATCTCCAACACAATGGCTGCTCACTGTGCTGTGTGCTGTGCAGTGTGCTGCAGGAGACACACACAGCACACGGGTTAGGGAGTAGCCATTTTGCCTTGACCAATGTGCATGTGAACTGGCATTCAGTCTTTTGTTCATGCTAACACTGGTGGAAAGCATTTGTGTTTGACTTGGTATGTGTGGGAGGTTGTTGGTCAGTCATTTCATCGGATTCCATATCAGGCGTCATTGTGTCGGGCCACTTCCCATTTATCACATGTCACTTCTTATGTAATTGGTCATGTGTTGGGCTTTTGCTGTTGCATGCCATGTCATGGTGTGGCAGACAAGGGTGATGTGGGTTGGGAGGGTTTGGGTGACATACCAGTGATTGTCATGGCCTGTTTTGCAGGGGGTGTTGTGATACACACCTTGTATGTGTTCCTTCTGGTCACACAGGATTGGTTATGTTTAAGTAGATGCACACAATGTAGAACTTCCGTGGCAACATTCTCAGGGTGGTAAGGTTGTGACAGTTGGCTGTCTCTTTGTCATCATCGATTGTCACCTGGTATGTGCCAGGCCTGTGTGCACTCTGCAGGGGTGTGAGTTTAGGTGAAAAATGTGGCCACAAGCTGGGTTCGGGCTGCCTTGCCACGTGCCCTTTCCCCTCGCATGGGCAGCGCCTGTGCCTGTGGTTGGGGATGTGGGGGCACCACCATGTCCACCATTACGTCCCACCGTGTTGCAACATTGTGCAGAACACATGCTGCCACAATGATCCTGTACACTAGTGGGGGTGCATAAAGTAGCTGGCCGCCAGAGCGGTCAATGGAGCGGAAGCGTGGCTTGAGCACTCCGAATGTGCGCTCCACTATGGCCCTGGTTGCAATATGGGCAGCGTTGTATCTTACCTTGGGTGGTGTGGTGGGGTTCCGGATTGGCGTCATCATGTGGTTGCTCAGAGGGTAGGCACTGTCCCCTGGGGAGGTGATAATGGTTGTGATTAGTTGGGTTTGTGTATTTGTCTGTGTACAACATGCATGCATTTGCACAGGCATTTGTACTCACCTAGGAGCCATGTGTTGCCATGCTTCCACAGCTTCCAGGGCCTGGCTCAGGGCGGACATTCTGTATATGAAACCGTCATGGGTTGAGCCAGGGTAGTTTGCATAGACAGAGGTAATGATTCCCTTTGCATCGCATACAACCCTCACATCGATGGAATGCCAGTGCTTGCGATTTCCAGAGATGTGCTCAGTGGCCCTAGGTGGACGTAGGGCCACATGGGTGCAATCTATGGCACCGAGCACTTTGGGGAAGTGTGCCACCCTGTAGAAGTTCTGGACCATGGCCTGCCTTTCTGCGGGTGTTCTGAGCATGTATATGTGCCTGCGGACTGAGGGGCACGCAGTCACGATTGCCAACACCTGGTGTAGGCAGCGTGACTGCGTGCCCTGTGAGACCCCCACTATGGCAGTTGTCCACTGAAATTACCCAGTGGCCAAAAAATGCAGGACATTGAGCACCTTCTCCAAGGGGCTCAATGCTTGGGAGCACAGGGTGGGTGATGTAAGGTCATTTTCCCACTCCCTGACCAGGTCTAGGATGATACGAGGTGGAAACCTATACCTGCCATAGACCTGGTCATCAGGCATCCCAAAAAGGCTGGTCCGGGGCAAAAAATGCGGGGCCTGGCTATTCTCCTCCTCCTGCGGTGTCCCACGATCAGTGATGCGACAAATGGGGCATTCATTCGTAGCTGTATATACATGTTTGTTGTTGTGCGCAGGTTTATACTGCGTGCAGGGACGCTTCCACCTGCCTGCGTGTGGTGGACGTGTTGACGCCTGTCCGCGTCTTTTGGCGTGCACGGGTTTCCCGTATTCGAGTCAATGAACACATGTTGTCGCGTGCGTGTGGGCGTTCCGTGTATTTCCCTGTAGTACTTCCCCAGTTACGCCTTCTTTATCACACATTGTTCCCCATTCCGCATGTTACGCCCTGTGTCCCGCCCCCTTTTTCGTGTGTGCCCCGACGTTGTGCGCTTTCGCTGTGCGCGTCGCGCATGGCATTTGGGATGTTGCTGTGACATGTTCGCCCGTGCGCACCACGCTCGGATTTGGCGCACATCCCGCAGTAAACACACGCAGGCCCTTCCACGAATCGCACGCGTGCACTTGCTTTTTCATGCTTGCGCCAGCTTGCGCCAAGATTTTCGGCGCACATTTGTTCAATGAATCGGCCCCTTAATATTCTACTCCTTTGCCAACCATGTTGAACTAACATATTGTAAATAAAATATAAAGGCTGCACATAGTCAAATGAAATGCATGCATACACTATGTTCAGATATCAAACACGAATACTACTGCAAAAACATAAAATCAATGTCTAAATTAACATCAGTGCTATAAACACACAAAATTACTAGCTTCTTTCTTTTACAATTGCAGTGAAGGCCACTCTCCTGAAAATCAGCAGCATCTGAACTACAAACAGCATATCCGAAGAAACCTGCTCAATCCACAAAAAAAGAGTATGTGCAATACTACCTTAATATTATTGCCGTTACTTAAACACACTGTCCCTCATTACGACCCTGGCGGAAATCGTGGTGCAAAATGCACCATGGAGCACGGCGGAAAGCTGCCGATAGCGCCATGGGGGTTGGCAGATTTACCGCCCCATTCCGACCTTGGCGGGGCGGTAAATCCCCATTCCCCATTTTACCCTTCCCCATTCCCATTTTTGCCCCATAGGGTATAATGGGAGTGGGGAAGGCGTTAATTACGCCACCGTAAAATACGGTGGCGTAATTAACAACAAGGTCCCGTAGCGCCATGGATTTCTCCGCCCGGAAAAACCAGGCGGAAAGCGCTCCATGGCGCTACGGAACTCGTAGTAGGGCGGACGGGTCCGCCGCGAATACCGCTGGCGTAGACCCACTCCGCCAGGGTCGTAATGAGGGCCACTGTAATTTGTGCACCAAAAAAACTGAGATTTCTGAACCATTCTGCCCACAAAGCCCCATTTATTAAACAGGGATTAGCAGGCAGAATGGCACACCAATCCCCATTTTTTGGAACACAAATAACATAACTCAACCCCTAGAATGTTAGTATTACAAAACAAAGAACTGTTTCAATTTTATACCATTAGACTTACTATTAGTGCTTCTCCTCACCACTAGCTCACTTTCTACTGTCATCTGAACCGCAGTATAGTAACACAGAAATAGAATAGCCTTCCTAACTAATTGTAGCTGCCCAATGCATAATCACACACCACCACATACATCTTTACCATCATGCTCAGACACTCATGCACACAGCACACATACATTGCAGAACGGCCCAACCCATGCCTTCTTTTTTTTTTCAACAGACCCAAAGAATGCCTACCAAAAAGCAAGTCTGTAGAAAGCAATGCAGAAATAGAGCAAATGAAAATAAATGTGTCCAAAATAAGCATCCATCTCTAGCAGAGTTTGTACAAAAAGTTCAAACATAACAGCCAATACAGTCATTTAGCAAAACAAAACAAGCTTCCAGTACAAAAACTTTGCCTCCTCTATCAAAATGTAAAATGAAACAGAACATGATTAACAAAAATTCAGCTACCTCTACTGCTAAAACAGCTCCTAAAAATCTTGATATACTAGCAAGTAACCATACCACAAAAAGTATTTTAGCAAAAATGTTCCACCACAGAGTCCTTCAGAATCTTATAAAAACAGGAGACAAATCATGCACAACCCTTAAAACCTCCCGTAGAAAAGTAATCTTAGAGGCTTTGATAGACAGTGCAATCCTTCTCAAAAGAAAGTTATTTATTTTAGTGTTAAACAGAATGAAACCACTAACAAAGCTAACTACTAAATAACAAAAAAGACTTCTCAATAAACGGAATGTCAACAAAAATAACTTCTTAAATATCTGTGGAGGTAAATGGAGTCACACCAAGAGCACAGAACCATACTGTGAAGAATGCATACAAACAAACCCAAACAAACACAATAGCCATACATAGCAGTGGACGAGGTTTTAAAAACTTAATAATACCATAATGCAACAAAAAATACTGCTTACAAAAATATCGACAGAAAACTCTGAATTACCTCTTCATTCAACTGAACCAGACCGTCCAGTATACAAATGGCCATGCATGTCAATGTGTAACATTCCCAAAAAATCTTTCAAATCTTTACGCAAGTTCCTCAATCAGTATGTGAAAGGCAAAGACAAAATCAAAATGAAACTGCTGCAAAATATGGATACCTGTCCTGTGCGCAAATTCACAGGACTACAAGGACATTCATTAGCCTGCATTTCAGGACCTATTTGCAAAAGCACCTTCCGTCATATCAAATTGATATCAACACATCATTCAACTATAAGAAATCTTGTCTATAAACTGTACTATGCTAAAAGTCCTGCTTTAGCACTAGCCAATTTAAATAACAATCTTCTACATGGTACAGCCAAAGACCTACTCGAAGAAATCGAGCATATCCAGAAAAAATATTTTGGAAGTGAAAGCCCCTTACAAAATGCAATAGCTTTACAACAGATTAGTAACAATTCTACATATGGCAACCTTCTACTACGCACATACAAAAAAGAAATATTAAAATTTCAAAGTACATCCGCTGAGGTACCAAACCATGTGTGTCTGTGTGTGTTGCCGCAGAAATTTTTATAAAAGTAACACAAAAACTATAGACGTAACATACAAAATAGAAGACAATGAAGATTACAAATGGTTTGAATTAGCTCTCTACCTTATAGCAGAAAACAAATGCGAAATAACTGACTCCTTAGTAATTTGTAGTTACTGCACTACAAAACTTGACAACAACCAAACTCCTTCACGTGCTACCACAAATAATTAGGAATTATTCCCACTACCAAAACCCCTCCAACAACTCAATTTATATGAGAGCATCATAATTCAAACAGTGCACCCATTTCAAGCAATAATACGCCTTCCACCAAAAACAGCAAAATTACCTTCCTCTGAATTGGTAAAAGGCATTCATGGCAAAGTAGTTTATCACCATTAGATCTAAAAGAAAATGTGCACACTCTGAGAGTGCAATGTCCAATAGAGCAATCTTTAATTGTCTTAGTAAATGGTGTACCTACAAAAGACAAACAAAAATTGGCAACAACTCATAGACCTACATAAAGTTAGACAAGCCTCGCAAAATCTAAAAGACAATAATGAATACTATAAAGAAATAAATATTGAAGAAAACTTAAGGGAAACAACTGAAATAATTCAATAGTAACCAGAAACTGGCCAGTTCCAATTTCTAGATCCTGCTACAGTATCCAATATTTTGGACCATTATACAATTCATCCATTACACTCTAATGACACCATAGATGATGCACTAGAAACGTACCAAATGCGACAAACCAAAGGATCACCAATCAGCATATGGGAAAAAAGTATAGAAGCACGTGCTTTTCCTCTACTCTTTCCTACTGGCAAAGGAGGAAGGTACGATGATAGACCTATTCAGATAACAGCATCAGAATACTGCTCATTACGAATGTATTCGGAAGATCCCAGATTTAGACAAAATGTGGAATACATATTCCACCTACTCTTTGAAAGTGAACTAGCAACTTGTTGTATGATAAGAAACCTTGGCCCACCCACTTGGTTTGTTACATTAAGTTGTGCAGAATATGCATGGGAAGATTTACATGATTTCCTACGCATATCAAACAAAAACAAAACAAACATAGATATACTAATACCTGGAGAACTTTGCTCTCTAGATCCTGTTAATGTTTCAAGATATTTCCATCATCGTTTCATTGCTATGTTATGTTATGTCATGTTAATTTGCATTTATATAGCGCCTTACATACCATTGGTATGGTCTAAAGGCGCTGGTAAGTTTAACGCCCTTGGGAACCGAAGTTCAGGTCAGTTAAGAGAGTAGAGAGAGTCAAAGGTGCGTGTGAGCACCGGATATGTGTGCAGCTGGTGTGGTATTCGTGTAATAGCTGCTTCTTAGTGGTAGGTGGGGTGGTTGAGAGATCAAGAGTATGTGTTCGTTCTGGCAGGATTTATCCAGACCGATTGTGGCTGCGTTAGGCCTCAGGCGAACGCCTGACTGGGAGGTGAGTAACCAGCAGTGTTTAGTCAGAGTGATGGGGAGTATGAAGCAGATGTTGGTATGAGAACAGTTATACCGAATGGTGTCATAGTATCTCTGTGTTCTAGTTGAATGGTGGTGTAAAGAAGAGAGTAAGCGTGGTGATGTGCTATGGTGGGCTACATGCTCTTCAGACGTTCCATGCATTCCAAACCTTTCCATGTAAGTCGCGCAATTCTATGCACTCTAGCCCGCTCCATGCACTGCAGTCTGCTCCACGCACTCGAATCCGCTCAATGCACTCCAGTCCACTCCAGGCACTCCAATCGGTTCCAAGTACTCTAATCAGTTCCACGCACTCCACTCCGCTCCATGCACTCCAATCCGTTCCACGCACTCCAATCCGTTCTACACACTCCCATCCGTTCCATGTACTCCCATCCGTCCAGAGTATTTCTAAGTTGTTTTATGCACTCGATCCACATATTTCACCCGTACCACATACTTAATCCGTTCCATCCACATGTTTCACCCCTTTCATCCATATATTTCACCCGTTCCATCCACATATGTCACTCGCTCCATCCACATACGTCACCCATTCTATCCACATACATCACCCGTTCCAACAACATATGTCACCTGTTCCATCCATATATATCACTCGTTCTATCTACATACGTCACCCATTGCATCCACAAACTTTACCCGTTCTGTCCGCTCAAGGCCCTCAATGGCTCTATGTAGTCATCTGCTCTATGCACTCATCCGCTCCACGTACTCATCCGCTCTAAGCACTCATCCGCTGTAAGCACCCATCCGCTCTAGGCACTCATCTGCTCTAGGAACTCATCCGCTCTGCAAGCTCTACGCACTTATCTGCTCTACGCACTCATCAGCTCTACGCACTGATCTGCCCTACGCAATCATCCACCCTACGCACTCATCTGCTCTATGCACTCACCTGTTCTACGCACTCACCCGCTCTCATGCACCCCTCCGCTCTCACTCAGCCTCCGTTCCCACCCACTCATTCACTCTTACGCACTCATCTGCTCCATACATTTGTCTGCACTACTCACTAGTCTGTTCTACGCATTCATCCACTCTACACATTCCACCGTTTTTACACACTCCTCCGTTCTGCGCCCTCTTCCACTCTGCGCCCTCTTCCACTCTGCGCACTCTCCTGCTCTGTGCACTCTCCCGCTTGGTGCACCTAAATTTGGTCAGGACAGTGATGCCACTGTTTTGCAGTTCATCCAAAAATATGTCACTTGTGAAATCCTTCACAAAGTACACATAGTGACCTTCATGGACAGATTGTACAATTTCAAAGACACAAATGTGGCAAATATTGTCGTCACAAATACAAAAGCAAAGGGAAATACTACACCAAATGTTGCTTTGGTTTCCCTTGACCAGTTACAGAAACAGGTGAAGTGAACAACTTCATGTCTTCAATTAGACATAGTGTTAAAGGTAAATCACCTAAGAACACATATTACATAATAAGAACAGAAGAAGCAAAATATATCAATGATTACAATGCAATCATTGCTCTCTTATGGAATGCAAACATAGATGTGCATTACATTGCAGACAAGTCCGCTGCAGTTGCACGATATGTTACAGCCTACTTAACAAAAGCAGAAAAAACAGAGCTTCAAGACCTCTGGAATGACCTATCATCGGACAAAATACTATCTCAGAAATTGTACAGCTTAGGCATAAAAATGCTCTCTCATAGAGAATGTGGCTCCTATGAAGCTGCAGATCGTTTAACCGGTAGTACTTTGTATGGAAAATCTGAAAATATGGTATGGCTAAGTCTTGGTCCTGCTAAATCTAGAAAAAGAGTTCTCAGATCATACAACAACATAGAAACAATAGCTGAAAATGATCCCAACAGCCAAGACATTTTGAAAAACAATTTACTAGACACATGATACCCAAACAGGAGTAGCACTATGGAAACCATGTGTCTATACCACATAGCCCAAAACTTCACATACAAAAATAATATAAAACCCGATGAAAAAAAGGTAGATATAGAGTGACAAATTGTGAAGGCAGCTTAGTGAAACTTACCTAACCAAGCTTAATTAATCATATCAAATTGTCATTAAAAACTCCTCAACATAAAGAACTATATTACATGTCCCTGCTACAACTTTTTAAACCATGGAGAAAAGAAGAAGAGATAATAGAAAACTATGACTCCTATGAAGACTCTTTCAAAGCAAATGAAAGCACTATCACCGATGTAAACTTTACACAGTATAAAACAATGTTGCACAATGAACAGCAACACGAAGAAGAACTCCAGGCCCAACTAGATAATGACACTCCTGACAGTAGTCAACCTTCTGTAACAGGAAGCCAAGATCCACTGGGACAGCCACTAATAGCAAATGAGGCAGAATTCGCTATGACAGAAGTTGAGAACACCATGTGTCACTATGAAGAAGATGCAGAAGACTTAACTGTACTACAATTAAAATTGAACAAAGAGCAGCATACCATTTTTCAAGAAGTAACAAAACAAATTGCACATGGTGTACAACATGAAAATAAAGAATGTACCTGTCAAAATTACAAACCTATACTACTATACGTAAGTGGTGAAGCTGGTTCAGGCAAAACATTCTTAATCAAAATCATCAGCAAGTTCCTTCAACAATTGACAAACAACACACTGTCAGCTGTTGTAACTGCCCCCACAGGTTTAGCTGCCTACAACATAGCGGGTGTCACTTTACACTGATCACTACTCCTTCCAGTAGAACACCAAACCAAATTAGAATATTACAAACTTTCTACAGAAGCTGCAATGGAACTACGCAGAGTGCTAAAACAAATGAAAATGCTACTAATAGATGAAGTGAGCATGGTCGCCAACCTAATGTTGGCTTTGATTCACCTCAGATTATAAGAAGTACTTAAAACAAACTACAAAGAGCTCTTTGGAGGAAAACACATTATTGTTTTCGGAGATCTTCTTCGATTCACACCAGTGAAAGGTGAACCTATTTTCAAACCTTTGGACACAAACTCTGCCATAAAACTGTTGACAGCATAGGAAATTTCAACCTTTGGCAACATTTTCAATACAAATAATAATTTTGCATTTATATAGCGCTACAAACCCTCAGGTATCTTATTATTACCCACGGTGTGTGGTGCTTATTTATCGACCTCGGAAGGATGAAAGGCTGAGTTTGGCCCTACTGGGATTCAAACCTGCGTCAGCAGGCTCTGCACAGATGTCAAAGTAAGCACTCTACTCGCTGTGCCACTTGACCGGCTTATATATAACAGAGAAATAACAGAAAACATGCGCCAATCTGCAGACCTCACTTACGCCAACATTTTAAAAAGTATTAGAGTTGGTGTACTATCTCAAGAAGAACAAGCAATATTAAAAACCTGGCACATCCATGGACGTATGGCCATAACTCAGTTGCTACTGATGTCATGGAACAATTAGCACACAAAAATGTCAATTGCATGTCCTTAATGCCAACTGTTGCAAGCCGTTCCAAATTCAATTAAACAATGTTGAAAAAAGAAATGCAACCAATAATTGAAATTTGCTCCACAGACAAACTGGACATACATGGTAAGCCACTATCCATGTGTCAACAAGCCACAACAAGACTAAATACCTTAGAACATTCTATCTCCAACACAGCTGGTTTGGAGAAAATATTAAAATTATCCTTAAACTGTAGAGTAATGCTTAATCGTAACCTTGACGTGGAGCAAGGACTAGTTAATGGAGCACTGGGTACAGTTCTTGGCTTTCAAACATGTGACAACAACATTCAGTTTGTCAATATTCCCTTCAACATACTTTCAGAAGTAAAAAGGATAGGGCGCTCAACAGCTCGATTCCTTCTTTTCAAAGACATGTATGTATGCAGAGAACAATTTTCTCTAACTCTAGCATATGCAGTCACCATTCACAAATCACAAGGTCTTACCCTAGATAAAGCATTGATAGATATTAGGAACACAGTCTTCAAAGAAGGCATGAGCTACATAGCACTATCACGCTTACGTACACGTGACGGTCTATTTCTAATCAACTTTGATGCAAGTAAAGTAAACGCTGATATTCCTTGCATTTTAGAATACAATAGACTACGTTCACTATACACCCCCATCTAAAAACATATCCTGTTCCACAAAAAGGAAAACATTGTAAAAGAAAACTAATTCAAACAGCAATGCAACAGGATCTCACCGCAAATCCTCCAAAGAAGCTAATACTTCATCAATTACCACAACCAAAGAAGAATCTATTACTCAAAGTAACTCAGATACTTCTTCAAAGAAGCAACACACACTCCGAAAAAATGACTTGGACACAGAACTATCTGGTCCATTCAAATTTTCAAATATAACTGGTGTAAATTGCTACGCAAATGTAGCAATCAATATTCAATTTCAATTGCCACCAATTGTTGACAACATTTACTTACACAGTACAGACCAATTGTGTTTGCAAATGTTAGTCCTTCATAGAAACGCAACCAACAATCTTGACAACACATACAGGGGGTAATTCATAGAATTCGGCGCACAAGTGACTCATGCGGCTGGCGCACAGTGGACGTGTGCGCCAGTCTGTGCCAGCCACGTGCACCAAAACCCATTACAGCGCACAGCGAATTCATGGATTTCAACATCCATAACCAGCCGTGGCACAGAGTGGTGCAGCGACCCTGCAGCAGCACCAGTTACGCCCCCAAACCTGCCCCATGCGCCATGAACAGTGCACAAATCCTGCACATGGCGCACAGGCCAGTGGACCAGCATACAGCCCCCCAACCACGAAAACATGTGTAAAACTCCCCACGCACCCCTCACGTACCCCACTCGAGCTGCCGAAATCGTGTGTAAAACACCCCGTGGACCCCTCAGAATGCACGTACCCTGCTCTTGCTAGCAAAATTGCGTGTAAAATACCCCGCACACCCCTCGGAATACACATACCCCGCACGCGCTAGCGAAATTGTGTGTAAAACACCCTGCGCACCCCTCAGACTACACGTACCCCTCCTCCGCCAGCGAAATTGCATGTAAAACACCCAGCGCACCACTCGGAATACACGTACCCCGCTCGCGCTAGCAAAATCGCATGTAAAACTCACTGCGCTCCACTCGGAATACACGTACCACTCTTGCGCTAGCAAAATCACGTGTAATACTCCACGCGCACCTCTCGGAATACATGCATGCAGGCCATCCACCCTCAACATTCCCCACAGGCAGCCCATCACCCCAGTGCATGTCCCACGGGCTGCCCACACCGCAGGGTGGAGTTTTACATGTGATTTTGCTAGCCTAGAGGGGTACGTGTATTCTGAGGGGTGCGCGGGGTGTTTTACACTCGATTTCGCTAGTGCGGGCGGGGTACTTCTATTCTGAGGGGTGCGCGGGGAGATTTACACGCGATTTCGCTAGCGCGAGCGGGGTACGTATATTCTGAGGAGTGCACGGGGAGTACCACATGTGAATTGGCAGTGTGGGTCCTTCCAGGTGTGCCCTCGCCCCCCTCCCCAGGCCCTGCAGGCAGCCCACACCACAGGGGACTATCCTGCACCCCCTGGCCATGGCCTGCAGGATGTCCACACCACAGGGGACTACCCTGCACCCCCTGGCCATGCCCCGCAGACAGCCCACACGACATGGGACTACCCTGAACCCCCTGGCCATGCTCTGCAGGCAGGCCATCCACATTGGCCTTTACCCGCAGGCAGCCCACACCACACAGGACTTCCCTGTATCCCCTGGCCATGCCCCGCAGGCAGTCCATCCACCCTGGGCATGCCCGGCTGCCAGCCCACATGGCACCATGCACCATTGAGCCCTGACTCATGTCCCCCCTGCACCCCCACCCACCTAGCATTGATGGGCACCTGCCAGCAGGTCCCGACTCATGTCCCCCCTGCACACCCACACACCCAGCATTGATGGGCACCTGCCAGCAGGCCCCGACTCATGTTTCCCCCTGCACCCCCACCAACCTAGCATTGACGGGCACCTGCCAGCAGGCCCCGACTCATGTCCCCCGGGCACCCCCACCCACCCAGCATTGACGGGCACCTGCCAGCAGGCCCAGACTCATGTCCCCCCTGCACCCCCACCCACCCAGCATTGAAGAGCACCTGCCAGCAGGCCACGACTCATGTCCCCCCTGCGCCCCGACCCACCCAGCATTGACGGGCACCTGCCAGCAGGCCCTGACGCATGTCCCCCCAATACATCATCACAATCCACAATCATGGGCCTTATGGCCCCCCAAATCACACCCCACGCGACCCCTGTCCAAACACCCAACCAAGTTTTCCATTCACCCCACATAGAAATGCTTATTATATGATACAACCCAAATGGCAAGTATGCACATCAACAAATGTCTGTCTCACACACACACACAATGGGTGCAAGTGAATGAGAAAACCCACATCGTGACATGCATGAAAACCATGAGAGGATACCACACATTGAAGTATGAAGCAAAAATGTATTGAACACAAAAGCAAGTGGATTAAATCAAATCACACAATAATGCAAATACGAAAGAAAATGCAGCATGATCCAAAACAATGAAATATAAAATATGAAAGAAGAATCCAAATAAATCCAAATGAAAATGGGTCCAAAGTTTCTGTCCAGCAAACCAGATCCAAAGTAAAAAAATAAGAATAATCCATTGTTCCATGGTGAAATTAAAAAGAAATGATGAGAAATGCAGTCTTCAACTATATACAAAGAACAAATCCAGGGTCCATAAGCCCAACTATTGAAAGGAAACCTACTAAAAACCCTACCTAATAAAGAACTATCTACAAAAAGGTGGGGTCCAAGTGCCCCAAATTAAAAAAAAAACATAAATGAAACCTAACACTAATGAATTATATACAATGGCGGAGGGCAAATTCTACGGCTCACTCAGTGATGTTCCGGGCCAGGGCATCATCGAACTCCACGTCGATGTCCCGGAGGCGGGCCTCTTCCCTGTCCTCGTGGTCTCTAAGGGATGCAGTCATGGCCTGTTCCAACTCCCTGCGAGTTGCCTCGAGGCACTCAGCCCCCCCTCAATGCCCTGCGCATCGAGTTCTCTGCCCTGACCAAAGTGAGCTGTGCCTCCTCTGCCCACTGCCGCTCTGCATCTATCCACTGGCCCAACAGCTGCCACACGGAAGACACTCCCATTCCAGGGTCCTCCTGCCCTCCGGCCAATGCCTGCCCCTCTAATGTTGATGGCCCCGAGCCATGATGCCTCCCTCATTGAGCTTGCTGCTGCCTCCGATGCAACTGCCTCTGCCAGCACGATGGCATCCAGGCTGATGGAATCCACCAGCGCCATTGTGCACGTGCCCTTCCTGATGATGCCGGCACATCCTCCATCTGCTGGGGTCCAGTTGCTGGGGTGTCCACCCCTGCTGGACCTCCGACTCCCGACTGTGGCAGGGATGGGATCTCCACCGGGCTGGCTGCGTTGGTCGGGGCAGGTCCACAGGGGGCCCTGGTGGCATCTGGGCCAGAAGACGGACGACTGGCGCATAGTCTGCACAGAGGAGAAGACGGCCGCCAAAGTTCCCAACACATGTAGAAAAACCCCGACCATGGCCCCTCCCAACTGGGCCACGTTGGCACGCAGCTCTTCGTGATAACGTGCATGCTCCTCCCAGGAAGCACACACGTCATCACGAATGTCACGTGTGCGCAACACGACACCAATCAGGACGGCCTCCATACGGTCACGGGTCCCCTTGTCCGCAGGTAGAGGAGTGTCAGATGACGTGGACATCCCCCCTACCTGCGGACGGGCCTAGGACGCGGCATCCCTGCTGGTGCATGGTGGTGCAGTCACAGTGTCAGGGACAGTGACATGCACAGGCCCCTCCACAGCAACCTGTGCTGCGTCCTGCCCCTGCTCCTGAACTGCACCACTTGCACCAGTGGTACCAGCCCCAGCAGCCCCATGTGCGGCTCAGTAGCGGCCTCCTCTGTGCAAACCACCAACCTGAATGGCTCCACACCGTCTTCCGCCGTTGCAAGCCCCTGTGGGGCTCACCCACCCCTTCCACTGCAGCTGTAGTGGCAGACGCGGCATCAGTCCCCTTGCTCCTGGATGATGGTAATTCCTGGGAGGGTGGCTGGGCTTTGCGACGCCAACCGGTGGAGGCATCCCTGCCGCTTTGCTCCACAGCGCCGTCTCTTCTGCACTCGCCGCTGTGTAGAGGGAGACATAGAACACAAGTATCAGGGTACTGTACAATAGTCCCCTAGACAGGAAGCAATAGCACATGAGTGGCACTGTCAAACGTCACTTCCATCATGTCCCTCCACAACACATGGGTCAGTGCAGGCAACACACATGCAGAAACAGGCATGGCACATGTCAAGAACATTTGCATACATGTCCAAGGAACTGTTGAAACATACAATGGTGGTTTGAAACACACATGCATCATGGGTCATACTGATCACATGCACACGCATTGCCGTAGTTTCATCCATCTGGCCTCGTACACCCCAGACACAGTGGATACAAGGATGACTAGGCTGCATCAGTGAACAGGAACATTGTCACGGGCATGTGTCATGCATCCATGGCGTTTACAAGTCACACACACACTACTCAGACACATAGTCATGTACACATTCATGTCCTTGACAGCAGCACCCAGCTCTTACACCTCATCCATGTCCAACAACAAAGACTGGCATGCATTCATATGTGCATTCCGCATGTTGCTCCGGATGTTGCATTTTGACACATGCACCATCCATGTGGTTCACGCATGACTGGTCTCACATGCAGCACCATGATGTCCCTGCACACACACATCCATACATGGCCTATGTCACACATACAGGCAAATAGATGACTACCAGCACACTGCAACATGCCCTGTTTCACACAGCAGTGCTTGGCCACTTACCGCTCGACTCCAGATGGGCCTGCATCCTGAGGATCTGGTTGCGAAGCACTGGGCGAATGTGCTCGAGGAGCCTCATCTGCTGGTTGGTAAGCTGGCCCCGGTGCCCCACTGCATCCTCTGCGTCTAAGAGGCACCGGGACTTCTTGAGGGTCCTGGACTTGTAGTCCTCCCAGCGCTTCTGGACGTGTTTGATGTCACGGGGTGCCACCCCCTCCGCGTTGATGGCACCCACTATGTCCATCCAGATCCTCCTCCGTCCTTCCTTGTCACTGCGCGATGGCGTGAAGAGGGCATCAAATTGCCCCAGTACTTTCTCCTCCAGGATGCCAACTTCATTGGAAGTGAAGCTGGCAGCCCTCTGCCTCTCTGGCTGGGGGTTGCCACTGGTGCCGGAAGGTGTTGTGTCGGACATGGCAACCCCTGAGGCAGGTGTGGGTGGGCAACTGGGTCCTGGGGCTGGGCTGTGGAGTTATGGAACACCAGTCGGGAATCTTCTATTTCAGCAGGGGAGGTCACTGCAACTGGACCCCTCAGATGGCAGATGTGCAGGCACCAAATGGTAGTGCACGGTGGCAGCAGGCATGCAGGCAGCAGCAGATGGCTCATGGGAGGCTGCTCGGGGCTCTGGGGGCAGGAAAATGGCCTTCTGGGCAGGAGCGTGGTCTTCCGTGTGTTGTCGCATGGCCAGCTTGATATGGTGTGATTAGGCACGTGAAAAAACTGCACGTCAGTGTGTAATTTGAGGAAAGGCCCTTAGCGCGTAAGTGCATATGTGACGTGACGCGTGCGGGCGTTTCCATCGTGACGGGTGCATAGTGATTCAGCACGTGAAAAAACAGCACATTCTCGTGTGAATGCGTGTAAATCGAGGAAAGGGCCTAAGCGTGTAAGCGCGTATGTGACGTGACATGCATGGGCATTTCCCTCAGCACGGGTTAAAGGTGAGCACAGGCCAGCAAAACACTGTACGTGCTGTTCGTCGAGACCGACACGTGTGTTTACTCTGCTGGAATCACACACGATTACTTCACAGCGTCTGAAGTCCGTACCTCTTCTTTTGGTGGGGTGTTGCCTACGCGCACAAGTGCGTGTGCTTTTGGTTTTTTTTTCCACGCAGGTGAGTCGCATACACTTTTTTCCCACTGTGGTTCCCCCTATGCATGCGTACCGTTTAGAGGTCATTGTAGCCCGCGTGTTCCACCCGTACATGTTTTTTGTGTTCCTGGGTGCCACACCGTACTGCTGGAGGTAATATTCATGCACGTGGGCTACCGGGGTCGCGTGCACACATTTTGTTTTGTAATTTCGTAATCTTAAATTAATTTTCCTTTTTTTTTTTTTACAGGGGGTGCCTAAGCATTGTGTGACACGTCATTTCTCCCCAGGGGTCACAGACAGCCTTGCAGGGGCATTTGGTCCCCGTTCTAGCCAATTGCCCAGGACAATTGTTGAGTGAACCTCCCATAGCCCATTTTCCATCGGTGCAATGGTTGGGAGGCCCCCAAAGGCTAAAGGTGGCAAAGCTGGCCGTCCTCCAACGGCTGGACGTGGTCGGGCACATGGGCACGGAGACCAGAGAGGATGGGGATTCCAGGGTGGCCAGGTTGGCTACAGGGGTGGAAGAGGTAGGGGTGCCCCTCTGGGACAGGATCCACAGCCATGTGCTGGTGCAGACATGCCACCACTCCGTGTGGTTCCTGGTGATGCAGCTGTTGCAACACAACCCGGCGCCCATATCACCCAACAGCAATTTACATCTGCTGTCACAGGCCTAGCGGTGGTGGAAGCTGCAGGTGCAGCTGTGGACACTTCCACCCTGGCTCTGGGTCAGGCAGCGCATGTTTCGTTGTGTGAGGACGCCCAGGACGGATTCCATCTTGTCCGGATGGTGGGCTCATGTGCGTCCACTGTGGCTGTCACTGTGGCACACATATCTGGGGCAGTACTGACATCTCCTGCCCCAAGCAGCCGGGTGGTGGTAACTACATGTGCAGATGCAGCCAACACTACCCCTGCAGTGAGTCAGACCCAAGCAAGACCTTCTGTCCTCATACCAACACCCACTGCTTTGGTCCAGTCCACCAGCACCACTGCCCCCACTGATCAGGGCCACATTGCCCCCTCAGGGTTAGTACCAACATCCAAAAGGAGGAAGCGTGCTCCTGCACAAGAGGCTAGGACCCCAGACACGGCTCTGGCCTCCGGCACATCAAGGAAGAAGCCTTTCTGCAATCAGGAACTGGACTTTTTTGTGGGCTACTTGTTGGAACACCAACGCGATATGCTTGTGGGCTCACAGTGCCATACAACACATAACTAGAGTTGGGTCCAATGGCAGCATGTTTCGGATGGTGTCACATCCATGGGATTCCAGTTGCGCACAGCTCAGGACTGCTATACGCACTGGAATGACCTCAAACGCAGTGCTAAGCAGAAGCGTGCCTCCAATTACTCCATGTCTCTGGTGACTGGTGGTGGGCCACCATCAGAGGAGGATGAACTCACTCAGCATGAGGAGATCGCTTCAGAGTTCATGCTGGATGAATGAATCTGTGGAGTGGGAGAGAGGATGGACTATGATGCATCATCTGGTGAGTATTGATACATGCAACTCAATGACAAGTGTGTTTGGCATGTGTGACCCGCCCAGCTACAAGTTGGCTCTTACCTATCTTCAGTCTCCCTCTCCACCTGTGTTGTTCACCAGGGGTCTGAACTTTCAGCCTCAATTCACAGAGAGCACCTGGCAGCTCTTAACTACTGCATTATAATTTTTTTGTACGAGTTCAGGTGCTATGCTGATGACAACCAACTGATTACCTGGCTGCCCTTGGCCAGCTCTTGTCCCTCCCTTATTTCAGATAGCCTCATTGCCATTTGCATTTGGTGTACTACCAACGGTCTCTGTCTGAATGCTAGCAAGACTGACATCCTCCTCATTGATGCACCTTTTCCATCCTTTGCTATCAATCTCTGGCAAGCCCCACTTGTCCCCCTCCTGCATTTTCCTGCAAGGCCATGAACCTCTGAGTCACCTTTGATTCAACACATCCCCTCTACACACACATTTTTAATGTTCCTTGGAATGGATTCACGTATTACTCCACCACCTCAAGCGTGCTGTGCCCTCCCTAACATTCACCTACATGCTCACAGTATATCAAGCTCTGGTTCATTCAAGGTTGGGGTACTGTGACATTCTCATTCAATAATCGACCGGACTCCACCCTCCAACACTAATCCGGTACAGGACTGCAAGACTTGTCCTTGGCCACAAGCCCTGGGATTCCATCATTCTAGCCATGTGACCCCTTCACTGGCTACTAGTGGATGCAAGAATGTTACCTTAGACCCTCTGCATTGTGCACAAGTTTTCTTTGGGACTGGGTAGAAAATACCTTCAACAATCTCTACCCCACACTCCCTCAGGCTCAGTCGTTAAATTTGATGAATGAGGTAGGAGCAGATCCGTGTCTACAGCTGGGAGCTCACTTTTGAACTGCCAACTGGCCACGTTAAATCTTGAGGGGAGATATATCTGCTTCTGGTAGCACCTGAACACCTTCCTTATTGCTCCTGGATTAGCCCCTTTTCTAGCCAGCTGAACAGTTTCCACTGTTGGCATTGTGCCCCTGCACACACTCTGTCCATCGGATCAGGTACCTGCTCACCCTACCTCCCTGCTGCACTGCCTACATGCCTCCCATATCAGTGGGTCTAGTGCTTGTCCCCAAACAGTCCAGCACTCTTTGTCTGCACTCATCAGATTTGCCCTGTCCAAATCATCTTGCACTTGCCACTTGCTGGCTGCACTACCACTATTTGAACAGACATTCTATCATTGCACTTCATTTGCCTTCGGTCTGTTCTGTTTGGCACGTTCCCCTTCTCCCCCTTCCTGGGTCTTCAACCCTTTATTATCCTTTCTCCATGCACTAGCATAGATGCCTCCTATGACACATGTTCTGTGCATAGTTGATTGTAGTTGAGTGCTGCACATGAACATGCATGTTACATGTATCATGGTGTGTTCGGTTACATTTCTAGCTGTGTCTCTCTGTGTGGTAACACATGCTTATGCTAGGTGCCGACTTTTAGTTACCATCTCTCATATTTGAATTGCATGTATGCCCTCTAGAAGTTGTGTGTGATGCAGGTGATGTGCAACATGCAATACATGTGTTGCATTCACATTTTGCACACATCCTTTACTGCTTTTGGAATGACCCTGCATTGCAATGCTATTGGATGCATGTTGGGATTTGATTTGCCTGTGACATGGCTGTTTCATCATTTGTCTGTCAATGTTGTGAACTGTATGTGTGTGGTATGTGCTACTGACGTGCGTGTTCTTGTTTTTCTATTTATGTAGCAGGTGATGACGCACTGGCGGCAGAGGATGAAGATGTCATCTCAGACACGATGGTCAGTTCACATGACCAACCAGGCACCAGTGGTGGTTGTGGTGTGGCAGCCCACGAGAACCCACAGGTGCTCCAGGCCATCGTGTCCAGAGCTGACTCTGAGTCAGGTTCTGATGTATCCTCTGACCACTATGTTGAGCCGGATCTGCCGGTAGGTGATCCTGTGTCGGATGGTCCTCTGTCTGCAACACCTGCAGTAGGGGACCAGGCAGGGTTGGAATGTCCACCTCTGGTGGTTACGGGTGCACGGTCACACTCAACACCAGTAGGCCATGTTCCTGGGTTATCAGGTTAACGGAGGGATGCAGTCTTGCAGCCGCAGGCGGCTCCGACCCAGCAAGGACTACGTCTCCTTGGGCCCAGCAGGTGTGGTGTCCGGCAACACGTTGGCCGTCTGGGAGCGTTCCATGATTGCCATAGCACACTAACAGGGGGGAGCAGTTGAGATGATTGTTCAAGGTATGGAAAGTGTGGCCCATTCATCCTCCCTTCTGTAAGGCAAATGGTACTCCATCAGCGGGCTACACAGTCCACGTGCCGCTCACTCAGGCTGGGCATGATGGCGTATGACAGGGCGCGCAAGGCTGAAATGGCAGCGCTGCCTGAAGCATTTAATGCTCAAGCAGAGGCACACCGTGAGGCCCTGAGGGTGGAACAACAAGCCCTCCGATCTACTCTAGCTGAACTCATAATGGATCAGAGTAGGCGGACACAAGACAGGTTTGAATAGCTTGAAAGAACCATCTCAGCTGAACTCACTCTGTTTGTCATGTGAGAAAATGCAAGCAGAACTCTGTCTCACACGTCAGTCCCTGCAGCAGGAAGCACGTGTGACACGTGAAGAAATGCATGCTGGCCTCAGTCTCATTGCCCGCCAGGACCTGGCTTACCAGACCCGCATACTTGCTGCCATTGAGGGCCAAGGCATAGCTAGGCATGGTGAATCAACTGCACCACCTCCACCTTCTGAATCAGATCCAGAGGGTGACAATGACAACCTATCTCACACATAGTTTGGGCCGTGCAGGCGCTGAGCCCAGTGAGTTTTTTTTTTTTTTTTTTTTACTTCGACATCTACACATGTGGGTGTAGAGGGGCACCCTGTACCTCCCCCCTCCAGGGTGCCCTCCCACCCCCCGGGTCATATATGGGCAGTTTTAAATCTGATTATATTTCTGATTTTTCATCAAATTTGTATGGTTTTTGGTAAGTATGTTATCTTTTCATTTTAAATTTTCATTTGATTTACATTTTCTGTTATTTTGCTATTATTTTTCAATTATTTCACTTAGTTCTATTTTTGTTAAGTTTTTTTCCTTTTTTTTCGATTTAATTGATTTTAATTTTGTTTAATTCGTTACTCTTTCCATTTTATTTATTTCAATACATTATTTGATTTTATTTGTATTTTCTTTAGTATTCTATTTTTTTCAATTTTATTTTGTCTATTGTGCATACATGTGACAGTGGTGCTTTGTAGCATCGGAAGGCATCCACTGTATGTTCCTGCTGGGCCCATTCAGGCTTGTCTTGTGTATGTGTTTTGCTTGGGGTCCTGACACATATGCTACTCCTGCTTCCCTTTTCCATGGGCTCGCATGGATGGCTCGGTGTAACAGCATATCACACATGGGCATTGGGCTTCCATCATATCTGTGGCCAGCCTGCAGTTCTAGTGGGTATTCCAGATGGGTTCTCCAATGCATGTCTGTACTTCACTTTGGTGAGTATTAAGCTGACTGTACATTTCATCTTGTTGCTTGAGATGTTTGTTATGTATTGAATGTGTATGTTGATGCACTTCCTGCTGTAGCTGGTACCATGCACCCTTTTTCTGCATACTACACACTGATGGTGAGAGGGGTCCATTTCTGAGAATGTGGAATTGGGACAGTTTTCCAACAGTGAAATTGATAAGCCACATGAAGGCTGCACGCAGAGTTACCCCTGTCACCTCGCAATTCAACAACCACCCATTCCTTGCTGGCACCACTTTGGCCGTGTCCCAGCCCTGGTTGGTGTTTGGATGTGACATCTGAGTCATGACTACATTTTTTGTCTATTTAATTATCAGTTTGTGTCCTGGACCTGACCCCCCCCCACTGTTTGCACTTGGCCCTTGTGATAATCCGGCCAATCAGGATGCTTGATCCTGCCACCACTATCAAAAGCCCACTAAGGTGCCCCTGTCTGGATCTGTCCACATGCCTTCTCAGTCACTTGAAGACCGCCCTGTCTCCCATGCCCCTGTCAGTGTCCCTCTGTCTCCCCTCCTTCATCATCACATCCCCTAATCTCCTTACTGGCAGAGTTCCCTCTGCCCCATGTTTGTGCTTTCTTTCACCATCTCCCCCTTTGGTCATTTTGAGCTTGGCCCACTCCTCCCTTATCTCCCACCTCTCCCTCTCCACCCCCCTTTGGCCTCCTCCTTGTACTCTGGCTGTCATTTTCAACCACTAGCCCAATTGCCATTGACCATGGTGACACATAGGCCCTTTGTTCTTTGCAGATATTTGCCCTTCTGCCTCTGTCCATCCACGCCCCACCTTCACCATTTTCAGTATTATTTTGACAGCTTATTTGGTCATTAGTCTCTCGACCACTGATTACAGGTCATCTCTTCCCCCTTTCATTTCTGTCTTTCTTCGCAGCCTCCCCAGCACTATGTTGAATCTTTGTCCCATAGTTTGTCACTTGTTTTGTTACTCTCCTCACGTCTTCCATCCTCTTCTGTCACTCCCCTCCTTATGTGACTCCTGCACTGCGACTATTCCCATCAGACATGGGAATGTTGATGCTAGTTATGTCATCAAGGCTCTCCCTTATTGGTCCTGTCATTTATTATATGTACTTTGCTTTTCCAGTTCATTCTCACACTGTGGACTGTTTGAAGGTCATGTAGGAATGTACTGTTCTTCTCCCTTATTCACACCCTCATTGATGCACTTTGATGAAGTTTGTGTGTTGTTCATTTAATCGATTTCAATGATTCAGTGATGGGTCACTGTCTGCCATTGCCGATGTGGTGTACTCTGTACATGATATGTTCTGCTGGTCAATGGCTGATGCAATGTAGTGATTTATTTGGACGTGTTAGGGGATGGGTGAGGTTTGAGACACAGGGGGGTCCTTGGTGCTATGTTCATATGCACTGTGTACAGGACACAGGCATTCACTTCATTTCACATGCATGTATTTTAGGCATGTCCATATGGACAAATACACTTAGGCAACACCGCCCCCAGAGACATTGCATCCAGATTGCCATCTCATGCATACTGTGTCCCGACAATCCATGTTCACTTCCGAGTCATTAGTTGTGGACCTGCATGGAAGAGTGATTTTTGGTTGTATGCCATTTTCTGAAATGATGCAGAGGTGTTTTCAGGAATGCAATGCACACTCACTGTGCTACGCAGTGTGCGGTATTTGATATGTCCATTTGCTATTGTCCAGTGTCTATGGCGAAAGTTATTCAGACTCTTGTTGCTTGAACGACTGGTGGCATGCATTTGTGGCACCATTTTCAGGGTGTGAGGTGTTGGTCACTCCTTTCTTCCAATTCCATGTGTGGTATATTTGTCTGGTGCCTATCTACATTTCTCACATGGCACTTCATGACTATTGTGTCATGTGTTGTGCATATGGTTGGATGTTTTGATGTTGCATGACATGGTATGGTGTGGCAGTCAGGGTTGAGGAGTGTTGGGAGGGTTTGGGTGGCATGCCAGTCCTTTCATGCCCTGTTTTGCAAGGGGGGGGGGAATGCCTTGAATGTGTTCCCTTTGGTCACATGGGATTGGTTGTGTTTAAGTCTACGGATGCACACAATGTGGCACTTCTGTGGACACATTCTCAGGGTGGTAAGGTAGTGACAGTTAACTGTCCCTTTGTCATCATCGATTGTGACCTGGTATGTGCCAGGCCTGTGTGCACTCCATAGGGGTTGGTGTTTAGGTGAAAAATGTGGCCACAAGCTGGGTACGGGCTGCCTCGCCACATGCCCTTTCCCCTCCCATGCGCAGCCGTCGCGCGTGTGGTTGGGGATGTGGGGGCACCACCATGTCCACCAGTACACCATGCCGTGTTGCAAAGTTGTGCAGGACACATGCTGCCACAATGATCCTGCACACTACTGGGGGTGCATATAGTAGCTGTCCAACAGAGCGGTCAAGGGAGCGAAAGCGTGACTTGAGCACTCCGAATGTGCGCTCCACTATGGCCCTAGTTGCAATATGGGCTGCATTGTATCTTACCTGGGGTGGTGTTGTGGGGTTCCATATGGGCATCATCATGTAGGTGCTCAGAGGGTAGGCACGGTCCCCTGGTAAGGTGATAATAGTTGTAATTAGTGGGGCTTTTGTATTTGTCTGTGTGTGACATGTATGCATGCGCACAGGCATTTGTACTCACCAAGGAGCCATGTGTCGCCATGCTTCTCAGCTTCCAGGGCCCGGCTCAGGGAGGGCATTCTGAATATGAAACTATCAGGGGAAGTTTACATAAACAGAGGTGATGATCCCCTTGGCATTGCATACCACCTGCACATTGATGGAATGCCAGTGCTTGCGGTTTCGATAGATGTGCTCTGTGGCCCTAGGTGGACGTAGGGCCACATGGGTGCAATCTATGGCACCGAGCACTTTGGGGAAGTGTGCCACCCTGTAGAAGTCCAGGACCATGGCCTGCCTTCCTGCAGGTGTTCTGGGCATGTATATGTGCCTGCGGAATGAGGGGTGTGCAGTGATGATTGCCAACACCTGGTGTAGGCAGCGTGACTGCGTGGCCTGTAAGACCCCCCACCACTATGGCAGTTGTCAGCTGAAATGACCCAGTGGCCAAAACATGCAGTACATTGAGCACCTTCTCCAAGGGGCTCAATGCTTGGGAGCACAAGGTGGGTGATGTGATGTCATCCTCCCACTCCCTGACCAGCTCTAGGATCATATGAGGTGGAAACCTATACCTACCATAGACCTGGTCATCAGGCATCCCAAAAAGGCTGGTCCTGGGCAAAAAAATGTGGGGCCTGCCTATTCTCCTCCTCTTGCGGTGTCCCACGATCACTGCTGCGAGGAACGGTACATTCATCGTAGCTGTATATGCTTGTTTGTTGTTTGCACGCACTTTTATACTGCGCGAGGGCGCTTCCGCCTGCTTTCACGTGGCGGACGTAATTGTGTGTGTGCGTGTGTTTTGACGTGCGCAGGTTTTGCCTATTCGATTCCATGAATACGTGTGGTTTGCGTGCGTGTGGCCGTTCCGTGTAGTTCCCAGCGGTACTTCCCCTCTTACGCCCTTATTTTCCCACGTTGTTCCCCATTCCGCGTATTCTGCCCCTTGTTCCACCCCCTTTTTGATGTGTGCACTGACGTTGCGCGCTTTTGCTGTGCGTGTTGCGCACAGCGTTCGGGATGCGCGGATTTGGCGCACATCCCGGAAATTACACACGCAGGTCCTTCCATGAATCACATGCGTATAAATCGCACGTGTGCGCTGGCTTTTTCACGCTTGTGCCTCCTTGCACCACTGATTTCGGCGCACATTTATTCCATGAATTACCCCCATAGTGTTCATGGAATAAGACAAGAATTGGACTACTGTGCTGGAATGGTGAAATTCATTATAAACTCACAAGAAGATCCACAAGAATTTCTAATGTACTTACTACAAGTACTGGAAAACAAAAACATACCTATAAAATCTTCTCGATTTCATACATGTGGAAACATACATGCACTCTTGGCAACACTGTGTCACAGGAACAATTCCCTAATGAGCGCTTTGTGTATGTATCCATACCTAATTGTGAATCCGTTCCATGTCAGCAACTTGTACAAAATGCAAACCATGGCAGATTATGTACTACCTGCAATTCAGATAATCGCTCCAGCTTACTAATACAAATACATAGTGAATACATAATATTAATTTCTTCTATGTTACAATGCAGATGGTACCAAAGACAACTGCAAGCTGACTGGATTCACAAATGGTCAAGTATCGCTTGGTAAGAAAACCTTCACAACAATAGGTATAATCTACCACGCAGGAGGCACAACCAATGCAGGTCACTGCACTGCATATATATAAAAGAATTGTGGATGGTTCGAATGTAATGATAGTACCATTACTCTAAAGCAGAGATTACCAGCAAATCTTATCAACGCTTATTTAATCTTCTTAAAACCAACATGTAATACCTAATCTGTACCTAAACATTAACAAAACTTTAATTAGAAAACTATAAACAGTTAGAATACGCCAACAGGTATCTAACTGCTCCAAGATTTTTCAACAACCAAACAAATACATCAGTATCACTAATAACTAATCTGTGCATAAACATTAATAAAACTTCAATTAAAAAACTATAATCAGTTAGAATACAACAATAGGTATCTAACTGCTCCACGATTCTATAACAACCAAACAGATAAATCAATACCACTAAATTATCAGAAGAAATAAGCAGTTAAAAAACGCCAACATGTATCTAACGGCTCCAAAAATCTGCAACAACCCAACAGATAGATCAGCAATTTGAGAATATAAATAAAAAAATATAACTAGCTAAAATTCAACAACAGGTATGTAACAATCTGCAACAAGCCAACAGATAGAACATTAGCCAGAAACAACAAGTGAACACTGAAAACAAACAAATATACTGTAGCATAACAAAAAAAGTTTTTTTTTAATCCAACATGGATTTTTTTCCCACAGACCCAATGATTGAAAAAACAAACACAGAAACTGAGCAAATTGCACAGTACACTGGTTTGTAAACTACTAAATATGACGGTCGAAAAAAGCTGAAATGTCTATTTTGCAATGTAATAAGTCTTTATTAAATACCTACACTAACATGATCTTTTCTTTTATCAGAGAAATTGAAAAATAATATCTGCTCCAGTTACCAAACTCATGAACATTCGGCCATGCACCCAAGACTCTAGGCCCTGGCCACAACCACTGCAGCATTTCACACCCATAGATCACACCCATAGAATTAAACATTTTAACTATGCCATATGGGCCTTTTTTATGTCCGCGGACACCGCGCGTGTCCTTAGAACAGTTTCAACTTGCCTGCGGACAGCACGGATGGGAATAGTGTCCTTAGGACAACCCTCATTTTGACTAATTACAGGCATCCCGGACAGCAAAGCTGTCCACGTGCATGGCAAACACATCAGGGGCACCTGCCACCTAAACAAATACAGTATTTGACCCAACTCTTACTCCCCAAACCTCCCCAAGCACTCTAGCAAACAAAACACTCCCCAAAATTGCTTTTTGCCTCTGTTCGCCGCCATGCTGTAGGCGGATCCAAGATGGCAGGCGCATCGGAACAATCTGACGCACTTCACGCTCTTCACCATCCTATCAGCGAACACATCACATGTCCGCGGATATAACGCAAGCCGATTAACCAATCAGTGTCCTGTCCGCGGAGCGAACAGGGAAGTGTGTCCGTGGAGTGGACATAGATATCACTAATTTTTTTAGACCTACATTTTGATCGTTTTAAAAATACTACTGGACGGATTTTCAGCAAATTTACAAAAGCATGCTGTCGGGACCAATCCGCTGCTCCTGCCGCAAATTTGGTGAAAATCCATCCAGCTTTTTGGGCTGTAGGCGTGCGCAAAGTTTTTTCCCTATTCAGTCTATGGGAAAAAAATAAATTTTGGGACCCCCCTATAACTTTGCCCCCCCTGGACCAAACCTCACCAAATCTTGCAAATAAATTCAGAGTTTGCAAAGTTTGGTGAGGATTCGTCCAAGGAGAGCAAAACCATAACTACACAGCCGCTAGCGTGGCTGTGTAATATATGGGTGTACGAATCATTTCGTTTTAAGAATACCCATCCAGAAAATTGTTTTATTATATCCCAATATATGCACATTCATATTTTTATCACACGTCCCTTCTCATGTACAAAACAATACGCGTGCATATTATTTTTATTACAAGGTGCACCAAACATTTAAATCTGTACATTTAAGATGCATGAAACACTCAAGTTTCAACATGTTACTATTTCTAATTCATTTTATAAATATTTCTTCACTACTGTAAATACATATTTTATTACCTTACAAATATCTTACATATATTTCCCAGAATCAGGTACATTCTATAGAATGGACACTTGTATTTGCTTGCTATTTAATAGTGGTAAAGATATTTATGAAGTACTAGCAGAAGTACCCATTCTATGGGTTCTGTACATGATAACACCGATCCTGTAGGTCGCTGTTATGATTGTTTTGCACCCTGTAGTTAACTGCACTGTCGGTGGGCGTGTGTGGCTGGCTGACATACCCCAGAGCAGATGTTGGGTGTAGGCGAGAGTTAGTGTGCTGCTGCACACTGCAACCTTCTGTGCTCTCTCCCCAAGTGTCACTTCACCCTGGCATGGTGCACTTTGGTGTGGTGCAAGTATCTTTGCAATCATGCATCCTAGGGCCTGGACCTTGTGTGTTGTTCCCCGTGTCAGGACCGGTCCTTCTATGACCACATTGATATTTCACCAAATTCATGCAACCGTATCATGGGCAAAGGTGCTGAAATTTGGGGGAAAGGGTAGGGTGTCCACGTGTCATGTAGCTAGTAACATCCAGGGGGTGCTAACAGGTAACTATGCACAATTTGGTGCAGATTGGTGAAATGGTGTGGAATTGTATAAGGCACAATGCTTCTCCAAGCCACAAGCCCACAAACAAATGTTGACTTGTGCTGAAATCCGGGGAACGGGTTGGGGTGTCCAAATGTCATGTAGCCAGTACAGTGTGGAGGGTCCTAAAAAGTAACTATGCAACATTTGGTGCAGAGTGGTTAAACAGTGTGGACTTGTATAAGGAAAAACGCTTTGCCACAAATCCTGCCACAAACAAATGTTGACTGTTAAATATATAGATTACATTTGTATACTTTTATTTTCATGTTTTACCAAGGACTACAAAATAAAAGCTTCCCAATATTGATATTATGCTTGAGTAGACATTTACTTCTTTATACAATCTTCTCCTTTTTTTTAGTTTTTTCATGTAAATTATTTATTGGCATTATTAACCAAACTTTACAAAACCAAACCATTGCTCCCCCACCCCCCATATAACCCCTATCCCGCCCGCCAGGTCATGATGCATCCCTCTAGAGTTCTGTCTCTTGATTGAGCAGTTTCCTCGCTCATCCACCGCAGCTCCCTCCTGCGCGCTGCTGAGCACTACAAGCTCCACCATCAGGGCCTCCTCGGCTCCCTTTCCGTCCTTCCATCTATCCCCTCTCCTCACTGAGCCCGTCCAGGGCCCCCCCTTGCACCAAGCACAGAAGCATCATGCTGCGTGGGCACCAAGCTGCCCTGGAGTCTCTTTTAAAATCTACTAATTTTTAATAACTCTACTGAAAACTCATATCTAGCATTAGAGGGGGTCCTAAAAATATTGCAACATACCTAATGAGCGTTTTATGTCCAGTGCCATCAGCGATGTAATCACTGATGTCGTTTATGATGTAATTAGTGATGTCACCAGTGATGTCATCAGTGCTGCCAAATGCTATATACTTAGTGATGTCATCAGTGATGTAATCGCTGATATCATCATTGTGGTCATGTGCTGAACAACATGGGGCCCGCAAGTTAAGGTTGCATTGGCTAATTGGTTGTGAAATTTCAGTGGTTTTGTTGCTTTAACGTTTCACCTTAACGTCCCTGCAACTAAAGTTTTTGCCCTGAATTTGAAAGGTTTTGTTACCGTATACTGTTCACTTTACCGTCCCTGCAACTAAAGGTTCTGTTATCCTATGGTTTAAACATTTCCTTTGCTATATTCAACAATACTACTTACACTACTTACTAAAACACTTTGGAGAAATAAAAGAAATGTGATAACACTGCACATATTCTTGATTTTTGCTTACCTGACATCTTCATCTTCTCTTGATTTTTTAAGGTTACTCAGCATGAAATCTGTCAATGAGAATGGAACATAGTTCATAATGGAAATAAAAGGAAGAGTAATAAAGTTGTTTTCCATAATAGCACTATATTAATACTGAATGCATTCTTAGTACTCAACCAATTAAGGTGGTGACTATTGATCATGTTGCTGTAGAGGAAAACAGCTTCTCATTTGAGTGGAACAAACCCTCTACTTTCTGTACTCTAAAATGTGTGACACATTCTTAGTTTTATATCCAGAGTGTTTATAATTATTATAATAGAGTTAAAGTATGATAGATTAATATAAGACATGTTTGCATTATTCAACAGTGCCTAAAAAACATAATTACTATTGACAGTAAATACTGCTGATACATCCTTTTCCTATACATCATTTCAATTTCTAAAATAACAATAACATTTCAGACGTTTTGCCCTACCTTAAGTTTACACTTGAGCAACTTAACATTTTTATTTACACAAATACATTAACCACATCTCAAAAATGAGTAACTGTATACACATAGCTTATGTGTCATGTTTTTACACATTTTCTTTCACTTTACTGTTGTAAAGGCTCACTCCCCGACTTATACATGCATAATAATAAAAAATGCAACAAACCGCAAGGGGGAATGAGACGAGGAGAACAGGTTGCAAGATTTAGTAAGTTTACATAAAGTTGGCATCCAAAGAACTCTGCTGCCTCGAGAGCGCTCTGGCAAACATTACACTTACAGACAATTATAAAGGAAAACAGCATCATAGATGACGCAACTAACATAGGGTTCTACAACAATGCAGGACTGGCTGCAAGGAAAAGACACATATAGCAATGTAGGCGCAGCTTCTTCTGAATTGGTTCCCCAGATGGCGGGATGATGAGCATCACGAGGTCCAGCTGCATGTGTCGGGGAAGGTTGAGGGTTAGGTCACAGAGAGATAGAGTTGACACTAACAAAGCAGGCATGAGAAACTACCATTCTCCATATTATAAACAACAACCATTAGTATACTTTTGAATACATCTACAAAACCTATAAACTGTATACATGAGACTACAACATCTTTAATTGGGACTTTTATGGGGTCCAAGGTGTAGAGGGCTTGTCCTTTGTGATAACTTAGGTGATGTTAGTTTTAGGGCACAATATACTGAGACAGAGGTCTGGGTTTATTGGTGGCACTCTGAGGTGGGTTGCACAGCTGGGTCACACTTCTGGTATATCAAGAGAATACCTTAGGAGGGTACAGGGTTATATTGGCAGTCATTTTCCAACCGCAGGCAAGGGAGCAGGGGCAGGGTTGTGGAAATGGATGAGATACAAGGCATGGTTCGTACCGGTTCACACACAGGACAGTGATCACAGAGAAAGTGTGATATGATACATTATGTTATTTGTTTCAATTATCCCCGGCACATCCATGAGAAAGGGAGTTGTGAAGCTTTCAGACAGGGGAGAAAAGATGGGGGCCATGAGCGCTGTTAGGGAGAATTCTCTTATAATGCTAATTTCTCAAACCTAGTGAGTCCCCCAGCAGCTTGCTTGATTTTTGAGGTTTGTTTTTTCTCCTGCCAAGAGTGTGACTCTTTTCCTCCCACTCTCAGGCATGATTTGAGGTATGTCTCTGACTCTTTGTGTGCTTATGGGCTATGGGGTCTTTTACTCCATAGGGTATCATCTGTTTTTTATGTGTGTTACACAGCACCCTCAGTGACCCCCAAACATACACTCCATACCCTGGGACTGACTACTGTCTCCCAGGGCATGTAAAGTCCCCCCTTGTCGAGTTTCTGGCTGGTGGCAGTGGTTACCACGCAAAATATTCCACCAGAATATTTCCTATGGGATTTTCCCATTGATTTTAAACGCACCACTTTTTGGTGCAATGTTAAAGATACCGCCTGTTTATTTATTTAATATTAAATCACGGTTGGGTCTTTTTGCCAGAACTCTTTTCTAAAATGGCATTCGTGTCCGTCTCTGTAACTCCAACCAAGGGCCGGCCCTTTGTTCCACTTTTTGGCGGGCTTCTCCACAGAAGCCCTCCAAATGGTGCCACTCTGTCTGGTTCCACAGGATGTGTGGGGAGGGGAATTGGCACCCTGGACTGCGTTGCCTTAGCAACCCAAGTCGCACTCTATTCTGATTGGCCCAGTGGTGAGCCGCCCAGCTCACCACTTAGCATGTGTGAGTGACAGCTAGGCTGTTGAATGGAGGTTTTTCTGCATAAAAGCAGGGCCTTTGGGACTGGAACTTCAGAAGTTGCCACAGGACCTAAGAATCCAAAGAGGGAAGACGCTGAGCCATCTGCAAACGATGACACCACCAGTGGAGCCTTGCTGCAACAAACTCACCACTTTCCCAACGACAAGAGAAGATCTTATGCTGGACGAGTCTTCTTCCTTTGAGCTGGTAGGATCAACCAGTTCACCCCTTTCGCCTTCCAAAGATGTCTCTTGGTCGAATTGCCCATGCCAAGCACCCCGGCGGCCGGATAGCCAAGCTTCACCTCTTTGACCGCGAATAACAGGAACACACCTTTTAACTGACAAACTCCGTGGCTGTTTTCATCCCTGTGCAGTGCTTCGACTCCAAGTTTGGTCGAAACAATGAACTGCAACGACTGCCAGGAACAATTGCCACCGCTGAAGCTTCCTTTCTCTTTAAGGTACTGTGTTCTGCATGGCCTCCCTTTCCACGAATTGCTAAAGGTGACCATTAAATCCTTGGCTTTCCAACTAGGTTGGCCCCAGACCTTCTAACTTTACTTCTTGAATCACCCCAACCTCTTTTGAACATTCTGCAAAGACTTTTAGTGCATTTTAAACTGTGTGATCTTGAGCACATTTCGCTTTGCTCCATTTAAAGTGGGCCTGGCCTATGAACTTTGGCTCTACAGTGTATACTGCCTTTACTCCCTGGCTTTGAACTTCTAAAAGTGTTGGGAACTGTTTTATTTATATGTCCAGCCTTTTTCTCTCCCTTTAACTTAACTATTGGAGTGCCATCTAGGTTACGCGCTCACATCTGTTTTAACAAATAGTGGTGTTTTAACTCTGACTTGTCTAATAGTTATCAAGGGAGGTGTTTATACTTTACCTGACTGTGTTTTAACTTGCTTTTGATTTAGGGTGCTAGTGTATTGCCTAAAGTGTGTTTTAAATAAATAATTATATACTTTTGATACAAAGCTCTGGTCAGTGTTTGTTTGCTCTACTGCGTTTTTAGCCATATTGTGTATACTCTATATACTGCCCTACTCTTCTTGAGAGAGGTCTGACTGCTCAGCCACAGCTACCAGGTAAATCTGGGTGGTGCGGACTGCTACCAATTGGGTTTACTGCTTACTCCTGTAGTCTTAATCTTTTTGCAGTGTTCCCTAGGGGAACTGCACAGGATTCTGCCTAACAAGCGCACTGTGCACGGCGCTGCAGAGGGGAGAGAAGCCTTTTTGTATTATCGATGTGAGGCCTATTCCAAAGATTGAGTTGAGGACACACAAAATGGAAGCCAAGTGTCTCCCGCAATAGCCCCACTTATGCTAATGTTAGCATACGGGCAATGGAGGCGTCCCCCGCTAATGCGTGAGCAAGTGGATTATTCTTTGCTGAATGTATGAGGGGGGCCCAAACGGCGCCTCACTCTCACACACTGTATATAAATGCTGCTTTGTAGTTTATGTAACCTTACTAAGGAAAATGAGACAGATAACCTGACTATGGGCCTCATTATGAGTGTGGTGGTCCAGAAATAAAGGTGCCAGTAGCAACGTACCAGCACCTTTTCTGGACCACCACACTCAACCCTGCGGGCGGGGGCTGTTACGCCCTGCTGGTCTGACGTGTTGGGCGCAATGACACCCACCAGCAGAGTTGTCACAGAAGCACTGGCACCATTAACAATAGTGCTGGTGCTTCTGTGAACCCATTCCCATGGAGTTGTGTTCTGTCGGACTCCACAGGAATGGGGACTTACCAAATCCACCGCTTGACTTCCTGCTCCGCCGTGAAGTCAGGCAGCAGATTCGGTGTTATGAGGATGGTGGTAACTCACCTGTACCAGCAGCGTGCTACCACCATCCTCTTAATGAGGCTCATAATATGTCATCCGTTTCATTAAAGATATAAACACATCCCAACAGTGTACCATTATTTTGAGTGAAATCATTTTAATGTATAGAAAATAATAAGTAGACAAAAAAATGACCATATCACTAAACACATAGATAATGAATACAAACCTAAGTGATTCTCTGTTAATTGTTATTAGAATACTTCTTGTAAAATCTGAGTGCATCCTTATTTTGACCACCTACACAGATAAGAAGATAATGACAATTTTCTACAATGTATACTTCAAAATTGAACTTTTTTCAAATCTGTCTACTTTTGTTTTCTCTTACTTCTTTGTTATAGCTCACTTTATTACTGTTTATGTATTTCATATGTAAGCAGTTATCTCGATCTACACTCCCTAAAACTCAAAATAATGTACATGGAACCACTTATAGAACCCAGTACTTATAGGAAACACTATTAAATGTTAAAATATACATAGTATTTTACATAATGAAACAGGAGTAGAAGATTGTAGAATGCTTGTTATAATGTCTAGGCTATTGACCGTTTGGTGAACAAACTGTTTTGTTATTAATACCATTTATACACAAATATTTTAAAACCTGGGTTCTAATAACATTAAACAGGAATTCTTTAAACCCTTAGGTCATCTAGCTTTGTGTGATATTGTAAAGCCATGTTAGGCGGAAACCTGTGCAGTTCCCTCTGGGACCACTGCAAAAGATTTAGGACTACAGGTGTTGCGATGAACCCACTTGGTAGCAGTCTGTACCACACAGATCCAATTGGTAGCTGTGGCTGAGCAGTCAGACTTCTCTCAAGAAAAGTTGGTCAGTATAGGGAGTATACAAGATAGGGTAATTCTTCGCAGCAAAACGGGTAAACACGCAACCAGGCTTTAGTATAAAGATAGTAAGTTATTTATTAATAACAGAATGTCTACGAAAAATACTAAAGTGAACCACGGCAAACAAATCAAAATACAATTACTCTGCAGAATGGAATAAAGCTCAACCCCTCGAAACACAATATCGACAACTCTAGGTTCTACGGCACCACTTATTTTCAGACAGAGGTGTATACCTAAACCCAGATGACACTCGAATATTTTTAGTGAGGAAGGGAGAGAAGAGAAAGGCAGGTAATGAAGTCAACACGGTTCGTACTGAAGCGGGTAAAAATGCAAGGCAAGAAAGCATTAATCACACTAGATCATACAGTTCGGCGGCCAGGCCCACTCGGTGAGAGGCAAGGCACGATGTCCTGGAAAGTCTCTACGGATGATGCACTCAAGTCTTGTTTAGCAAATTGTTTAGCGACAGGTTGAACCAGTTCAGGACAAAGAGTGAATAAAGCTTGGAGGCAACCCAACGGAACGGAGAGGAATCAGATACCTCACACGAACCGATCGAAAAGGGAAGCCAGGCGGTTACGGTACCTTGTTGGGGAAGACAGCTCCGACGGGGGCAGTTGTTCCTGGTGGTGGATGCACGACGGGTCTTGGCCAAGAGAAGAGATGCTCTCGTCGTCGAAGAGAAGATGTCCGGTGCACCACCAGGGAAGAAACCAGCCGCGGAGTGCTTCGTCACAAGGCACCACCTTTCGATCACGATGCAGGAGTAGTGGCTATCCGGTTGCCGGGTGCTCTGCATGGGCAATTCGACCACTGCGTCCTGGGCGATCAAAAAGCACTAAGAAGAAGAAGACTGGTTGTTCCCACCAGCCAGGGAAAGAGCCTCTCCGGCAGGGAGATCTCTTCTGTCGTCGGGAGATTGTGAGACGATTCCGCAGGGCTTCACCGGAGGTGTTGTCGTGCAGGTCGACTCAGCGTTACCCTCGTCGGATTCTTTAGGTCCAGTGGCGACTTCCTGAAGATCCAGTCCCAAAGGCCCTGCTTTTATGCAGACGTCCCCCATTCATTCAGCCTAGCTTGTCAATCAACACATGCTAAGTGGTGAGCGGGAAGGCTCACCACCTGGGCCAATCACTCCAGAGTGCGACCTGAGTTGGCAAGGCAACTCGGTCCAGGGTGTCTAAACCCCCTCCCACACCCCTGAGGTGACCCAGACAGAATGGCGCCACCTTCGCGGGTCTCTGTCCAGAGGCCCGCCAAAAGTGGAACAAAGGGCTCAACCTTTGGTTTAGGAGTCACAGAGAAAAACACAGACGCCATTTTACAACCCGAGTTCTGGCAGAAAATACCACTCGATAAACCTATTTAAGATAAGTAGATCGGTGGTACGTTGGAGATTAACGAAAAACAGTATCAATCTTCAACAATGGGACGAATCCCATAGGGTTATGCTCGGGGCCGAACATAACAAGTAGTTTCCACTGCCACCAGCCAAAACTCGACGAGGGGGGACGGGACAGTGCCCCCTCGAGTAACAGATCCAGGAGTAATCGTATTACCCCTACTAGCACGTCCACAATAAGATGGTTGGTACTAGTTCTGTTAGTAAATTTAGGTCTAGTAAAGCCAATGGTGACTTTACATGCCCGGGGAGACAGTAGTCAGTCCCCGGGTATGGAGTCTATGGTGGGAGGACCTGCTAGGGCGCCCCCGTGTCACGACACGTAGGGTGCAGAGTGACACACATAGAAAAACTTATGAGACCCTATGGAGTAAAAGACCCCATAGCCCATCGAACACATTGACATCTCAAAGGAATTCCACACATACATGTCCAAGAGTGAGAGGAAAAGGGTCACACTCTTGGCAGGATGGAAAAAACAAACTCCAGAAATCCAGCAAAGCTGCTGGGGGACTCACTAGGTTAGGAAATTCAGCCTAAACAGAGAATTCTCCCTAACATTCGCCCCCCCCCAAGACTAAGGGACAGGAGGATTTAATCCACTCCTGGATGAATCTCATACCTCTAGTCGATGATATACATCCTAGAGAGACCATCAGCATTTTGGTGGTGATACCCTGACCGGTGCTCAATGGTGAAATCGAACCCTTGCAGGCAGATCGACCATCTCAGTAGTTTTGGGTTTTCCCCTTTCATTTGCATTAACCATCTCAAGGGTTGGTGGTCAGTCTGAATAACAAAAGTAGAACCATACAAGTACGGCCTAAACTTCTTCAGAGCCCACACGATAGCAAAGCATTCTCTTTCGATTGTTGCCCACCTTGTTTCAGGATCCTTCAGCTTGCGGCTGATGTAGCAAACGGGGTGCTCCCTACCTTTCCCATCCAGTTGACTGAGTATGGCACCTATCCCTACATTGGAAGCGTCTGTCTGCACAATGAAGTGTTGGCGGTAATCAGGAGCTCTGAGTACTGGGGCTTGGCAAAGAGCCTTTTTCAGGTTTTCAAACGCCTGATTGCACTCCTCGTTCCATTTAATCTTTTTAGGGAATTTGGGCGAGGAGATGACATTCAGTGGAGAAGCTATGGTCCCATAGTTCTCTATGAAATTCCTGTAATACCCGGTGAGGCCTAGGAAGGCTCTCACCTGAGTCTGAGTAGTCGGTGTTGTCCAATTTTGCACAGCTTCAATCTTACTGAGCAAAGGCCTTATTTCTCCACCGCCTACCTCATGCCCAAGGTAGACTACCTTACTCTGTCCAATTTGGCATTTACTCGCCTTTATGGTCAGATTGGCTCGTCCAAGAGCCTGCAAAACATCTCTCAGGTGGGTTACATGTTCGTCCCAGGAATTGCTGAACACTGCTATGTCATCCAAGTATGCCATGCAGAAGTCCTCCATCCCGGTTAGAACCTGGTTTACCATCCGTTGAAACGTAGCAGGTGCATTTTTTAGTCCGAAAGGCATTACCGTAAACTGGTATGAACCAACGGGGGTAGAAAATGCAGTTTTCTCCTTGGCATGGTTGGTCAGGGCTATTTGCCAATAGCCTGACGTCAAGTCAAATGTGCTGAGGAACTTGGCGGCGCCAAGTTTATCCACCAACTCATCTGTTCTTGGCAAAGGATGGGCATCAGTCGTGGTGACTGCGTTAAGAGCTCTATAATCCACGCAGAATCTAAGTTCTTTAGATCCGGCCTTTGGTACTAACACAACTGGGCTAGACCATGGACTAGTAGAGGGCTCTATTACCCCGAGATCAAGCATCTTGCTGACCTCACCTTTGATGTGGGTTCTTACGTTTTCTGACATGCGATATCCTCTGCTTTTGACAGGCAGACAGTCACCAGTGAGTATCTCGTGTTGGCCCCAAGGGGTCAAGCCTGGTGAGAGCGAGAACAGGGAGGCAAACTGATTCAACATAGACTTGCACTCTTCTTGTTGCTCGGGTGTCAGATTGGAGGAGAGATTTACTCCTTCAATTTTTTCATCTAAAGGTAAGCCTCTGAGGAGATCCGGAAGAGCTTCACTCTCTTCTTCTTCCTCGGCCGATGCTAGAAGCAACGCTCCTACGTCAGGTCGTGAGACATACGCTTTAAGTCGGTTGGTGTGAAAGACTGTCGGAGCCTCCTTGGGGTTGCCCAAGTCCACCAGATAGTTAACCTCACCGAGCTTACCCACTACTCGGTAGGGTCCCATCCATTTATCTTGCAAGGCCCTCTGCCTTGTGGGGATCATAACAAGAACAAGCTGGTTTTGAGCGAACTCAACCATGTTAGCCTTTTGATCGTGCCAGTGCTTGACCAATGCTTGTCCAGCTTTCAAGTTATCGCTTGCTTCTGTCATCAGGTGCGACATTCTCCTCCGGAGACCTATCACGTAGTCAGTCACTCTGACTGGCTTGGGGGAAGGAGCACTCTCCAACCCCTCCTTAATCAGGGCCAATGGACCTCTGACGGGATGACCATAGAGCAGTTCGAAGGGAGAGTAGCCTACTCCCTCCTGAGGGACTTCTCTATAAGCAAAAAGAAGGCATGGCAATAGAAGGTCCCACTTACGCTTAAGGGGTTCTTCTAGAGCACCTATCATGCTCTTCATGGTTCGGTTGAACCGTTCTACCAACCCATTGGTTTGTGGGTGGTAAGTCGTTGAGAACTTGTAAGTTACTCCGCAGGTTTTCCACATGGCTTTCATGTAGTGGGACATTAATTTGACCCCCTGTCAGAGATAACTTCCTTAGGAAATCCGACCCTAGTAAAAATACCAAGGAGGGCCTTAGCCACAGCCGGAGCTGTAACAGTCCTCATAGGAATTGCCTCAGGATACCTAGTAGCATGGTCTACTACAACAAGTATAAACCTGTTGCCTGAGGAGGTTGGAGGATCAAGGGGACCAACGATATCAATCCCTACTCTCTCAAATGGGACTCCCACAACGGGAAGAGGCACTAACGGTGCCACATTCTTGGACCCAACCTTACCAGAGATCTGGCAGGTATGGCAGCTTCTGCAGTGCTTTTCTACTTCGGCCCCCATTTTTGGCCAATAGAAGTAGAGTGAGAGCCTTTCCTTAGTCTTCTTGAAACTCAAGTGACCAGCCAAAGGAATCTCGTGGGCTAACTGCAAGAACTGTGGTCTGTTCTCTTGGGGTACTACAAGGCGTTTGTAGTCTCCAGGTGCAGACTCGGTCGGTTCACTATAGAAGAGGCCATCTTCCCAGTGCAACCTATGTTTCCCAGGCTCTTGCCCTTCAGCCTGAGTTTCTGCCTGACGACGAAGACCTTCCAGAGTTGGACATTCTCTCTGTCCCTTACTGAAGTCTGCCCTGCTGGGTCCACCTTCTGCCAGTAACGACTGCAGCTCAGGATGGTCAACAGGATCCAGATCTCCAATGAGTTCCTGGCCTTCCATTAGCTCTTCTTCAGAGTCTAATTCTACCATACAGGGTTGTACTTCCCCCTCAGCCTCAGCTGGAGGTGGAGTTACGGGTGTGACATTGGACAACCGCGGGGAAGTCCGTGTCGGCTGCATCGGAATGTGGGCTGTTGGTTTCGGTTTAGAAGTTTTAGGTTTCCCTTTGACTTCTGTGTTCCTAGAGACAGCGGCCGCCATTTCCAATGGAGCAGGAGTGATTTCTTTCTTCATCATCTCCCCGAGAGTACCGCGCAGGGTCCTCTCTCTTGCAGGTCTGGTTAGCTCCTGTAACCGTTTACTAGGAGGTCTGGGAGTATGCGATACAACTCCGAGAGTTTTCAAATCGTTACCCAACAGTACGCGTCCTGGTACCTCACTCTGTATGCTGACAGGTATCTTTACAGTCATGTCGTTACACTGGATGAGAACTGGTAATTGGGGAAGCATCTGCACAGGCCCTCCAGCTAACTTGGTGAGGCGTTTGGGTGCCTTAGCAACATCCTCAGCCTGAAAAAACGATTTATCCACCACAGTTATGCTGGCCCCAGTGTCCCTAATGGCAGGCGTCTCCTGACCATTCACCTGGACACTGTCCTTATAATACTCTTTAGTATTATCGGGGATAGAATTATAGACGTCTAAATTCTGTTGTTCCCACACCCCCAGAGATACTAAAGAAACGCTGGCTGAGACTCCAATGGGTTCGTCAGCTAGCAGTAGAAAGTTTCCACTTGCCATTTGGACTTCCTCCTCTGGAGCGAAGGCTAAGGAGACAAGCTGGACCCCTGAAGGTTTACCCTTACATCTGGGATCTCCTTTCACGTGATCAGTCGAGCCACAAACAAAGCATTTCCCGAATGCTTTCTGGAATGGTGGCTTGTTCTGACCTCCTTCCGGTTTGGCACCAGAAGACACACTATTCTGCTGTGGTTTTCCCGGTGGCTTACCCTTCTGGTTTTGTTTGGGGCCCTCTTTGGAATGTGAGTTATTCGAATTCTCCTTTGAGTCTTTTTTAGGCTGTTTTCCCTCGTCCTTTTTCTGAGTTACCCCAGAATCCTTGTGAGTAGCCCTGTTGGCAACCCACAAGTCAGCAGCCTTAGCTAGAGCCCTGGAATCTAATTCCTTCGAATCAGCCAAGTGCTGTCTGAGCTCAGGAGAACAGGCATCATAAATCGACTCTAACATAAAAAGATTTCGCATACCCTCGTAAGTGTCAACTTTGTAACCCTTAATCCATCCCTCTAAGTTTTTCAACCCTTCACTCACCCAGGTAGCCCAAGGGGTACCATCATGCTTTTTGAGGGTTCTAAACCTCTTAAGATACTGGGAAGGGGTCTTCCCGAATCTAGCTATCAAAGCTAGTTTCACACTTTCGTAATCCGTCTTATCCACCTCCCCCAATTCCATTACCACATCAGTCGCAACAGGAGGAAGCCTAGAGAACAACCAGGGAAGCAACGCATTCCCGGTGATGTCCTGGAGCCCATGATTGTATTCAAACAGTTTCAACCAATCCAACACATCCAATCTCGGTTCGTACATACCCACTAATTCCTTCGGCATCTGGGGTCTTTTGGGACTGGAGCTCCTAGAGGAACCAGAGGAGAGAGAAGCATTTTCCATAGACAACTTTTTCATTTGTAACTCATGATTAAGTTCTATTTCCCTGAGTCTTAACTCAGCTTGTTTCTGCTCAGCCTGGGCATTCATTCGTCTGAACTCGAGCTCTTGGTTTCGTTCAGATTGAGCCAAGAACCGTTTATATTCTAATTCGAGCTTCATTTTTTCAAGTTCAAAATAAGCAGGGTTACTTGTGGGACCTGGTATTGGCCCCGTAGGCACAGTTGGTAAGGCAGGTAGAGGAACAGGTGAGACAGTTTCGTTAGCCTCGCCGTCCTCGTCAGCCTCTTCATCGCTATCATCAGAATTACGATTCAGATCAACACCATTACTGTTATCTACAGTTGCTGGAGAGTTTGGTTCCTCTGAACCAGTACCCAGACTTTGGTTCGCCAGCAATCTCTCTATCAGTTCTAACTTCTTGCCTTTTACAGGAAGATTCTCTTGTCTACAGAGAGCTCGCAGACTCTCAGTATTTTTATCCGACAAAGACTCTTGGCTGTACATTTCCATCGTAGACATGTTTTTTGAAAGTTGCTTTTGTAACGTTTTGTGGTTAGTCGTCCTACAGCGTCGAAAAACACTCTAAACTGTATACTCGATACTAATCCCACCGCTGTACACCAGTTTTAGGCGGAAACCTGTGCAGTTCCCTCTGGGACCACTGCAAAAGATTTAGGACTACAGGTGTTGCGATGAACCCACTTGGTAGCAGTCTGTACCACACAGATCCAATTGGTAGCTGTGGCTGAGCAGTCAGACTTCTCTCAAGAAAAGTTGGTCAGTATAGGGAGTATACAAGATAGGGTAATTCTTCGCAGCAAAACGAGTAAACACGCAACCAGGCTTTAGTATAAAGATAGTAAGTTATTTATTAATAACAGAATGTCTACGAAAAATACTAAAGTGAACCACGGCAAACAAATCAAAATACAATTACTCTGCAGAATGGAATAAAGCTCAACCCCCCGAAACACAATATCGACAACTCTAGGTTCTACGGCACCACTTATTTTCAGACAGAGGTGTATACCTAAACCCAGATGACACTTGAATATTTTTAGTGAGGAAGGGAGAGAAGAGAAAGGCAGGTAATGAAGTCAACACGGTTCGTACTGAAGCGGGTAAAAATGCAAGGCAAGAAAGCATTAATCACACTAGATCATACAGTTCGGCGGCCAGGCCCACTCGGTGAGAGGCAAGGCACGATGTCCTGGAAAGTCTCTACGGATGATGCACTCAAGTCTTGTTTAGCAAATTGTTTAGCGACAGGTTGAACCAGTTCAGAACAAAGAGTGAATAAAGCTTGGAGGCAACCCAACGGAACGGAGAGGAATCAGATACCTCACACGAACCGATCGAAAAGGGAAGCCAGGCGGTTACGGTACCTTGTTGGGGAAGACAGCTCCGACGGGGGCAGTTGTTCCTGGTGGTGGATGCACGACGGGTCTTGGCCAAGAGAAGAGATGCTCTCGTCGTCGAAGAGAAGATGTCCGGTGCACCACCAGGGAAGAAACCAGCCGCGGAGTGCTTCGTCACAAGGCACCACCTTTCGATCACGATGCAGGAGTAGTGGCTATCCGGCTGCCGGGTGCTCTGCACGGGCAATTCGACCACTGCGTCCTGGGCGATCAAAAAGCACTAAGAAGAAGAAGACTGGTTGTTCCCACCAGCCAGGGAAAGAGCCTCTCCGGCAGGGAGATCTCTTCTGTCGTCGGGAGATTGTGAGATGATTCCGCAGGGCTTCACCGGAGGTGTTGTCGTGCAGGTCGACTCAGCGTTACCCTCGTCGGATTCTTTAGGTCCAGTGGCGACTTCCTGAAGATCCAGTCCCAAAGGCCCTGCTTTTATGCAGACGTCCCCCATTCATTCAGCCTAGCTTGTCAATCAACACATGCTAAGTGGTGAGCGGGAAGGCTCACCACCTGGGCCAATCACTCCAGAGTGCGACCTGAGTTGGCAAGGCAACTCGGTCCAGGGTGTCTAAACCCCCTCCCACACCCCTGAGGTGACCCAGACAGAATGGCGCCACCTTCGCGGGTCTCTGTCCAGAGGCCCGCCAAAAGTGGAACAAAGGGCTCAACCTTTGGTTTAGGAGTCACAGAGAAAAACACAGACGCCATTTTACAACCCGAGTTCTGGCAGAAAATACCACTCGATAAACCTATTTAAGATAAGTAGATCGGTGGTACGTTGGAGATTAACGAAAAACAGTATCAATCTTCAACAATGGGACGAATCCCATAGGGTTATGCTCGGGGCCGAACATAACAAGTAGTTTCCACTGCCACCAGCCAAAACTCGACGAGGGGGGACGGGACAGTGCCCCCTCGAGTAACAGATCCAGGAGTAATCGTATTACCCCTACTAGCACGTCCACAATAAGATGGTTGGTACTAGTTCTGTTAGTAAATTTAGGTCTAGTAAAGCCAATGGTGACTTTACATGCCCGGGGAGACAGTAGTCAGTCCCCGGGTATGGAGTCTATGGTGGGGGGACCTGCTAGGGCGCCCCCGTGTCACGACACGTAGGGTGCAGAGTGACACACATAGAAAAACTTATGAGACCCTATGGAGTAAAAGACCCCATAGCCCATCGAACACATTGACATCTCAAAGGAATTCCACACATACATGTCCAAGAGTGAGAGGAAAAGGGTCACACTCTTGGCAGGATGGAAAAAACAAACTCCAGAAATCCAGCAAAGCTGCTGGGGGACTCACTAGGTTAGGAAATTCAGCCTAAACAGAGAATTCTCCCTAACAAGCCATTGCACACAAGCCAATCTACTTCTCTATGCACCCATATCGTGAAATGCCGACTATTAACGGATGCACCCTAATGACAGATAATTGCACGTTTTAAATGTTTCCTTGGAAATGGATAACTGAACATTTACGAAGTTTAAATTGAGAGTATTAATCATCCTACCATCCATTCTGTATCTCTGTAACATCACTAAAAGGTACTTGTTAGACTATACATTTTGAAGTGATGATTGTAAATGACAACCACAAAACCTACAACTAATTTCATGATGTGCTTTTATTACCAAATTAGCTGGGGTACCCATTGTTGCCCGTGTCCTGATCGAGTGGTGTCTCATATGCCCTGTAGGATATTTCTCTTTCCTGTTCTCGGTAAGTCTTGCTTCAGTTTGCACCGGTGTCTCATTTGCCCTGGAGAAAATGTCTCTTGTCCTCTGGTCAGCAAGTCATGCTGCTGTTTGTTGTTGTTTCAGAAGCTCTACATATTGATTTTCACTTTGCATCAGATGGAGCTTTTCCAAGTGATGATTATTGTGTGAGGAGTATTTTTCAGTCACTCAAAGGCTTCAGCACATTGGAGAAAGTGTCCAAGAAAGATTTATTGGATATGCTCTCTTCTTGTGAATGAACTTAAGTAAACTGTAACATTGCCATTTACCATATTTGGAGTGGCGTGACAATGTTCCATAATGTCTGAGGTGAATCTTTTTGCAGTATTGAATGGCAAAAAGATTCACCTCAAACATTATGCAACTTGAGTTAAAAAAATGTCATATATGCACTCCGTTGCCCATGCAGCAAATATTAAGTAGGCAAAACATCATGAAGAGCAAAGGACAGGTGGACAGAACACAAGTCAAGTATCAGGACAGGGAACACAAAATCACCAGTCTACAGATATTTCAAAGACAATCAACATAATATTTCTCAAATGAGTGGTCATCCTAGAAGTAATTCACCCTCTCTCTAGGAGAGGTGACTTACACAAAAAATTGACACAGCAGGAGTTAATATGGATACACAAATTGGATGCCATGACACCCCTTGGTATCAATGAAGAATATTACTTGGGTCCTTTCCTCTAGGCAATTAATGTGGTCCTCAAAACATGTGAACAGGTTGTGAACTCATAATGAGGCAGTTGTTCTAACTACCTACTGAAGAATACTGTTGGTGTTATTTGAACAGATGGTATAAGAATGTGTTCTTGATAACATGACAACATATTGTGAACTAAGGCTGAGGCAATGCCTTCAATTGTTGGAGGTTGTAAATTGATTGTTCAAACCAGAGCTAAATTAGTTTGGCCACATCTAGCACGACCTAGTCCATAGTGTCCAGATCACTACTAGAAAAGAACATCCTTATACACTAATCCCCCTATCTGGGACTTGGGAGATATTTAATTTTTTTTAATTAACATTTTTAAAGTGCTCACACAGCCCACGTGCATCGAGGCGCTGTTACAGGAATTTGTTGTGTTTTAGTTGCGTAATTGTTTTTTTTTTGTCATAGTTGCATATTTATAACACGCTTAAACACCCAGAGGTTTCTAAGCGTGGACCCGGGGATCGAACCTATGTTGCTTCGTGTCGTCTTGCTTCCAAGGAGCGCACGTTGCTGCTGAGCTATCCTCCCGAGATATGTAGTCCTTTACACGTTTACACAATCCCACATCAACTCTCAATGATAACATTTATCTCCATCAAGACAGATCTAGTCTCCAGCATCAGAGGACTCTACATTTGTAGAATACACTGGATTCTTCCTTTGTAAAATCTGGACATACATATTTTCTCAACCAATACATGGCTAATTCTTACAACACGCAGGTATCATCTCCAGAATGGCGCTATTCTCTTCTTACTTTTACAAAACACAACCAACATAAGATCGAGTTTATTTACTTTTGTCATCACATGCAAATCATCTCTTGAAATGTGCTATTCTTTTCCTATTTTTACAAAACTCAACCTACATAAGATCAAGTTTATTAACTTTATTTTGTCACGCGCACACTTGCGTGATGATATCATAGTATGACGGAACTAACGACAAACTGCGGTGCCCTTGGGATACTTTATTTTATAATAAGTATCACACTATGGGGGTAATTAATAGAATTCAGCGCAGAAGCAGCGCACGTGAGCAGCGCAGAGAGGAAGCATGTGCCAGCCATGTGCGCTAAACAGTATTCTGTCGCACCGCGTATTCATGGATTTCCCAAGCCATTTTGAGCCCTGGCGCAGCGAACATCCCGCAGTGCCAGTTACGCCCCCAAGAACGCCCCTTGCACAAGGAAAAGCCATTGAAAATCCCCAATATAGCGCAAAGGGCCGTGCTAACCCTGGACCAGTTTACAGGGCCGCTACATTGTAATCGCATGAAAAACTACGCGTACCCTGCTCACAGCAGCCAAAACACGTGAAAATGTACTCGCGCACTCCCTTGAATACGGGTAACCCGCTCGCAGCAGCCAAAACACGTGAAAATCTCCCCAGATACGCCCTTCGTTACGGGTACCCCGCTCATTGCAGCCAAAACGTGTGGAAATCAACTCACGCACCCCTTTGAATACGCGTACTCCACCTGCGCCAGGCAAATTGCATGCAAAATGTCACCTATGTGGTGTGGGCTGCCTGCAGGTCATGGTCTGGGGTGATGGGCTGCCTGCGGGGCATGCCCAGGGTGGATGTGCTGCCTGCGGGGCATGCCCAGGGGTGATGGGCTACCTGCGGGTCATGGTCTGAGGTGATGGGCTCCCTGCGGGTCATAGTCTTGGTGGATGGGCTGCCTGCAGGCCATGGAGAGGGTGGATAGGCTGCCTGCGGGGCATGCCCAGAGTGGATGGGCTGCCTGCGGGTCATGGTGGATGGGCTGCCTGCGGGGCATGGGGAGGGTGGATGGGCTGCCTGTGGGTCATGGTCTGGGGTGATTTGCTGCCTGTGGGTCATGGTCTAGGGTGATGGGATGCTTGCGGGTCATGGTCTGGGGTCATGGGCTATCTGTGGGTCATGGTCTGGGGTGATGGGCTGCCTGTGGGTCATGGTCTGGGGTCATGGGCTGGCTGCGGGTCCTGGTGGATCGGCTGCCTGCGGGGCATGGGGAGGGTGGATGGGCTGCCTGCGCGTATTCCGGGGTGCGCGTGCCATTTCACATGCGATTGCCCTGGCGCGAGCGGGGTACGCGTATTCTGGGGGTGCGCATGCAGTTTCACATGTGACTGTCCTGGCGTGAGCAGGGTATGCCTATTCTGGGGTGTGTGTGCAGTTTCACATGCGATTGTCCTGGCGCGAGCAGGGTTACGCTTATTCCTGTGGTGCACAGAGAGTTTTACACGCGATTGTCCTGGCACGAGCAGGGTACGCATATTCCGGGAGTGTGTGTGCAGTTTCACACACGATTGTCCTGGCGTGAGCAGGTTACGCGTATTCTGGGGGTGTGTGTGCAGATTTACAAGCGATTGTCCTGTCGTCAGTGGGGTATGCATATTCCAGGGGTGCGCAGGGAGTTTCATACACGATTTTCCTGGCGCGAGCGGGGTACGCATATTCCGGGGGTGCGTGTGCAATTTTACACGTGATTGTCCTGGCGCGAATGGGTTACGCGTATTCCGGGGGTCCGCAGGGAGTAATACACATGATTTGTCAGTGTGGGCCTTCCCGGGTGTGCCCTTCCCCATGCCCTGCAGGCAGCCCACACCGCAGGGGACCACCCTACACCCCTGGGCATGCCCCGCAGGCAGCCAATGACCCCAGACCTTGACCTGCAGGCAGCCCATCACCACAGACCATGACCTGCAGGCAGCCCATCCACCCTCCCCATGCCCCGCAGGCAGCCCATCCACCCTGGGCATGCCACGCAGGCAGCCCATCCTCCCTTCCCATGGCCCGCAGGCAGCCCATCCACCTTGACCATGACCCCAGGCAGCCCATCACCCCAGACCATGACCCGCAGGCAGCCCATCCACCCTCCCCATGGCCTGCAGGCTGCCCATCCACCATGACCATGACCCGCAGGCAGCCCATCACCCCAGACCATGACCCGCAGGCATCACATCACCCCAGACCATAAACCGCAGGCAGGGCAAATGGCACCATGCACATGGTAGCCCCGACACATGTCCCACCACCCCAACCCCAGTGACGGGCACCTGCCAGCAGGCGCCGACTCATGTCCCCCACCCCACCCACAGTGATGGCAGCTGCCAGCAGGCCCTGACTCATGTCCTCCACCCCACCCTCAGTGATGGGCACCTGCCAGCAGGCCCCGGCTCTTGTGACCCCCGCCCCACCCCAGTGAGGGCACCTGCCAGCAGGCCCCAACTCATGTCCCCCACCCCAACCCCAGTGACGGGCACCTGCCAGCAGGCCCCAACTCATGTCCCCCACCCCACCCCCAGTGACGGGCACCTGCCATCAGGCCCCGACTCATGTCCCCCACCCCACCCCCAGTGACGGGCACCTGCCAGCAGGCCCCAAAACCCCACGCCACCCCAGTCCAAATATCCAACCAAGCATTCCATCCACTCCACATTGAAATCCCCATGTCATGATAGATCCCAAATAACCAGTATGCCCATGAATACAAGTCCGTCAGACCCACACAATGGCGACACATGACTGAGAAAACCCACATTGTGGCATGCACGAAACCAATGAGAGAAGACAACACAAATTAAGTAAAAAAATGTAAATGTATTATATTCAAAACAGAATGAATGAAACAAAATCACACAAGAAAATAAATAAGAAAAAAAGTCTGGATGTCCGAAAATAAAGGAAAGAAAAATGTATGCTGAAATCAATTAAATCCAAAGTAAAATGACTCTAAAGCATCCGTCCATGAAACAAAATGCAAAGTTTAAAAAAAAAAAAAAACATTCCTCCATGGTACAAATAAAATAGTAAAATCAGGTCCGTAACTATATACAAATTAAAAATCAAGGGTCCATGAGCCCAACAATCCAAAGGAAACCTAAGAAAAAACCTACCTAATAAATAACTATTTTTTTTTGTATTTAATTGTTCTACAATTTTTACAAATTCTTTCTCTTGGTTTTTGTTTTACGGGAGTGTTTCTTTGTGAGACCATTATTTGGTGAGTTTAAGTTTTTTCCATTTCTGTGCTTGTTTCTTAAAAATCCTTGTTTTCTCCGTTTTTCTGTTTATTCTCGACTTGGTTTATCTTCAAGCTTTAGACCTTCGAAGAACTTGGCTGTAGCTACTGTCAATGTTGCGGATTCTCCGCTCATTAGCATGTTCCACCAATCTTCTTCACTGGTGGTAAGATGTTTCATTTTGTGTGGTCGTAGATAGGTCGTTCTGAGACTGTTTGTACCAGGACACAGAAGAAGTAGGTGTCGCACTGTTTCAGTTTCTCGGGTATCACAGTATTGACAGTTTTTATTTTGAACCTGTTTTCTGAGGTATAGAATTTTTTTCGTCTTTCAGACGTGCTCTCAAGAAAATAATACATAAGGGTTTATCCAGGAATTGTTTTAAGTAATTCCTTGTCTCGTCTACCCTTTGTGTGTTAATTGTATGATGACTCTGTGGTGTGTGTTTCTCAGCTTTTTCCAAGATCTCAATCCAGTCGTGGATTTTTAGTTTTTTCTTGATTTTCTCTGGTGTGCGTTCGATCTCCCATTCCGAGCATCCGATTTTTTCTGACTGATCTAGTAAGTTTTTGTACCATTTTGTCATCATGGTGTTTTTTTGATTCGTCATTTCTTGATAGATGATGTCCAGAATAGTAGGCCGTGGAGTTCTTAGGATTTTCCCCAGGAACAGGAGACCGTTTCTGACTACCAAATAACTATTTACAAAAAGGCGGGGCATAGTCCATGCCCCCCAAAGGAAAAAAAAAAGAAAGGAAACTTACACCTACATAACTATTTACAAAGGCGGCAGGGCTAGTCCGACGGCTCACTCATTGATGTCCCGGGCCAGGGCATCATCGAACTCCACTTCAATGTCCCAGAGGCGGACCTGTTCCCTGGCCTTGAGGTGAAACAGGGATGTAGCCATGGCGTCCTCCAACTCTATGCGAGTTGCCTCAAGGCATGCAGCCCGCCTCAACGCCCGGCACATGGAGTTCTCCGCCCTGACCATTGTGAGCCGTGCCCTCTATGCCCACCGCCGCTCCACATCTATTTGCCGACCCAACCACTGCCACACGGAAGACACTCCCAATCCTGGGTCCTCCTTCCCGATGGCCGATGCCTGCCCCTGTGATGTTGATGGCCCCGAGCCATTATCGCTCCCACCGTGAGCCTGCTGCTGCCGTGCATGTGCCCTGCCTGTTGATGCCTGCATGTCCTCCTCTTGCTGGGGTCCAGTTGGTGGGGTGGCCACCCCTGCTGGACCTTCGACTACCAACTGTGGCAGGGACGTGTCCTCTAACAGCATGGCCCCTGCTCACGGGCATCTCCACAGGGTGGAGCAGGAAGATGGCACAGAGGATGACTGGCGCATAGGGGGCTCAGTTGAGGAGGGGGTCGCAAGAAGTTTCAGCACATGGATGAACCCAGTGCCGACAACCTGTCCTAGTAGGTCGACACAGCCAAAGAGGGATTTGAAATGACGTGCATTGTCCAGACGAGAACCCTGCATGTCATCCCAAAGCCGATGTTGGCGCAACGCCACCCCAGTTAGGACAGGCTCAATCCGGTCACGGATTGCAACATCCGCAGGGAGAGAAAGGCCAGTTGTTGTATGCACATCCCCTCCCTGAAAACGGGTCTGAACGGAGGCATCCCTGCTGGTGCTGGATGATGCAGTCACAGGATCGGGCACAGCATTACACACAGGCACCTCTGCGGTGGCCTGTGCTGTCTCCTGTCCCTGCCCCTGGACTGCACCACTAGCAGCAGTGGAATCCCCCCTCCAGGCCCCGTGCGTGGGCCTTCCACTGCCTCTTCCTCAACCGAACCCCCCACAAACCTGGATGACTCCATGCCATCTTCCTCCATAGGCCCCTGCGGGGGCCCAGCTGCCCCTACTGCTGCCAAGAAGTCCACTTCCAAACTCCGCCTCTTGGACCTCCCCTTGGCAGCTGCGGCCGTGGGTGCGGCACCAGACTCCTCACTCCCGGAAGAGATCACTTTGTGGGAGGGGAGATGGGCCTTGCATCTCCGACTGGCAGTGGGATCTCTGCCGCTGTGCTCCACAGCACCGTCTCCGTCCTCTTAAACAGTCGACGCTGCAGACAGGGAGAGACAGAACACAGGCATCAGGGCACTGTACAATTGTCGGATACACACATGCCAGTTGCACATGAGTGGCAGTGTCAAACTTCACAGATGGCATCACACTCCCCACCACTCATATCATTTGAACCCACACACATGCACAAATTAACAGGAATCGTGCAGCAGGCAGCAGCATCCATACACACACACCAGCATGAACATCCGAAGGTTGGCCTGAGGTCACAAGCAACATGGGGAGTGCCCAACACATGCACAAACGCCACCAAACAGACATGCATCTGTACATCTCCACCACCTGTCACAGTGCAATCATCGGCAACTATGTCACATCTGCCAATCGGGTTCCTACATATCTGTGTCATATGCTGTTAGGCAGAATCCTGTGCAGATCCCTTAGGGAGCACTACAGAAGATTAAGACTACAGGAAGACCCCCTTTGGTATCAGTCTGTACCACAAAGGTTTAGTTGGTAGCTGTGCTAAGCAGTCAGACTTATCTCAAGAGGGAGATGAGCAGTATTCAGGATTTACACATTAGGACTACAGTACTATGGAACAAGGAAACACTGACCAAAGCTTTGAATCAAAAAGAATATATATATATATATATATATATATATATATATATATATATTTATTTTATACACTCTGATGTTCACACACAAATCACTATTATTAAAACAAGTTACATCAGTCAAGAAAAGTATACACAACTCCCTATTTAAATTGTAGACACGTTTGAGCAAGAGTGAAAACTGAGCAAAACAGCACAGTGAAAACCAAGCAGAAATGGCACTCTATCAATTTCTCAAAAGGGAGGGAAAGGACAAGTTATACAGGGTTAGATCCTAGAACACACCAGCAACACTTCCCAAGTAGATTGTGAACATCATAAGTGTTCACTCTGTAACCCTTAATCCATCCCTCTAAGTTTTTCAAACACTCATTCACCCAAGTAGCCCAAGGGGTACTATCATGCTTTTTGAGGGTCCTAAACCTCTTAAGGTACTGGGAAAGGGTCTTCCCAAATCTAGCTATCAGAGCTAGTTTCACACATTCATAATCCATCCTATCCACCTCCCCCAACTCCATTACCACATCAGATGCAACAGGGGGGAGCATAGAGAATAACCAGGGGATCAGCTGATTCCCTGTGATTTCCTGGAGCCCATGGTTGTATTAAAACATAGCTAACAATCTAACACATCCAACTTAGGTTCATACATACCCACAATCACTTTAGGCATCCGGGGCCTTTTTGGACTGGAAGATCTAGAGGATCCGGGGAGAGAACCATTTTCCAAAGACAATTTCTTCATCTCCCCGCTCATGATTGAGCTCCATTTCTTTGAGCCTTAGTTCTTGATGTTTCTGTTCAGTTGGGTCAAGTTCAAGTCTGATTTTTCCTAGGGTGATAAATTCAGGACTTAATATGGGACCTGACAATGGTCCAGTAGCCACAGGTTGAGGCCTTTGAGCAGGCAGAGGGCCAGAGGAGGTGACATTGTGATCCTCCTCTTTCTCATCTGCTTCAACAATAATATCATCAACATTATCATTCTCAATGTTTGCTACATTTGCTGGAGGGGTAGACACTACAGCCCCATTCTCCAGACTTTATTTTTCCAACAATCTTTCAATCATTTCTGATTTTTTGCCTTTGACAGGAAGACCTTTCTGTCTACACAGATCCCTTAAATAATCAGCAGTATTTGTAAGGAGAGTTTCCTGGTTATAGCCTTCCATCTTTGACTTTCTTTAAAATTAACTTTTAGTGATTGTTAAGCCTTGTGGTTAATTGACTAAGGTACTAGCACCACTCTAAAATGTAAATCCAATACTTCTATCCTCACCGCTGTACACCAGTGCTAGGCAGAATCCTGTGCAGTTCCCTTAGGAAGCACTAGAGAAGATTAAGACTACAGGTATATGCAAGAAAACCCCCTTTGGTATCAGTCTGTACCACAAAGGTTTAGTTGGTAGCTGTGGCTAAGCATTCAGACTTATCTCAAGAGGGAGATGAGCAGTATTCAGGGTTTACACATTAGGACCACAGTACTAGGGAACAAGGAAACACTGACCAAAGCTTTGTATCAGAAAGTATATATATATATTTATTTTATACACTCTGATGTTCACACACAAATCACTATTATTAAAGCAAGTTAAATCAGTCAAGAAAAGTATACACAACTCCCTATTTAAATTGTAGACAAGTTTGAGCAAGAGGGAAAACTGAGCAAAACGGCACAGTTAAAACCAAGCAGAAATGGCACTCTATCAATTTCTCAAAAGGGAGGGAAAGGACAAGTTATACAGGGTTATACTCTAGAACACACCAGCAAAACTTCCCAAGTACATTGTGAACAAGTTAGGCAAGGCAGTACTATAGCATACTCAATACTGAGGTGAAAACCGAGCAAAATGCCACTTCACAAGTTTAAAAAGAGGGAAGGAAAAGGTGGTTATAAGAGTTAGGTGCACCAACACATTTCTAGGTGAGAAGCAATCTAGAGAAGGCAGTTGCAACAGATTTATCCTGAGTCAATAGGCCTGTGCCAGAGTCAGTGGTGCAAGGCAATGTGCCCAGGATCAAACTGTTCTAGTAGCTGCAGTCAAGTCTTTGTTTAACGATTTGACAATGCGGTTGCAGAAGGTGAAAGACAATGTTAGATAATAGGGGCAACCAACCCAGTAGGTAAGTAAAGGATTTAAAACACCTTTAGCGATACCCAACAAAACGGGAGGCCTGTAGGAACAATGTACCTTGAAAGTGGAAGAGGCTCCTCTGGTGGTGGTAGTTCCTGGCAGTTCCTGCAGTTCGGGAGATCCCGCAGAGGAAGAGAGGCTCTCGTCGTGGAGGAAGGTTCGAGTTACTGCACTGCCCAGGGATGAAGCCAGCCGCGGTGCTGCCAAAACGAATAAAAGGTTTGCTCCTTTAAATCGTGGTCGTGGTGGACAGGTGCTTGGCTATACAGTCTCCAAGTGCAGGGCACTGGCGATTCGATCAAGGCAGGTCCTGGAAGCTGATTGGCGAACTGGTTGGCCCCACCAGCTCAGGGGAAGAAGACTCTTGTAGACGAAGATCTTCTCAAGTCGTTGGAGAAAAGTGGTGAGGATCTGCAGCAGGGCTTCACCGGTGGTTCAGTTGTTGCAGATGTCTTCAGTTTCTCTCCTCTTCTTGTCCTCCAGTCCTCAGGACTCTGCTTTTATGCAGCAAAATCCCCATTCATACAGCCTAGCTGTCACTCACCCAGTGGGGTGGCTCTCCTGGCGGGAGAACCCCCAGCCTATCAGGGCACAGTGGGCATCATTACGACCCAGGTGGTAAGGGGTTAAGGGCGCCGTAAAAGGTGTTGGCGCCGTTAAACCATTACCGCCTAATTACGAGGTCCCTTTGCGGGTCCAAACCTTAACGGCTGGTTTTACCAGCCGTTAAGGAAGGAACCCGCAAAGGGACTTAAGAGGTCATTACGGTACCGCAATTTGCGGTACCGTAATTACCGCCTTCCCCATTCCCATTGAGCCCTATGGGGGCAAAAATGAGAATGGGGAAGGGCCAATGGTGAATGGGGAATTACCGCCCCCCCAACCTTGGAATGGGGCGGTAATTCCGCCATTCACCATGGCGGAGTTGGTAAAATACCGGCGTCAACCATGGCGCTAATAGCGCATGGTTAACGCCAGGGTCGTAATGAGGCCCAGTGTGACTTGGGTTGCGTAGGCAACCCTGTCCAGGGTGCCTATTCCCCATCCCACACATCCTGTCTACCCCAGACTCAGTGGCGCAGAGAGGAGGGCTTCTATGCAGAAGCCCACCAAAAGGACGAATGAAGGATCCCCGACCCGGGTTAGGATTTCAGAGAAATACACCGAAAGAAATATTATTAAAGTTCTAGCAAAAAAAAACACCGGATTAAAGTTAATATTAAAATAAACAGGCGGCACGTTAGTAAAAGTGTTAGCCTCGAACAATGGGAAAATCCCATAGGAAATATTTGCAGTCGAATATTTATGGTAGTAACCACTGCCACCAGCCAGTACATTTTGAGAGAGGGACTGTATGGTACCCCCTTGTAAATCAACACTAGGGAAGAACTGTTAACCCTTTCCAGTACTTCCATTTTAAGATGGGTTGTACTGGTTTAGTTCATAAATATTGACTAGTAAAGTCAATGGGGACTTTACATGCCCTGGGAGACAGTAGTCAACCCCAGGGTATCGAGTCTATGTTTGGGGGTCGCTATGACACCCCTGTGGTACGGCACGGAGGGTCCTGTGCACCACACATGTTAAAAAGATGATTCCTATGAGGGTGAGAAAACCCCCCTAGACCATAAGCACACAAGATAGCCTAAAACATACACTAGAAATCTGTCTAAGAGTGGGAAAAAAAGGGTCTCACTCTTAGCAGGAGAAAAAAATAAACCCTTCAAATACAGCAAAGCTGCTGGGGGACTCTATAGGTAAGGGAAATTAGCCTTAGAAGAGAATTCTTTCTAACACATGCATCCATGGCGTATCACAGTCGCACACATATTAAACACACACACTAACATGTATGCTGTGCACGTACATGAAGGTGAAACCAGCATCCATCTGTCGCACCCCAACCATGCCATAGTACATACACAGAAATGCTAACATGTGTGCATCTCCACATGCAGTTGTGCATCATGCTTTGGAACACATACACCATGGATGTGCATCACACATGACTGGACTCACATGCAGCACAGTCATGTCCCTGCACATACACATCCATACATGGCCCTTTTCAGACATATGTCCAAGCTGCACACCCCTGGCACACCTCAACATGCACTGCATCCAATAAGTACGCATGGACACTTACCACTCGACTCCATACCGGTCTCCCTCTCGAGGACCTGGCGGTGAAGCGCTGGGTTAATGCGTTCCAGGACCCTCATGTCGTCGGTGGTAAGGTGGACCCGGCACCTCACTGCATCCACTGCTTCCAAGAGGTGCCGGGCTTTCCTGAGGGTCCTGGACCTGAAGTCCTCCCAGCGCTTACGGACGTGTGGTAGGTCACGGGTTGCACCCCCTCCTCGGTGATGGCAACCACGATGTCCAGCCAGATCCTCTCCTGTCCATCCTTGTTGGCGCGTCTTCTTCCGTAGAGGGCATCATAATGCTCCAGGACTTTCTCCACCAGGATGCCAACCTCTCCAGCCTAAAACATACACTAGCAATCTGTCTAAGAGTGGGAAAAAAGGGTCTCACTCTTAGCAGGAGAAAAAAATAAACCCTTCAAATCCAGCAAAGCTGCTGAGGGACTCTATAGGTAAGGGAAATTAGCCTTATAAGAGAATTCACCCTAACACATGCATCCATGGCGTATCACAGTCGCACACATGTCAAACACACACACTAACATGTATGTCGTGCACATACATGAAGGTGGAACCAGCATCCATCTGTCACACCCCTACCATGCCATAGTACATACACAGAAATGCTAACATTTGTGCATCTCCACATGCAGTTCTGCATCATGCTTTAGAACACATACACCATGGATATGCATCACACATGACTGGACTCTGCCTCTCTAGCTGGGGGTTGCCAGTGGTCTCCGATGGTGTTTGCCCTGACATGGCAATCCCCGAGGCAGGTGTGGGTGGGCAACTGGGTCCTGGTGCTGGGCTGTGGAGCGATGGAACTGCAGTCGGGAGTCTTCTGTTCCAGCAGGGGTGGTTACAGCACCTGGAACCTTGCAGATGGCTGACGTGCAGGCACCAAATAGCAGGGCACGTGGCCAGCAGGCAGGCAGGCAGCAGCAGATGGCTGGTGGGAGTTTCCTCGGGGATCTGTGGAGCAGGAAAATGGCCTTCTGGGCAGGAGTGTGGTCTTCCTTGTGTTGTCGCGTGGCCAGCTTGATATGGAGTGATTTGGCACGTGAGAAAATAGCATGTCAGCGTGTTATTCGAGAAAAGGACCTGTTTCTGTGGGCATGGTTAAGAGGTATGTGTAGGATGTCATTTTCTTGTACGTGCTTTTTGTGGAGAGCGAGTGGGTGATTCTTGTACTTCTTTTCGGTTCACACGTGATTACTTCACAACGGTTGCAGTACGTACTCCTTGTTTACTCAGACAGCGTTCAATTCTTCTTTTGGCGGGGGTGTTGTCAACGCACCCATGCACATCTTTTTCACGTTCTTTTTCCAGGCAGACGGTGAGTCACGCATGTATTTTTCCACTGTGGTTACCCCTGTGTGTCGCATACCCATTCAGAGGTCATTGTAGCCTGTGTGTACCGCGCCTACGCTTATTTTTGTGTTTCTGGGTTCCACAGCGTAGTGCGGGTACTTTATTCCACACACGTGGCCTACCAGGGGTCGCGTGCATGTTAAAATTTGTTTTTGGGGTGCCTGAGCATTGCGTGACCTGTCATCTTCCCCCAGGGGTCCCATACAGCCTTGCTAGAGCACAGGGGTACGTATTCCATCTAGAACCCTGCCCCCTTCGACCCAATTGCCCAGGACAATTGTTTACGGCAACTCCCATTCGCACAAGAACATCAGTGCCATGGTTGGGAGGCGACCAAGTGCTAAGGGAGGCAAAGGTGCCCGACCTCCAAGAGGTGTCCGTGGTAGAGGACGTGGCCAGGATGAGCAGGGTGGCCCAAGAGGCCAGTGTGTGGAGGACCAATCAGGGACACCTATGCCCCCCCAATGGGTCGGGAGATGTAGCTGACACCATCCTAGCTCAGGCCCTGTTAACCCGGCCCAGATTGGTCACAGAACTGGCACGGGATGACATGTGGCAGTGAAAGTTGCTGTCACCAGGCCACGAGGATCTGGGGAAGCAATTACATCTGCTGCCCCATGTAGCCAGAGTGAGGATGCTACAGGGCAGCTGCAGCTCAATCCACCCTGGCTCTCAATCACCCAGCCGGGACTGGCTTTGTTGCAGCGTGTGACACACGTGTGTTTTGTCACACTCTTTTGCATGTTCTATTTCATGATGTGCATCTCACATGGAGGGGGGACAATACTGATTTATTACCATATGGGTGTCCTAGTCAATTCTGCCATGGCTATGCTACGTGCCATCTGTGTGCTGGCAAGTGTCATGTTTGTGGATTGTCCATGACACTCACAGGCTAATGTGTGATGCAGCTGCTATGCACCATGCAGCACGTGTGTTTCTTTTCCATTTTGGAGTCTTCAGTGTCTGCTTTTAGGGTCCCCTTCCACTTCATTTCCAGTGCATGCATGTAAGAGTTAGTGTCATGTGTGACATGTGTCATTAATGTATTCGATGTATAGATTGTGATGCCTATGTGTGTCGGCTATGCTGACATGCCTGTCTTCACTACTTTTGTTTTATCTTTGTGCAGGTGATGAGGTGAGGCACTAGATGCTGATGAGGAGGAGGAGATGGCACAGGGGCAGGTGTACTCAGAGCCCCAACCAGGCACCAGTGGAGGACGTGGGGTGGTGGTGCAGGAAAATCCATTAGTCCTACAGACCATCCTGTCCACGGCTGTCTCTGGGTACACCTCCGATGACCTCTATGGCTCAGGTGCTGAATAAGACATTGAGACAAATGTCCCGTCGCAGGTGAGTGTTTCTGGCAGGGATGCTGTTCTGTCCAACCCATCTGCACTGGGGGTAGACCCCTCAATGGGGCATTCAGTGTTGGAATGTCCGCCTGTGGCAGTTACGGATGCAGGGTCACACTCCACTATATTTGCTCCTGTTCCTGGGCCAGCAGATCAAAGGAGGAATGCAGTCCTGCAGCCTCAGGCAGTGCCAGCACAGCAAGGTGCACATCACCTTGGGCCAAACAGGTGTGGTGTCCGCCAACATGGTGGCCGTGCGCCACCGGGCAATACTGTGTGGGAGAACTACATGTATACTATTGCAGCACAACAGGGGGCATTGTGAGAGATGATGGCTCAGACTGTGGATAGGGTGGCCACTTCCATTATCCCCCCAGATAGGCAGGTGGAGCTCCAGCAGCAGGCAACATAGTCCACGTGCTGCTCACACAGGGAGGACATGTTGGCGTCCAACAGGGACGGACAGGCTGAACTGGAGACTCTGCGCACAGCCATATCGGCAGAGTCACAGGCCCACAGGGATGCCCTGAGATTAGAACACAGGTCCCTCAGAGATACTCTGGGTGCACTTGAGGTGTCCCAGAGTACAAGGTCAGAACAGCAGCTGGAGCAGCTAACACACACAATCTCAGCTGAGCTCCATGCAACTCGTGAGGAGATCCGGGCATCACGTGAGGCCTTGCAGGCAGAAGTCAGTGCTACCTGTGAGGTGTTGCATGGGAATCTCCGGACCATCATCCCGCAGAACTAAACCTTTCAGACCCGCACGCTTGCTGCCATGGAGGATCATGCCAGGGCTTTGCATGGTCTGCCTCCCATACCATGCACACCTTCTAATGTACCACCAGAGGGTGATGACAGCAATGGCAGTTCTCCCACTATAGGGTAGCCGAGCAGGCCATGAGCCCATGGAATCTTTATTTTATATTTTAAAAATTTTTAAACATTTTTATTTTTATATTTTTTTATTCATATTTGACTGCGATTTTTCATTTTAAATTAGAATTTGATTTAAAAATTTCATTTTTCCTTAAAACCTTTTTCAGTTTATTCTTTTCATTTTCATTTTATTTTCAAATTTCATTTGATTTTTAATTTTCATTTGATTTTTTCTTTTAATTTTTAATTTTTTAAATTTGTATTTTTGATTTTTTTCTTCATATTTGATTGTGATTTTTCATTTTAAATTAGAATTTCATTTTCATATTTCATTTTACTTTTCATTTTCATTAGATTTTTTCTTTTTTCATTTTTTCATTTTAATTAGTATTTTAGATTTTCATTTTTACTTTGTTTTTATTTTTACTTTTCATTTTCATTTTATTTAAATTTTTCATTTCGTTTTTTTTTTATAACTATTTTATTTCAGATTCTACATTCTTTTTACAGTGTGTTGCTTTGTGTGGCTCCCGTAGGCATCCACTGTGTGTTCCAGCTGGGCACATGCAGGCTTGTCCTGTGTTTGTATTTTAAACTTGGGATCCTGACACATATGCCACTCCTGCTTCCCCTTTTCATGGGCTCGCATGGGTGTGACCAAGTGACAGTAACTTACACAGAGGCATTGGGCTCCCATAAATTGTGTGGGCAGTCTGTAGTCCAAACTGTGTATACACCCCTAGTGGGGATTGGTGGTGATGTCTCCACTGCATGGTTGATTTGTATATTGTATTCCATACAGGCCATTATGCATATTTGCATGTAGCATCTTCATGTTTTAACTAGACTGTCTCCATTGCAGATGCAGTTAATGTTTTATGCAGTACACTGCCACATTTACCTACCAGCAACACACTGGAGATAGAAGGGGTCGATGTGCTGCCTTTGTCAGGCTGTGACACTTGCACTACTTTCATTTTCTACTGTCATAGGTTGCCACTGTTGGGTCCTGTATTAATGTTTTGTCTTGCTGGTAAGTATTTCTTCATGTGTGCTGTTTCGTTTTCATTGGTGAGAGGGAATGGTCTCTGGCCTGTTTCCATTTGGGACAGTGCACTTTGTGACACTTGTGTCATGTGTTGTCATTCATTTGGTTATTTTCACATTGCATGCCATGCCAGGTGTGTTGGGTAGCTGAGATGGTGTTAGGGAGGGGTTGGGTGACATGCTGCTATTTGGGTGTACTATTTTGCAAGGGGGTAGTCCTTCATGCTGCATGAATGTGTGCCTTTTACTGACACAGCATTGGGTCTGTTCATGTAGCTAGGTATGCACACAATGTAGCACTTCCAGGAAAACAATCTCAGGGTGGTATGGTTGTGACAGTTGACACTCCGTTTTGTCATCATCATCAATTGTCAGCTGGTATGTGCCAGGCCTGTGTGCACTCCGCAGGGGTGGGATTTTAGGTGACGAAATTTGCCACAAGCTGGGTAGGGGCTGCCTCACCATGTGCCCTTTCCCCTCACATGTGCAGTGGCCGTACATGTGGTTGGGTCTGTGGGGGCACCACCATGTCCACCGGCACGCCCCGCCGAGTCGCAACGTTGTGCAGGACACATGCTGCCGCTATGATTCTGCACACTACTGGGGGCGCATATAGCAGCTGCCCACCAGAGCGGTCAAGGGATCAAAAACGTGACTTGAGCACTCTGAATGTGCGCTCCACTATGCCCCGGGTTGCAATATGGGCTGTGTTGTATCTTACCTGGGGTGGTGTGGTGGGGTTCCATATTGGCGTCATCATGTAGGTGCTCCGAGGGTAGGCACTGTCCCCTGGGGAGGTGATAATGGTTCTCATTAGTTGGGTTTTCCCATTTCACAGTGTCTGACAAACTGTCACGATGCCTGCCCCCAGACACCAGGGGCAGACCCATCTGCCCAGAGTACAGGCACCCATGAGAACTCAGGGAGGCTCAAAGGATTGCCTAGGGGCTTTATGGACTCGGTCTTGGCGCCGTTGGCGCCAGGCTCATGTTGCCTTTTTTTAAACTAAGCAGGACATCCTGTAGAGAAATCATGTACAGGCCATCGTGAGGCCTTGAAGGGATTACTTTCTTCCAGGGACTATTTTCTTGGGTGTGGTACTGGAACTATTTTACCTGGGAACTTCTTTATGGTGGCTATTTAAACCACGCCCAGAGAGCAGCACATGCTTCGCGTTATTCTGCATCTCTGCAGCGTAATGCTCACCGTGCCTGCAGCTCATCATCCAGTCTACAGCTACATCGGTCTTGTTCTCCATGAACCGAACCAGCAAAAGAGAAGAGGAAAAGCAGATTCGAACAGGAGCCACACCACTAGTCGTCGCTTTCATCGGGGAGTCGCCGCACCTGTGAGGAAAAGAAAACATCTGTTACAGTGCTGCACTGTCAGCAGCAGTGCCGCGGCATACTCACCAATGCTCCTTTCATCCACACAATCCCGCGAGACACTCTGTTGAAATCGCCTCTCCGAGCATCTGCATCTGCAAAAGAAAGAAAAACAACAGGTGAGCTGCGCTCTGCAAAAGACATTCAAATTCATACCACAAGATACTTACAGGCCGATTCATGGAAATAATGTGCGCTGAAATGTTCGGCGCAAGCGTGCGAAAGCGTGCTAATCGCAGTGCCAGTGCGAAAATCACAGCGAAACCCACGCACAGCGATTCATGGAAGTCTGTGCGCAAGGAAATCCCAGGATGTGCGCCAAAATACTGCATGGCGCACGCTGGCGCACACGTCTTCAAACCGCGTGCGCTAAGCGCACAGCGAAAGTGCACATAGCGCGGCGCACACAACAAAAGTAGGTGTAACACAGGGCGTGACACGCAGAATGGGGAACAACACCTGAAAATGAGGGCGTCACGGGGGAAGTACAGGAGGCAAGTGCGCGGAACGCCCCCACGCTCGCCTACAACACGTATTCATGGAATCGATTAGGGCAAACCAGTGCACGGGCAAAGATGCGCACAGACCTAAACACATCCGCCATACGAAGGCAGGCGGTAGCGTCCTTGTGCATGAAAGAAATGTGCGCCAAAATGTGCGCTAACAAAAAGGACGTATATACAGCCATGATGAATGTCTCATACTGTGGCCCTCTAGGACAAATGATGTGCAAAGGGGTACGCGACAAACACTGACACCCGCTGTGTGAAAAATAGCGTGTGTGTGTATTTCGGGGGTGTGCGGGAAGGTTCCCACGCGATAGGCCCTGGGCGAGCGGGGTACGTGTATTTCAGGGGTTCGCGTGAAGTTTCACACGCGATAGGCCTTGGGCGAGCGGGGTACGTGTATTTCAGGGGTTTGCGTGAAGTTTCACACGCAATTGGCCTTGGGCGAGCGGGGAACGTGTAAATCTGGGGTGCGCGGGAAGTTTCACACGCGATTGGCCTTGGTATGTGTTTTTCAGGGGTGCACGGGAAGTTTCACATGCGATTTTGCTGTCAGAGCGGGGAACATGTATTTCGGGGATGCGCGGGGAGTCCTACACGTGAATTGGCAGTGTGGGTCCCCCCAGGTGTCCCCTCTACCCCCTCCACGACCCCTGCAGGCAGCCCACACCACAGGGGACTACCCTGCACCCCTGGTCATGTCCCGCAGGCAGCCCATCCACCATGGGCATGCCCCCCAGCCAAGGCACATGTCACCTTGCAATATGATCAACAACTCATGTCCCCCTGCACCCCCACCCCCAACAGTCAGGGGCACCTGCCAGCAGGCCCCCACTAATGTCCCCTTGCACCCCCACCGCCCAGCAGTCAGGGGCACCTGCCAGCAGGACCCCACTCTTGTCCCACTCATGTCCCCCTGCACCCCCACCCCCCAGCAGTCAGGGGTACCTGCCAGCAGGCCCCCACTCATGTCCCCATGCACCCCCACCCCCCAGCAGTGAGGGGCACCTGCCAGCAGGCCCCCACTCATGTCCCTCTCATGTCCCCCTGCACCCCCACCCCCAGCAGTCAGGGGCACCTGCCAGCAGGCCCCCACTCATGTCCCACTCATGTCCCCCTGCACCCCCACCCCCCAGCAGGCAGGGGCACCTGCCAGCAGGCCCCCACTCATGTCCCACTCATGTCCCCCTGCACCTCCACCCCCCAGCAGTCAGGGGCACCTGCCAGCAGGCCCCCACTCATGTCCCCCAGCACCCCCAACCCCCAGCAGTCAGGGGCACTTGCAAGCAGACCCCCACTCATGTCCCCCAGCACCCCCACCTCCAGCAGTCAGGGGCACCTGCCAGCAGGCCCCCACCCATGTCCCCTTGCACCCCCATGCAGTCAGGGGCACCTGCCAGCAGACCCCCACTCATGTCCCCTTGCACCCCCACCCCCCAGCAGTCAGGGGCACCTGCCAGCAGGCCCCCACTCATGTCCCACTCATGTCCCCCTGCACCCCACCTCCCAGCAGTCAGGGGCACCTGCCAGCAGGCCCCCACTCATGTCCCCTTGCACCCCCCAGCAGTTAGGGGAACCTGCCAGCAGGCCCCCACTCATGTCCCCCAGCACCCCCACCCCCCAGCAGTCATGGGCACCTGCCAGCAGGCCCCCACTCATGTCCCACTCATGTCCCCCTGCACCCCCACCCCCCAGCAGTCAGGGGCACCTGCCAGCAGGCCCCCACTTATGTCCTCTTGCACCCCCACCCCCCAGCAGTCAGGGGCACCTGCCAGCAGGCCCCCACTCATGTCCCCTTCCACCCCCATGCAGTCAGGGGCACCTGCCAGCAGGCCCCCACTCATGTTCCCTTGCACCGCCACCCCCCAGCAGTCAGGGGCACCTGCCAGCAGGCCCCCACTCGTGTCCCCTTGCACCCCCCAGCAGTCAGGGGCCCCTGCCAGCAGGCCCCCACTCATGTCCCCCAGCACCCCCACCCCCCAGCAGTCATGGGCACCTGCCAGCAGGCCCCCACTCATGTCCCACTCATGTCCCCCTGCACCCCCACCCCCCAGCAGTCAGGGGCACCTGCCAGCAGGCCCCCACTCATGTCCCCCAGCACCCCCACCCCCCAGCAGTGCAGGGGCACCTGCCAGCAGGCCCCCACTTATGTCCTTTTGCACCCCCACCCCCCAGCAGTCAGGGGCACCTGCCAGCAAGCCCCCACTCATGTCCCCTTGCACCCCCATGCAGTCAGGGGCACCTGCCAGCAGGCCCCCACTCATGTCCCCTTGCACCGCCACCCCCCAGCAGTCAGGGGCACCTGCCAGCAGGCCCCCACTCGTGTCCCCCAGCACCCCCAGCACCCCCACCCCCCAGCAATGAAATGCCGATTCCATGACACAAACCAAAAGTCAACTATGTACATCAACACATGTCTGACACACGAAGGCAGGCGGTAGCGTCCCTGCGAATTAAAAAAATGTGCGTTATCAAAAAGCATGTATATACAGCTCTGATTAATTTCCCATACTGTGGCCCTCCAGGACAAATGACGTGCAAAGGGGTACGCGACAAACACGGACACCCGCTGTGTCAACAATAGCGTGTATTTCGTGGGTGCGCGGGAAGTTTCACACGCGATTGTGCCTGGGCGAGCGGGGTACATGTACTTCAGGGGCTCGCGGGAAGTTGGGCTTGCATGAAGTTTTACACGTGATTGGGCCTGTGCGAGCGGGGTACATGTAAATCAAGGTTTCACGCGCGATTGGCCTTGGTATGTGTTTTTCAGGGGTGCACGGGAAGTTTCACATGTGATTTTGCTGTCAGAGCGGGGAACATGTATTTCGGGGGTGCGCGGGGAGTCCTACACGTGAATTGGCAGTGTGGGTCCCCCCAGGTGTCCCCTCTACCCCCTCCACGACCCCTGCAGGCAACCCACACCACAGGGGACTATCCTGCACCCCTGGTCATGTCCCGCAGGCAGCCCATCCACCATGGGCATGCCCCCCAGCCAAGGCACATGTCACCTTGCAATATGATCAACAACTCATGTCCCCCTGCACCCCCACCCCCTACAGTCAGGGGCACCTGCCAGCAGGCCCCCACTAATGTCCCCTTGCACCCCCACCGCCCAGCAGTCAGGGGCACCTGCCAGCAGGCCCCCACTCTTGTCCCACTCATGTCCCCCTGCACCCCCACCGCCCAGCAGTCAGGGGTACCTGCCAGCAGGCCCCCACTCATGTCCCCATGCACCCCCACCCCCCAGCAGTCAGGGGCACCTGCCAGCAGGCCCCCACTCATGTCCCACTCATGTCCCCCTGCACCCCCACCCCCCAGCAGTCAGGGGCACCTGCCAGCAGGCCCCCACTCATGTCCCACTCATGTCCCCCTGCACCCCCACCGCCCAGCAGTCAGGGGTACCTGCCAGCAGGCCCCCACTCATGTCCCCATGCACCCCCACCCCCCAGCAGTCAGGGGCACCTGCCAGCAGGCCCCCACTCATGTCCCACTCATGTCCCCCTGCACCTCCACCCCCCAGCAGTCAGGGGCACCTGCCAGCAGGCCCCCACTCATGCCCCCCAGCACCCCCAACCCCAGCAGTCAGGGGCACTTGCAAGCAGACCCCCACTCATGTCCCCCAGTACCCCCACCTCCAGCAGTCAGGGGCACCTGTCAGCAGGCCCCCACCCATGTCCCCTTGCACCCCCATGCAGTCAGGGGCACCTGCCAGCAGACCCCCACTCATGTCCCCTTGCACCCCCACCCCCCAGCAGTCAGGGGCACCTGCCAGCAGGCCCCCACTCATGTCCCACTCATGTCCCCCTGCACCCCACCTCCCAGCAGTCAGGGGCACCTGCCAGCAGGCCCCCACTCATGTCCCCTTGCACCCCCCAGCAGTCAGGGGCACCTGCCAGCAGGCCCCCACTCATGTCCCCCAGCACCCCCACCCCCCAGCAGTCATGGGCACCTGCCAGCAGGCCCCCACTCATGTCCCCCTGCACCCCCACCCCCCAGCAGTCAGGGGCACCTGCCAGCAGGCCCCCACTCATGTCCCCCAGCACCCCCACCCCCCAGCAGTGCAGGGGCACCTGCCAGCAGGCCCCCACTTATGTCCTCTTGCACCCCCACCCCCCAGCAGTCAGGGGCACCTGCCAGCAGACCCCCACTCATGTCCCCTTGCACCCCCATGCAGTCAGGGGCACCTGCCAGCAGGCCCCCACTCATGTCCCCTTGCACCGCCACCCCCCAGCAGTCAGGGGCACCTGCCAGCAGGCCCCCACTCGTGTCCCCTTGCACCCCCCAGCAGTCAGGGGCACCTGCCAGCAGGCCCCCACTCATGTCCCCCAGCACCCCCACCCTCCAGCAGTCATGGGCACCTGCCAGCAGGCCCTCACTCATGTCCCACTCATGTCCCCCTGCACCCCCACCCCCCAGCAGTCAGGGGCACCTGCCAGCAGGCCCCCACTCATGTCCCCCAGCACCCCCACCCCCCAGCAGTGCAGGGGCACCTGCCAGCAGGCCCCCACTTATGTCCTCTTGCGCCCCCACCCCCCAGCAGTCAGGGGCACCTGCCAGCAGGCCCCCACTCATGTCCCCTTGGACCCCCATGCAGTCAGGGGCACCTGCCAGCAGGCCCCCACTCATGTCCCCTTGCACCGCCACCCCCCAGCAGTCAGGGGCACCTGCCAGCAGGCCCCCACTCGTGTCCCCCAGCACCCCCAGCACCCCCAGCAATGAAATGCCGATTCCATGACACAAACCAAAAGTCAACTATGTACATCAACACATGTCTGCCACACGAAGGCAGGCGGTAGCGTCCCTGCGCATTATAAAAATGTGCGCTATCAAAAAGCATGTATATACAGCTCTGATTAATTTCCCATACTGTGGCCCTCCAGGACAAATGACGTGCAACGGGGTACGGGACAAACACGGACACCCGCTGTGTCAACAATAGCGTGTATTTCGTGGGTGCGCGGGAAGTTTCACACGCGATTGTGCCTGGGCGAGCGGGGTACGTGTACTTCAGGGGCTCGCGGGAAGTTGGGCTTGCATGAAGTTTTACACGTGATTGGGCCCGTGCGAGCGGGGTACGTGTAAATCTGGGGTGGGCGGGGAAGTACAGGCAGCAATTGCGCGAAACGCCCACACGCATGCGCCAAAAAAGACGCGCTAATTCGGAAACACATACGCCAGCAGGAAGCAGGCGTACGTGGACCCGCGCAGCATAAAAGTGCGCGCAAACAACAAGCAAGCTCAGACGCCAGGATGAACATACCGTTCCTAGCAGCAGTGGTCGTGGGATACCGCAGGAGGAGGAGGAGGATAGTCAGGCCCAGAATTTTCACACCCAGAACCAGCATTTTTAACATGCCTGATGACCAGGTGTATGGGAGGTACAGGTTTCCACCTCACATAATACTCGACCTGGTCAGTGAGTGGGAGGATGACCTCACATCACCCACCCTCTGCTCCCAAGCACTCAGCCCCCTGGAGAAGGTCCTCAATGTACTGCACTTTTTGGCCACCGGATCATTTCAGCGGACAAGTGCCATAGTGGGGGGGTGTCACAGGCCACAGAGTCACACTGCCGACACCAGGTCTTGGCCATCATGACTGCACGCCCATCAGTCCGCAGGCACATATACCTGCCCAGAACACCTGCAGAAAGTCAGGCTGTTGTCCAGGATTTCTACGGGGTGGCACAATTCCCCAAAGTTCTTGGTGCCATTGATTGCACCCATGTGGCCCTACGTCCCCCCAGGGCATCAGAACACATCTATAGAAACCGCAAGCACTGGCATTCCATCAACGTGCAGGTAGTATGTGATGCCAAGGGAATCATCACCTCAGTATATGCCAACTGTCCAGGGTCCACCCACAACAGTTTCATTTACAGAACGTCAACCCTAAACCGGGACCTAGAAGCTGGGCGGCATGGCGATAAATGCCACAGCACATGCATGCATGCCAGATACTGAGTAATGTCACAACCCCAATAATGATACCCATCACCACCTCCCCAGGGGACAGTGCCTACCCTCTGAGCACCCACATGATGACGCCAATTCGGAACCCCACCACGCCACCCGAGGTAAGATACAACACAGCCCATATTGCAACCCGGGGCATAGTGGAGCGCACATTTGGAGTGCTCAAGTCACGCTTTCGCTCCCTTGACCGTTCTGGTGGGCAGCTGTTATACGCTCCCCCAGTAATGTGCAGGATCATAGTGGCAGCATGTGTCGTGTCCTGCACAACGTTGCAACACGCCGGGGCCTGCCGGTGGACATGGTGTTGCCCCCACATCCCCAACCACATGCACACCCGCTGCGCATGGGAGGGGAAAGGGCACGGGGTGAAGCAGCCCGAACACAGCTGGTGGCTAATTACTTCACTTAGAATCACACCCCTGTGGAGTGCACACAGCCCTGCCACATACCAGCTGACAATCAATGATGATGACATGAGGGACAGTCAACTGTCACAACCATACCATCCTGAGATTGGTCACCTGGAAGTGTCACAATGTGTGTATCCGTACCTACGGAAACACCAACAATGCTGTGTCATCAAAAGACACATATGCTGCTAAATGCATGACCCCCTTGCAAAATACAATATGAGAACAGTGCCAAGTCACCCAACCCCTCCCCAGCACCGCCACCCAACACACCATGGCATGTCATGCTATGTGAGAGCAATCAAAGCAATCCCCAAAACCTGACACAAGTGTCACAAAGTACTGGCCACACACAATATGCTCCTAGTAATGTTGAACTAACAACACACATGACCAAATACTTACCAACTAAACAATGCATCTAGACAAGTTCAAACATTTCTAAAACATGACGGTACTAAGTTAAAGTAGTCGTAGTCATACAACCTGAATATGCCACCACATCGCCCCCTTCAAACTGTAGTCTTGCAGCCTTCAAAACTGGTCTGTGTACTGCATACAACATGAACTCCATCTCCAAAGTAGACGGCCTTGTGAAGACATGAGGAATGAACCTGCAAATTCAGAGGGAGACATGGTAGCAAAATCATACATTAATACACCATGCAGTGTACAATACAACAACAATATACACAAGGAATGTCGACACAGTATTGACTACACACTGCACACACAACTCATGGGAGCCCAACGTCACTGTGTACATCACTTTCACTTGGTCACACCCTTTGCAAGCCTATGGAAACGGGAAGCAGGAGGGGTGTGTGTCTCATGAACCAAAGCATCTAACCCAAACTCATGACAAGCCTGCATGTGCCCAGACGGAATACAGTGGATGCCCACGGGAGCCACACAAGGCAACACACAGTCAAATTACTTTAAAAAAAAATCAAAAATCAAAAATCAAAAATCAAAAATAGCCATGTGGGGGCCGGGGGGAGGCCACCCAGGAGGTCCGAGGACAGGGTGCGCACCAACGGCCACCTGTGTGTATGTTGGGAAAAAAAACACCTCCATGGGCTCATGGCCTGCACGGCTATGCCAATGTGGGAGAATTGCTGCCGTCGCCCTCATGACCCACTGCTGCTGCATCAGGAGGTGGTGGTGCTATGGGAGGCAGCCCACGCAAAGCCCTGGTATGGTCCTCCATGGCAGCAAGCATGCGGGTGTGGAAGGTCTCGTTCTGGAGGATTATAGTGCGGAGATCCCCATGCAACACCTGACGTGATGCCCGGATCTCCTCCCGAGTTGCCCGCATCTCAGCTGAGAGCATACTTGTGAGGTGCTCCAGCCGCTGTTCTGCACTAAAATTAGCGGAAGTCTCAAGCTCAAGAAGAGTCTGCCTGAGGTTATGGAGTTCTTCACTCAGGGCTTCCCTGTGGGCCTGGGACCCTATTGAGATGGATTGACGCAGAGTCTCCAGTGCCGCCCGTCGGTCCCTGTTGGACGCCAACATGTCTTCCCTGTGTGATTGGCAAATGGAGTCTATTGCCTGCTGTAGTTGCTCCATCTGCCTTTCAGGGGGGATAATGGAAGTGGCCACCCTCTCCATTGCCTGAGCCATCATTTCAACTGATGCTGACTGTTGGGTTGCCATAGCGTACATGGAGTTCTCCCATATGCTATTGCCTGGTGGCGTACGGCCATCGCGTCTACGGGCACCAGACCTGTTTGGGGCAAGGTGATTTGCACCTTGCTGTGCTGGCACCGCCTGAGGCTGCAGGACTGCATTCCCCCTCTGATCTACTGGCCCAAGAACAGGATCAGATGCTGTGGAGTGTGACCCTGCATCCGTAACCGCCAAAGGCGCCTCTACCAACACTGACATTCACATAGAGGGATCTACCCCGGGTGCAGGTGGGTTGGCCAGAACAGAATCCCTGCCAGAAACACTTACCTGTGATGGCAAATAGGTCTCATCATCCGAATCAGCACCTGAATAGAGGTCTGGGGAGGTGCACCCAGAGACACCCCTGGAAGGTATGGTCTGCAGGAGGATTGGGTTTTCACCCACCACCACACCATGTCCCCCGCTGGTGCCCGGTCGTGCCTGGGACTCCTCCTGGGTCTGCACCATCTCCTCAACCTCAACTGCATCAAGTGCGTCATCCCCTGCAAAAACATGAAAGAGAAAAAATTGAAACAGGCATTAGCACCATAGCACACAAATAGGCCTGTCAAACTACAGAACCAGTACATGATTCACACATGTCCCACATGACTATAACCCTCCCATGCCTGCACTGTCACTGAGTTGTAAGGGGAGGCAAAAGGCAGAAACTGATGACACCAATATGGGAGAGCAACACATTTGCTCACATTGGCCTGTGAGTGGCATGTCCAATACACATACATGACACATGGCAGCACACAGATGGCATTTAGCATAGCCATGGTACATTTGACAAGTACAGCCATATGTCAGTGATTGAGTACTGTCACCCATCCATGTGAGATGGACATGATGACCTGAAAAATGCAGCATACTGGGACTAAGTACACATGTGCCACTCACTGCAACACATGCAAGGTACAAGAATACAGTAATAGTTGGCTAATCTATTGTTCCTCACATTGACATCGCAGGAAACATCTGTCATTTTCCACATGCAAACAGGCACTCATCTAAACATTTGTGCTGGCCAATACTCCATCAGCCTGAATGGTCTCATTGTGTACATAACCAGGTAAAGCATTGCCCCAGTGTGGCCAGTAAACAATGACCGAAGCATATCACATATGTCACAATATGGTTGATAAATGTCTAGCAAAAAAGGGGAGAGTGGAAAATATTATCCTGAAGGCACACTTAGAAATTCTGTCCAATGTAGTTGCAAAATGGCAGTACAAGGTCAACTGCACAATTGTGGACCGAATAGGATACTGTGGGCAGAAGGGATGCAGTCATAGCCAAATACAAGGCACATGATCCCATGTGAGGAAGGAAATGGGTGACCCATAACACTCTGGAGTACACACCCTCACCTGGCACTCAATCAGAACCCGTCACCCAAAATACATAGGCCCTCATTAGGACCCAGGCGGTAAGGGGTTTACGCCGGCGTAAACCATGGCGCCCCTTACCGCCTGAGTACGAGTTCCCTTAGCGCCATGGTGATTTTAACGCCTGCTTTTAGCAGGCGTTAAAATCCATGGCGCTAAGGGACCTTGTTGTTAATTACGCCACCGTAATTTACGGTGGCGTAATTAACGCCTTCCCCACTCCCATTATACCCTATGGGGCAAAAATGGGAATGGGGAAGGGTGAATGGGGATTGGGGACTTACCGCCCCGCCAAGGTCGGAATGGGGCGGTAAGTCCGCCAACCCCCATGGCAGAGTTGGCAGCTTAGCGCCATGGACCATGGTGCTAATAGCGCCATGGTCCTCCGCCAAGGTCCTAATGAGGGCCATACACATGCACTACACACACACGCATGGGCACTCACCGGACAATGCTTCGTAATCAGGTAGTTCTCCCACACCTCGGATCTGTTCCTCTGTGACGAAGGTCCCAGCAACAGACTCATGTTCAGTGAGTTTGTTGTCCTCTTGTGGAGACCCACCGCCAGTCACCAGAGTAGCGGCATGATTTGAGGCCAGCTTGTCCTTTGCTCTGCGTTTCAGTTCGCTCCACCACTTGTAGCAATCATCAGCTGAGCGCCTCACAAATCCAAGGGCACTTATGTGGTCGGCAATGGTCTGCCAGTGTGCCTTACGTTGACCAGGTGTGGTCTTGGACCCTGCAGTCACCACCATTTCGTGGCTATGTTGCGACACATAGCTCACAAGTGCATTAAGCTCCGCTTCATTAAAGCAAGGCTTCCTTGACGTGCCGGAGTGTGTAGCCGTGCCTGGGGTCTCAGCCTGTCGTGCCAGAGCACCCTTCTTCCTCTTTTTAGAAGGTGGAGCAGAGCCAGAGTGGCTAACGCCGCTCTGGTCAGTAGGGGCAGAATCACCGGTGGACTCGGTTGTTGGAGTGTGCAAATGCACATTGACCATAGGAATTGGTGCAGGCATTGTCTGAAGTGTGATGTTGGCAGGGGGAACATCAGTATGATGGACCAGGACCGACACTGCCCTGGCTGGGAGAGTCAGAGCTTGGGCGGATGGAGCTGCAGCTGCCCCTGCAGCCTCACCACCCTGCATACTTGGGGCAGTATATGACATAGCTGCCCCAGATCCACGTGCCTTGGTGACATCTTGCACCGCCACACGTGGCCTAGACTTGCTGACCTGGAAGTCAGCCAGGGAGTCATCCTGTGCCAGGTCAGGTGCCACAATGGGCTGGTCCAACAGGGGCTGAGCTGGGATGGTCTCAGCCGCATTTCCCTCAACCATGGGGGGGGCATGGGCGTCCCTGATTGGTCCTCCACACATGCGGGCTTAGGGGTACCCTGCAAATCCTGGCCATGTCCCCTACCGTGCCGACCATGTCCACCTTTTGAAGGTCGGCCACCTTTGCCTGCCTTACCGCTTGGTCACCTCCCAACCATGGCACTGATGTTGTTGTGCGTATGGGAGGAGCAGTAAACTATTGTCCTGGCCAATTGGGAGTCAAAGGGGTAGGGTACTAGATGGAATTCGTACCCTAGTGCTCTAACAAGGCTGTCTGTGACCCCTGGGGGAAGATGACGGGTCACGCAATGCACAGGCAGCCCAAAAACAAAAATAAACGTGCACGCAACCCCTCGTAGACCACATGCGTGGAAAAATGAACCTGCACTACGCTGTGGCACCCAGAAACACAAAAATAAGCGTACACGTAATACATGCAGCCTACAATGACCTCTGAAGGGGAACGTGACACACGGGGCAAGCACAGTTGCTAAGTACGTGTGCGCGTTGGCAACACCCCCGCCAAAAGAAGAATTGTACGCTGTCTGAGGAGACAGGGCAAAAGGGGAAGTGAACACTGTTTGAGGAAACAGGCCAAAAAAAGTAGAAAAATGAAAGCTGTCAGAGGTAACAGGGAGTAAGAACTTGAAACGCTGTGAAGTAATCGCGTGTGAACCGACAAGAAGTACAGAATTCACCCACTCTCTCTCCACGAAAAGCATGTACAAGAAAATGGCGTTCTACATGTACCTTTTAAACCGGCCCACACGTACACGTCACTTACGCGTATACGCGTCCTTTACTCCAATTACATGCGCTGACACTCGGACGTGCAGCTTTTCCACGTGTGCTTTGTCATCACGTGCTATGAGGGAAACACCCGCGTGTGTTACGTCACAGACACGCTTACGCGCTAAGGGCCTTTGGTCCAATGAAATCGTGTATGTGCGCTGACGCGCTTATGAGCTAAGGGCCTTTCCTCGAATTACAAGCTGACATGCAACATTTTCACGTGCCAAATCACACCGTATCAAGCTGGCCACGCGTTCACACACGGAAGACCACGCTCCTGCCTAGAAGGCCGAATTACTGCCCCCCAGAACCCCCACCCCAAGCACACTCCCACCTGCCATCTGCTGCTGCCTGATTGCCTGCTGCCCACGTGCCCTGCCATTTGCTGCCTGCACGTCAGCCCGGGGTGCTGTTGCTGTGACCACCCCTGCTGGAACCAAAGACTCCCGACTGCTATTCCATCGCTCCACAGCCCAGCCCCAGGACCCAGTTGCCCACCCACACCTGCCTCTGGGGTTGCCATGTCGGGCACTACACCATCTGGCTCCACTGGCAACCCCCAGCCAGAGAGGCAGAGGGCCACCAGATTCACTGCCACCGAAGTTGGTGTCCTGGTGGAGCAAGTCCTGGGGCAGTATGATGCCCTCTTCGGAAGTTCGGCCGCCGACAAGGAAGGACGGACTCGGATCTGGACGGACATCGTGACTGCCATCAATGCGGAGGGGGTGGCAGTCCGCGACTTCCAACATGTCAAGAAGCGCTGGGAGGACTTCAGGTCCAGGACCCTCAACAAGGCCCGGCACCTCTTGAAGGCAGCGGATGCTAAGGGGCGCCGGGGCCACCTGTCGGAACATCAGATGAGGGTCCTGGAACGCATACGCCCAGCGTTCCACGTCCAGGTCCTTGAGAGGCAGACCCGTCTGGAGCCGAGTGGTAAGAGTACATGCATACTGATTGGAAGCTGTGCGTGTGGTGGTGTGCCAGTAGTGTGCAGGTTGTACATGTGGTTTTGTAGGGCCATGTATGGATGTGTATGTACAGGGCTGTGAGGCTGACACATGCAAGTCCTTTCATGTGTGAGACACATGGATGGTGTATGTGTGGGTGAAACCTCTGCAGTTCCCTCTGGGACCACTGCAAAAAGTTTAAGTCTACAGGAGTTAGTAGTAAACCCAATTGGTAGCAGTCTGCACCACCCAGATTTACCTGGTAGCTGTGGCTGAGCAGTCAGACTTCTCTCAAGACGAGTTAGGCCGTATTTGGAGTATACAAGATAGGACAATTTACACAGTAGAGCAAGCAGACACGGATCAGAGCTTGGGTGTAAAGATATATAATTATTTCTTTAAAAACACATCTATGGAAAACACACTGGCGCTAATATGGCAAAAAACTTCAATCACAGTTACTATAAGTATCTATCAATCCCATAACAATATTTTGACAAATCTAGGTTCAACGGCACCACTTATTTGCAGACAGAGGTGAATGCTTTAACCTAGATGGCACTCTAGTATTCATTAGAAAGGGAGAGAAAAAGGCAGGGTATGAAACCAACTCAGTACCAACACTTTTACGAAACAAATGCAAGGCGAGCAAGGCAGGGTCTACTGTAAATCACAAAGTTCAGAGGCCAGGCCCACTCGGAGAGAGGCAATGCTGTATGTCCCAAAAGTATCACAGTGGAAATGCACTTCAAGTCTTTGTAGCAAAATGTCACAGAAAGGTTGGACCAGTTTTAGAACAAAAAGTTAAGAAGGTCTGGAGGCGACCCAGTGGAAAGCTAAGGAGTTAAGACACCTCACGCTAACCGTCACAAGGGGAAGCCAGGCAGACACAGTACCTTGAAAGTGAAGAGACAGCTCTGGCGGGGGCAGTTGTTCCTGGTGGTGGATGCAAGTCGGGGCTTTGCTAGAAGATGAGAAGATCTCGTCGTGGAGGAAAGTTGAAGATTGTTGCACCACCAGGGAAGAGACCAGCCGCGGAGTGCTTAGTCACAAGGCACCACCTTTTGGTCGCGGTACAGTGGTTAGTGGCTATACGGTCACCGGGGTGCTCAGCATGGGCAATTCAACCACTAGACGTCCTGGAAGCGAAGAAAAAGCAAGAGACTGGTTGTTCCCACCAGTCAGGGGAAGAAGACTCTCCAGCAGGGAGAGCTCCTCTTTCGTTGGGAAATGGTGAGTCGGTTCAGCAGGGCTCCACCGGAGGTGTCGTCGTTGCAGGTCGGCTCAGCTTTACCCTCGTCGGATTCTTAGGTCCTGTGGCGACTTCTGAAGTTCCAGTCCCAAAAGCCCTGCTTTTATGCAGAAAACCCCCATTCATTCAGCCTAGCTGTCAATCAAACATGCTAAGTGGTGAGCGGGGTGGCTCACCACTCGGGCCAATCACACCAGAGTGCGACCGGAGTTGGCAAGGCAACTCAGTCCAGGGTGCCTAAACCCCCTCCCATACCCCCTGTGGTACCCAGACAGAATGGCACCACTCTGGAGGGCTTCTGTGCAGAAGCCCGCCAAAAGTGGAACAAAGGGCTCAACCTTTGGTTCGGAATTACAGAGGCGAACACATACGTTATTTTAAAAACTGAGATCTGGCAGAAAATACCATCGGTGGATTTATTTAAGACAAATAAACCGGCGGTATGTTAGAGACTAATGTGAAAAAGTATTAGCCTCCAACAATGGGAAGAATCCCATAGGAATATATTCGCGGTCGAATATAAAAAGTAGTATCCACTGCCACCAGCCCCCTCGAACAACAGACCCAGGGGTAATCGAATTACCCCTACCAGTACGTCCACAATAGGATGGTTTGTACTAGTTCTGTTAGTAAATTTAGGTCTAGTAAAGCCAATGGTGACTTTACATACCCTGGGAGACAGTAGTCAGTCCCAAGGTATGGAATCTATGGTGGGGATCCTCTAGGACACCCCAGTGTTACGGCATGGAGGGTGCGGTGTAACACACATAGCAAAACACATAAGGCCCGATGGAGTAAAAGACCCCATAGCCCATAGAACACATGGACATTCAAAGAAATCAACCACATTCATGTCCAAGAGTGGGAGGAAAAGAGTCTCACTCTTGGCAGGATGAAAAAAAACAAACTCCAGAAATCCAGCAAAGCTGCTGGGGGACTCACTAGGTTAGGAAATTCAGCCTAAACAGAGAATTCTCCCTAACACTCACCCCGCCCCCCAGACTAAGGGACAGGAGGATTTAATCCACTCCTGGATGAATCTCATACCACTAGTCGATGATATACATCCTAGAGAGACCATCAGCATTTTGGTGGTGACACCCTGACCTGTGCTCAATGGTGAAATCAAACCCTTGCAGGCAGATTGACCATCTCAGTAGTTTTGGGTTTTCCCCTTTCATTTGCATTAACCATCTCAAGGGTTGGTGGTCGGTCTGAATGACAAAAGTAGAACCATACAAGTATGGCCTAAACTTCTTCAGAGCCCACACGATAGCAAAGCATTCTCTTTCGATTGTTGCCCACCTTGTTTCAGGATCCTTCAGCTTGCGGCTGATGAAGCAAACGGGGTGGTCCCTCTCTTTCCCATCCAGTTGACTGAGTACTGCACCTATTCCTACATTCGAAGCATCTGTCTGCACAATGAAAGTTTGGTGGTAATCAGGTGCTCTGAGTACTGGGGCTTGGCAAAGAGCCTTTTTCAGTTTTTCAAAGGCCTGATTGCACTCCTCGTTCCATCTAACCTTTTTAGGGAATTTTGGAGAGGAGATGACATTCAGAGGAGAAGCTATGGTCCCATAGTTCTCAATGAAATTCCTGTAATACCCAGTGAGACCTAAAAAGGCTCTCACCTGGGTCTGAGTAGTAGGTGTTGTCCAATTTTGCACAGCTTCAATCTTACTGAGCAAAGGCCTTATTTCTCCACTTCCTACCTCATGTCCAAGATAGACTACCTTACTCTGTCCAATTTGGCATTTACTCGCCTTTATGGTCAGATTGGCTCGTCCAAGAGCCTGCAAAACATCTCTTAGGTGTACATGTTCTTCCCAGGAATTGCTGAACACTGCTATGTCATCCAAGTATGCCATGCAGAAGTCCTCCATCCCATTCAGAACCTGGTTTACCATCCGTTGAAATGTAGCAGGTGCATTTGTCAATCCAAAAGGCATTACCTTAAACTGGTATAAGCCAGCTGGGGTAGAAAATGCAGTTTTCTCCTTGGCATGGTCTGTCAGGGCTATTTGCCAATAGCCTGACGTCAAGTCAAATGTGCTGAGGAACTTGGCTGAACCAATTCTATCCACCAACTCATCTGTTCTTGGCAAAGGGTGGGCATCAATCTTGTTGACTGCATTAAGAGCTCTATAGTCCACACAGAATTTAAGTTCTTTAGATCCTGCCTTTGGTACTAACACAACTGGGCTAGACCATGGAATAGTAGAGGGCTCTATTACCCCGAGATCAAGCATTTTGCTGACCTCACCTTTGATGTGGGTTCTTACACTTTCTGACATTCTGTATCCTCTGCTTTTGACTGGCAGACAGTCACCAGTGAGTATGTCATGCTGGCCCCAAGGGGTCAAACCTGGTGAAAGTGAGAACAGAGAGGGAAACTGATTCAACATAGATTTGCACTCTTCTTGTTGCTCAGGTGCCAGATTTGAAGAGAGATTTACTCCTTCAATTTTTTCGTCTAAAGGTAAGCCTCTGAGGAAATCCGGAAGAGCTTCACTCTCTTCTTCTTCCTTTGATGATGCTAGAAGCAACGCTCCTACATCAGGTCTCGAGACATATGCTTTGAGTCTGTTGGTGTGGAAGACTGTCGGAGCCTCCTTGGGATTGCCCAAGTCCACCAGATAGTTGACCTCTCCAAGTTTACCCACAACTCTGAAGTGTCCCATCCATTTGTCTGGCAAGGCCCTCTGCCTTGTTGGGATCATAACGAGAACTAGCTGGTCTTGTGTGAACTCAACCATGTTGGCCTTTTGATCATGTCAGTGCTTGACCAATGCTTGTCCAGCTTTCAAGTTATCACTTGCTTCCGCCATCATGTGTGACATTCTCCTCCGGAGACCTATCACATAGTCAGTCACTCTGACTGGCTTGGGGGAAGGAGCACTCTCCAACCCCTCCTTAATCAGGGCCAATGGACCTCTGATGGGATGACCATAGAGAAGCTCAAAGGGAGAATAACCTACACCCTCCTGAGGGACTTCTCTATAAGCAAAGAGAAGGCATGGCAGTAGAAGGTCCCACTTCCGTTTAAGGGGTTCCTCTAAAGCACCTATCATGCTCTTCATGGTTCGGTTGAACCTTTCTACCAACCCATTGGTTTGTGGGTGGTAAGCTGTTGAGAACTTATAAGTAACTCCACAGGTTTTCCACATGGCTTTCATGTAGTGGGACATAAAGTTAGACCCCCTGTCAGAGATTACTTCCTTAGGAAACCCGGCCCTGGTAAAAATACCAAGGAGGGCCTTAGCCACAGCCGGAGCTGTAACAGTCCTCATAGGAATTGCCTCAGGATACCTAGTAGCCTGGTCTACTACAACAAGTATAAACCTGTTGCCTGAGGAGGTTGGAGGATCAAGGGGACCAACAATGTCAATCCCTACTCTCTCAAATGGGACTCCCACAACTGGGAGAGGCACTAAAGGTGCCACATTCTTGGAGCCAACCTTACCAGAGGTCTGGCAGGTGTGGCAGCTCCTGCAGTGTTTTTCTACTTCGGCCCCCATCTTTGGCCAATAAAAGTAGAGAGAGAGCCTTTCCTTGGTCTTCTTGAAACTCAAGTGACCAGCCAAAGGAATCTCGTGGGCTAACTGCAAGAACTGTTGTCTGTTCTCCTGGGGTACTACAAGTCGTTTGTAGTCTCCAGGTTCAGACTCGGTCGGTTCACTGTAGAAGAGGCCATCTTCCCAGTGCAACCTGTATTTCCCAGGCTCTTGCCCTTCAGCCTGAGCTTCTGCCTGGTGGCGAAGACCTTCCAGAGTTGGACATTCTCTCTGTCCCTTACTGAAGTCTGCCCTGTAAAGACTGCAGCTCAGGATGGTCAACAGGATCCAGATCTCCAATGAGTTCCTGGCCTTCCATTAGCTCTTCTTCAGAGTCTAATTCTACCACACAGGGTTGTACCACCCTCTCAGCCTCAGCTGGAGGGGGAGTTACTGGTGTAACTTTGGACAACTGAGGGTAAGTCCTTGTTGGCTGCACTGAAGTGCTGGCTGCTGGTTTCGGTATAGAAGTTTTAGGTTTCCCTTTCGCTTCTGATTTCTTGGAGACAGCAGCGGACAAATCCAGTGGAGCAGGAGTGATATCCTTGTTCACCATCTCCTCGGGAGTACCTCTCATGGTTCTCTCCCTTGCAGGTCTGGTTAGCTCCTGTAACCGTTTTCTAGAAGGTCTGGGGGTATGAGACACAACTCCGAGAGTTTTTAAATCGTTACCCAACAGAACTTGTCCTGGTACCTCAATCTCGATGCTGACAGGTATCTTCACAGTCATGTCATTACACTGGATGAGAACTGGTAATTGGGGAAGCATCTGCACAGGCCCTCCAGCTAACTTGGTGAGGCGTTTGGGTGCCTTAGCAACATCCTCAGCATGAAAAAAAGATTTATCCACCACAGTTATGCTGGCCCCAGTGTCCCTGATGGCAGGAGTCTCCTGACCATTCACCTGGACACTGTCCTTATAATACTCTTTAGTATTATCTGGGATAGAATTATAGACATCTAAATTCTGTTGTTCCCACAAACCCAAAGACACTAAAGAAACACTGGCTGAGACTCCAATGGGTTCATCATCCAGCTGTAGAAAGTTTCCACTTGCCATTTGGACTTCCTCCTCTAGAGCAAAGGCTAAGGAGACAAGCTGGACCCCTGAAGGTTTACCCTTGCATCTGGGATCTCCTTTCACATGGTCAGTAGAGCCACAAACAAAGCATTTTCCAAATGCTTTCTGGAATGGTGGCTTGTTCTGGCCTCCCTCTGGTTTGGCACCAGAAGGTACACTATTCTGCTGCGGTTTTCCTTGTGGCTTATGGTTTTGTTTGGGGCCCTCTTTGGAATTTGAGTTATTAGAATTCTCTTTTGAGTCTTTTTTAGGCTGTTTTCCCCTCATCCTTTTTCTGAGTTGCCCCAGAATCCTTATGAGTAGCCCTGTTGGCAACCCACAAGTCAGCAGCCTTAGCTAGCTTCCTGGAATCCAATTCCTTCGAATCAGCCAAGTGCTGTCTGAGCTCAGGAGAACAGGCATCATAAATAGACTCCAACATAAAAAGATTCTTCATACCCTCATAAGTGTTCACCTTGTAACCCTTAATCCATCCCTATAAGTTTTTCAACCCTTCACTCACCCAGGTAGCCCAAGGGGTACCATCATGCTTTTTGAGGGTTATAAACCTCTTAAAATACTGGGAAGGGGTCTTCCCAAATCTAGCTATCAAAGCTAGTTTCACACTTTCATACTCTTTCCTATCCTCCTCCCCTAACTCCATTACCACATCAGTTGCAACAGGGGGGAGCCTAGAGAACAACCAGGTAAGTAACTCATTACCTGTGATGTTCTGGAGCCCATGATTGTACTCAAACAAACTCAGCCAATCCAACACATCCAACTTTGGTTCATACATACCAATTAATTCCTTAGGCATCCGGGGTCTTTTGGGACTGGAACTTCTAGAGGAGCCAGAGACAGAAGCAGTTTCGACAGACAACTTTTTCATTTCTAACTCATGCTTGAGCTCCATTTCTCTGAGCGTAAGAATTTGTTGCATTTCTTGGTGTTTCTGTTCAGTTTGAGCAGTAATCCTTCTGAATTCCAAGTCTATTTTCATTTTTTCTAGTTCAAGGACTTGAGGACTTAGTGTGGGACCTGTTATGGGCCCAGTAGGTACAGTTGTTAAGGCAGACAGAGGAGCAGGGGAGACAGTTTCATTAGCCTCTCCTTCCTCTTCAGCCTCTTCATCACTATTATCAGAACTTTGATTTAGATCAACACCATTACTGTTATCTCCATTTGCTGGAGAAGTTGGTTGTTCCTCTGAACCAGTACCCAGACTTTGGTTTTCCAGCAATCTCGCTATCAGTTCTATTTTCTTAACTCTTACAGAAAGATTCTCTTGTCTACAGAGAGCTCTCAAACTCTCAATATTTTTTTCCTGACAAGGACTCCTGACTGTAAACATCCATAGTAGACATGTTTTTAGAAAGTTGCTTTTTAGTGCTAAGCTTTGTGGTTAGTTATCTTAAAGTGTTGAAAAGCACTCTAAACTGTATACTCGATACGAATCCCACCGCTGTACACCAGTGTTAGGCAGAAACCTGTGCAGTTCCCTCTGGGACCAATGCAAAAAGTTTAAGTCTACAGGAGTTAGCAGTAAACCCAATTGGTAGCAGTCTGCACCACCCAGATTTACCTGGTAGCTGTGGCTGAGCAGTCAGACTTCTCTCAAGACGAGTTAGGCCGTATTTGGAGTATACAAGATAGGGCAATTTACACAGTAGAACAAGCAGACACGGATCAGAGCTTGGGTGTAAAGATATATAATTATTTATTTAAAAACGCATCTATGGAAAACACACTGGCGCTAATATGGCAAACAACTTCAATCACAGTTACTATAAGTATCTATCAATACCATAACAATATTTCGACAAGTCTAGGTTCAACAGCACCACTTATTTGCAGACAGAGGTGAATGCTTTAACCTAGATGACACTCTAGTATTCGTTAGAAAGGGAGAGAAAAATGCAGGGTATGAAACCAACTCAGTACCAACACTTTTACGAAACAAATGCAAGGCGAGCAAGGCAGGGTCTACTGTAAATCACAAAGTTCAGAGGCCAGGCCAACTCGGAGAGAGGCAATGCTGTATGTCCCAAAAGTATCACAGTGGAAATGCACTTCAAGTCTTTGTAGTAAAATGTCACAGAAAGGTTGGACCAGTTTTAGAACAAAAAGTTAAGACGGTCTGGAGGTGACCCAGTGGAAAGGTAAGGTTTTAAGACACCTCACGCTAACCGTCACAAGGGGAAGCCAGGCGGACACAGTACCTTGAAAGTGAAGAGACAGCTCCGGCAGGGGCAGTTGTTCCTGGTGGTGGATGCAAGTCGGGGCTTTGCCAGAAGATGAGAAGATCTCGTCGTTGAGGAAAATTGAAGATTGTTGCACCACCAGGGAAGAGACCAGCCGCGGAGTGTTTAGTCACAAGGCAGCACCTTTTGGTCGCGGTACAGTGGTTAGTGGCTATCCGGTCGCCGGGGTGCTCAGCACGGGCAATTCGACCACTAGACGTCCTGGAAGCAAAGAAAAAGCAAGGGACGGGTTGTTCCCACCAGTCAGGGGAAGAAGACTCTCCAGCAGGGAGATCTCCTCTGTCATTGGGAAATGGTGAGTCGGTTCAGCAGGGCTCCACCGGAGGTGTCGTCGTTGCAGGTCGGCTCAGCTTTACCCTCGTCGGATTCTTAGGTCCTGTGGCGACTTCTGAAGTTCCAGTCCCGAAAGCCCTGCATTTATGCAGAAAACCCCCATTCATTCAGCCTAGCGGTCAATCAAACATGCTAAGTGGTGAGCGGGGCGGCTCACCACTCGGGCCAATCACACCAGAGTGCAACCGGAGTTGCCAAGGCAACTCAGTCCAGGGTGCCTAGACCCCCTCCCACACCCCCTGTAGTACCCAGACAGAATGGCACCACTCTGGAGGGCTTCTGTGCAGGTAGTTTCCACTGCCACCAGCCAAAACTCGACGAGGGGGGACGGGACAGTGCCCCCTCGAATAACAGACCCAGGGGGAATCGAATTACCCCTACTAGTATGTCCACAATAGGATGGTTTGTACTAGTTCTGTTAGTAAATTCAGGTCTAGTAAAGCCAATGGTGACTTTACATGCCCTGGGAGACAGTAGTCAGTCCCAGGGTATGGAGTCTATGGTGGGGATCCTCTAGGACGCCCCAGTGTTACGGCACAGAGGGTGCGGTGTAACACACATAGCAAAACACATGAGGCCCTGTGGAGTAAAAGACCCCATAGCCCATAGAACAAATTGACATTCAAAGGAATTAACCACATTCATGTGAGAAAAAGTGTCTCACTCTTGGCAGGATGGAAAAAAACAAACTCCAGAAATCCAGCAAAGCTGCTGGGGGACTCACTAGGTTAGGAAATTCAGCCTAAACAGAGGATTGCTGGGGGGTGGGGGTGCTGGGGGACATGAGTGGGACATGAGTCGGGGCCTGCTGGCAGGTACCCTGCACTGCTGGGGGGGTGGGGGTGCATGGGGACATGAGTGGGACATGAGTGGGGGCCTGCTGGCAGGTGCCCCTGACTGCTGATGTTTGGGGACATGAGTGGGACATGAGTGGGGGCCTGCTGGCAGGTGCCCTGCACTGCTGGGGGGTGGGACTGCAAGGGGACATGAGTGGGGGACTGCTGGCAGGTGCCCTGCACTGCTGGGGGGTGGCGGTGCTGGGGGACATGAGTGGGACATGAGTGGCGGCCTGCTGGCAGGTGCCCCTGACTGCCGGGGTGGTGGGGGTGCAGGGGGACATGAGTTGGTGATCAGTGGTGCAGGCGGAGAGGTGGCTTGTCTGGGGTGCATGGCCATGGTAGATGGGCTGCGTGCGGGACACGACCAGGGGTGCGGGGTAGTCCCCTGTAGTGTGGTCTACCTGCAGGGGCCGTGGAGGGTGTAGAGGGAACACCTGGGAGTACCCACACTGCCAATTCACGTGTAGGACTCCCCGTGCACCCCAAAAATTCACGTACCCCTCTCTGACAGCTAAATCGCGTGTGAAACTTCCCGCGAACACCAGTAATACACGTACCCCACTCGCACATGGCCTATCGCGTGTGAAACGTCACGCTTACCCCAGGAATATTGACCCTGTGCGAGCGAGCGGGTTACGTGTTTTCCTGGGGTTCGCGTGAAGTTTCACCCGCAATTTCAGCAGGGCACGTGTATTCCTGGGGTTCGCGTGAAGTTTCACCCGCGATTTCAGCAGGGTACGTGTATTACGGGGTTCGCGTGAAGTTTCACCAGCAATTTCAGCAGGGTACGTGTATTACGGGGTTCGCGTGAAGTTTCACCCGCGATTTCAGCAGGGTATGTGTATTACGGGGTTCGCGTGAAGTTTCACCCGTGATTTCAGCAGGGTACGTGTATTCCTCGGGTTCGAGTGAAGTGTCAGCTGTGATTTCAGCAGGGTACGTGTATTACAGGGTTCGTGTGAAGTTTCACCCGCGATTTCAGCAGGGTACATGTCTTATGGGGTTCGCGTGAAGTTTCACACACGTAAGGGCCCTGGTCGAGGGAGTACGTGAATTTCAGGGGCCCATGCACAATACGTCACAGATGCACTTACGCGCTAAGGGCCTTTGGTCCAATGATATCGCGTACGTGTGCTGACGAGCTTACGCGCTAAGGGCCTTTCCTCAAATTACACGCTGACGTGCAAGATTTTCACATGCCAAATCACTCCGTATCAAGCTGGCCACTTGTACACACACGGAAGACCACGCTCCTGCCCAGAAGGCCATTTTCCTGCCCCCCAGAGCCCCGAGCACACTCCCACCAGCCATCTGCTGCTGACTGTCTGCCTGCTGCCCACGTGCCCTGCTATTTGGTGCCTGCACTTCAGCCATCTGCAGGGGTCCAGTTGCTGTGTCCACCCCTGCTGGAACAGAAGACTCTGGACAGGGATTCCATCGCTCCACAGCCCAGCCCCAGGATCCAGTTGCCCACCCACTCCTGCCTCTGGGGTTGCCATGTCGGGCACATCTCCATCTGGCACCACTGGCAACCCCCAGCCAGAGAGGCAGAGGGCCACCAGCTTCACTGCCACCGAAGTTGGTGTCTTGGTGGAGCATGTCCTGGGGCATTATGATGCTCTCTTTGGAACATCATGTGCCAGCAAGGAAGGAGGATCTGGGACGACGTATTGGTTGCCATCAACGTGGAGGGGGTGACAACCCGCGACATCAAGCACGTCAAGAAGCGCTGGGAGGACTTCAGGTCCAGGACCCTCCACAAGGCCCGGCGCCTCGTGGAGGGGGGCCGGGCACGCCTGAGTACCATCCAGATGAGGGTCCTGGAACGCGTAGGCCCAGCGCTCCATGCCCAGATCCTTCGGAGGCAGACCCGTCTGGAGTGGTAAGTGGCCAAGCATTGTTATGTGAGACAGGGCATGTTGCAGTGTGCTGGTAGTCCGATTCTTGCCTGTATGTGTGACATAGGCCATGTATGGATGTGTGTGTGCAGGGACATCACGGTCATGCATGTGAGACCAGTTATGTGTGAACCACATGGTTGGTGCATGTGTTTTAATGCAATATGGGGAGCTCTATGTGGAATGCACACATGAAAGCATGGCTGCCTCTGTTCCTGGACATGGCGGGGGGATGAGGAATGGGTGCTGATGTCATGTACATGTATGGTGCACATGTGTGTGTGTGCCTGAGAAGTGTGTGTGTGACTTTGAAACGCCATGGATGCATGTGACTTTGAAGGCAACATCTTGGTTTACAGGGGCCCTTCTACATGGATGTTGATGTTGATTGCAGGCGCCAGGACTGTTTCTGCATGTGTGTTGTGTGCATTCACCCAGGTGTTGTGGAATGACAGGATGGAAGTGACATTTGACAGTGCCACTCATGTGTTATTGCTTCCTGTCTAGGGTATTTTCTACTGTACCCTGATGCTTGTGTTCTATGTCTCCCTCTACACAGCGTCAAGTGAAGAAGAGGGCGGAGACGGCGCTGTGGAGCCAAGCGGCAGGATGCCTCCACTGGGCAGCGACGCAAGGCCCAGCCACCCTCCCAAGAATTACCATCATCCGGGAGCGAGGGTGCTGGTGCTGCGTCTGCCACAACGGCTGTGGCGGAAGGGCCGGGTGAGCCCCCACAGGCGCTTCCAATGGCAGAAGACGGTGTGGAGACATCCAGGTTGGTGGTCTCCACAGAGGAGGAGGAGCCCGCTACTGAGCCGCACATGGGGCCTGGTGGGGGTAGTACCACTGGTGCAAGTGTTGCAGTCCAGGGCCAGGGTCAGGAGGCAGCACAGGTCACCGCGGAGGGGCCTGTGCATGTCGCTGTCCTTGACTCTGTGACTGTACCATCATGCACCAGCAGGGAGGCCCCGTCCCAGGGCCGTCCGCAGGTAGGGGAGAGTGCCATATCACCTGCCTCTCCACTAGCTGCGGGCGAGGGGTCCCATGACCGTATGGGATACGTCCTGGTGGGTGTCGCATTGCACACGCGTGTCATTTGTGATGACGTGCGTTCTTACTGGGCGGAGAACGCACGCCATCACGAAGACAGCGTCGTGACGTGGCACTGCTGGGAGGGGCCCTGGTCGGTGGGTTCCTACATGTGACGCGCACTCTGGTGGACCTCTCCTCCTCTGTGGAGGATATGCGCCGGTCGTTCTCCACCTCGTCTTCTGGCCCAGATTCCACCAGGGCCCCCTGTGGATCTGGCCTGACCAACACAGCCAGCTTGGTGGAGATCCCATCCCTGCCACAGTCGGGAGTTGGCAGTCCAGCAGGGGTGGACACCACAACTGGAGACCAGCAGATGGAGGATGTGCAGGCACCATCGGACAGGGCACATGGACAGCAGCAGCAGCAGGAGCAGGCTGTAGGTGGGAGTAATGATGGCTCGGGGCCATCAACATCGGAGGGGCAGGCATCAGCCGGAGGGCAGGAGGACCCTGGACGGGAAGTGTCTTCTGTGTGGCAGCGGTTGGGCCATGCGATAGATGCGGAGCGGCAGCGGGCGGAAGAGGCACGGCTCACGATGGTCAGGGCGGAGAACTCCATGTGTAGGGCCCTGAGGCGGGCCGAGTGCCTCGAGGCCATTCGCAGGGACCTGGAGTTCCAGATGTCATTGTCCCTGCGAACCCTCGGGGCCATGGAAGAGGACCGCCTCCGGGACATCGAGCAGTAGTTCGATGATGCCCTGGCCCAGAACATCAACATGTGAGCCGTTGGACTTGCCCGCTGCCCTTGTAAATAGTTAGTCAGTTAGTATTAGGTTTCCTTTGTTTCTTTCTTTATTTTGGACCACTTGGACAATGGACCACATTTTTGTATATAGTTTTTTTATTAGGTAGTAGTTTTTGGTAGGTTTAATTTCTTAAATTGGGCTCATGGACCCTGGATTCTTCAATTGTACATAGTTTTACATTGGATTAATCTTTTCTGGTATTTTTTTTTGTGTTCACTATGGAGCAATGGTTTTTACTTTTTATTTTCCCTTGGATTTGATTTTTTGAACTGTGACTTTGGACAACATTTCTTTTTGGATTTCTTTTGCTTATGTGTTCTTGATTTTCATAATTTTCATAAATCAATCACAGGACTGTAATTATTTACAAATTTAAGGCATCTTCATTATTATGCGATTTACCAGTCATGTGGCATTGAACAGACATTTACATACTATTTGTTCATCCAACTGGAGCAAGAGGCCTAAGAAATCCAAATCTGCACGTTGTGCAGTACTTGTCTTAACTTTTACATTCTCTTTGACAATACTTGCCACACATATGCATTTGAAACCTTCTCACCTTGTTCTGTAGAGAAGCATTCAAATGTAGAACAGGGGATATAACAAGTAACATTTTTTCAATAAATTGCATTGTGCAGCATTCACTATCTTTATCAAACTGTGGAGCACATTTAATCGAAACAGCATATGTATATGTGGAGCACCATTTTCTTGGTACTCTTTCCTTCAAAAGTAATGTTCCACAGTGCCTAGTCAATCATTTTGCTTATTACATAGGACATGTGACATTGTTAAAAACGGTGGATGAATAAATCTAGATACCCTAACAAGGTCCATGGGGCACAATTCTGCCTTCTACTTTCTTTAGTTGGATTAATTTCTCGAATCCACTCTGCAAGATCTTCCTAGCAGTACTCAGTACAACTTTTAGTCACAAACCACGTTGGAGCACCTGAGCTGTGGAGCATACATCTAACATCAGAATGTCTTCTATACTAATATTCTTTAGTTCATCTCATAGTGATAAGAATATGGGTAATTTTGCATTCTAGGACTTCATTCTTTTGTTTTACCTGTTGCAGCTTCTCATTTGCAGAAGCCTTTTGAAATCGAGTTCATGGCTGAAGTGTATGAGCGACAGAATGGCACAGTATTGAAAATTCACTTTCAAACAGTAAGTCAAAAATATATTCCATAATGGTGAAGAATCACAAATCTTCAGAACACATACGTGTGAAATGGTGTTATCAGGAAGAAATGGGGACTTTCCAATCATCCAATCTACCTCCTTTTTCTGTGGGAAAAAACATAGCTTCTAATGTTTTTTTTCAGACACTGACTGGTGCACCTTTTGTTGGCTTCATTTGATATAGTTAAAGACTGTCACCCATAACATCTTGTGAGTGAAGAGGATAAATAGTGTAATGCTCATATAGGGTATTCCCTTCTGCAACAATTATAAGCTGATACTGACCTTCACTACTCATGTTTGTTGATTCAACTTCAAGTATAGACACATTTGGTACAGTCATACTGTCTTTATACAAGTCATTGTTATTCACAAGAAACTCTAAAGGTCCCTTTACCTTTGTTATATCTAAACGGTGTTGCCAAAAAATGTTGTCCTTTGTAGCAACACCATTCACTAAAACAAAGAATCATTAATGTCACGTTTCACTCCCAGAGTGTTCACATTCTCTTGTAAATTGAGAGGCAAATACACAACTGTGCCTTTCACACCTTGCACTAATGACTTTTTAGGGAGTTCTGATGTCTTTGTTTGCAGTCTCACAATAAGCTGGAAAGTATGAACAGTTTGCAATGCAATCACTTCAAACATGTTAAAATGTTGAAGCACCACAGGAATTTCAGGCACCAGCATGTTGTTCAATACACTTCTTGTAGGAGCAGGGCTTTAAGTGGGCCGGGGCCTGCCGGGGCCGGGCCCCGGCAGTCTCCAAAAAGTGGGACTGAGCCGGGGCCCTGCCGGGGCCCCCGTCCCACTGCACGCAACATTGGCGGGATGCATTATCCCGTCGCGGCGGCAGCCGCGACGGGAGATGCGCCTGCCATGAAGTCAGGCGATCTGACAAAAGTGGCAGCCAACCACAGCGATGGTGTGCCTGGCTGCCACTTCTGTAAGTCATAGTAACTGCATCTGGTGACCTCTCGTGCGAGGGGTCACCAGAGGCAGTTACTGTCCCTTTGTTTTCCCAGGTCGCCGAGGCGTCTTTAACCCTCGGCGAACCTGGGGATTCTTGACATTTTTCGAGGTTTATGAAAGATGGCTTGAAAAGTACACAATTCAAGCCATCTTTTATAAAGCTTTGCCGACGGACAATTTTGTCCGTAGTCAAAGCTTTATAAAAGATGGCTTGAATTGTGTACTTTCAAAGCCATCTTTTATAAAACCGAAATGTTTAAAAAAAAAAAATGGCCTGAAAACTAGGCAAACCGTAAGGTATGCACACACACATATATATGCATGTTATATATCTGTGTGCGTACCTTACTATGGTTTGTGTACTTTGCAAGCCATCTTTTCTAAACATAGAAATACATATTTCTATGTTTAGAAAAGATAGCTTGCAAAGTACACAAACCATAGTAAGGTACGCACACAGATATATAACATGCATATATATATGTGTGCATACCTTATGATTTGCGTACGTTTTAGGCCACGCCCCCCACAAGCCACGCCCCCAAATGAGGGCCCCCCCTCGATTTCTTACCCCACTTAAAGCCCTGTGTAGGAGTGTTTCTTCTTTGCAGTAAACGAAAACAGTCTCACTTGTATTGGATCACTGTTTTACAAACAAACACAGAAGAAGGTCCTTTCAAACATCATATAGAGGTATTTTACTTTCCCTTCAATGTACAATTTATGTTCTTGTTGTCTGTAAAATGTACATCAACAGGACACAGAAACAAACTCAGGTCTTTGACTTAAAGTAGACTCATACATTGCCATTCCTTGTCCATACTCATGAAAAACTAGATCCTTTTAAAGCATAGGATCATCATTGCCACTACCTACAAGTTATTCTTGTACATAGATGTGAGGCCTCATTATGAGTGTAGTGGTCCGGAATGAACGGTGCTGATAGCACCGTACCAGCACCCTTTTCCAGACTGGAACACTACGACTGCTATGCCGGAAAGTAAATTCCTGCAAACAGAACCCACAGTGCGTCCGTGGCTGGAAGCACCATAAACGCCAACAGCAGCAGCCGCAGAAGGCACTGCTGGAAACACCGGCACCAAGGTAATACAGTATCATTATGACTTCCGTCAACATGGAAACACTGGCATAAAAATGCTGGTGCCACTTTGAAAGCCGTGCCAGAAACACCTGCATCGCAGAGCAGACGTTAAGCAGTCACAGGTGGGCAGTAACAGGCCACAGGTGGCCATAATCAGCCCAGCTGCACACCATGAGCACTGTGAATGCTCAAAAGGCTCACATCCACACCCCACACACCTTCCAACACAACCATGCTGGAAAGTGCAGTAGAAGTCATGGAGCTCCAACATGAGATGCAATTGGAAGAGGCAGACAGGCAGAGAATGAGGGGAGGCGCAGACGGAGAAAGAGGATGATGATGGTCATGCAGATTAACAATGGCCAACAGGCAGCAGGTAGCACCCCGCACACAGTCACTCATACCCTGCATAAGGGCCACACCCTGGAACCTGACAGACACACAGATACACACACTATATCGGCTGGACAGGGCATCCATAACCACCATAGTCTACCTAATGCAGGATGATGTCTGCAGCCTAAGAGGCATCCGGACTGCCACCCCCCCCCTTGCTCAAGGTAATATCAGCGCTGCATTCCTGGCCAACGGCCCCTATCAACACACTTTGGGAGAGCTGCGTGGGATATCCCTGCCCTGTTTCTCAAAGGTGTTAGTCCCCGATGCCCTCCTGCATCACGTATCTGACTACATGCCCCCTGTAGGATTTCATGGACTGGCAGGCATGCTGAATATGATAGGTGCGCTGCACTGCACGCATGTTGAGCTGGTGGTCAAACATGCCAATGATTAAGTCTACCGTAACCGGAAAATGTACCACTCATTGAACATCCAGGTTGTTTGTGACGCAGACCTCCTGATAACCCACTGCAGTGCATGTTTCCCTGGATCCACACACAACTTCATAGTGCTGCGTAACCCCACGCTCCCAAGGTACATGACACAATACAGCAGAGAGTGGACCTGGCTGTTGGGTGATTGAAATTACCTAATCATAGCATGTGCACCGAGTAGTGAAAGGGGGGAGGTTGACCACTGTCCCCAGTGCATGTGCACAGATTGCATGCATGGCCCGGAGGGTATGTTTGGCATGTGGGGCATGGGCAAATGGAAGGACACGCCATCACAATTTGTGCACAGATGGACAGGCACTTCACATACACTATTGGTACCAGAATAAAAATGCCCCATGCCACCTACCCCAGCATGTGCACACTGTGCACATCCCCAGCAGCTGTGTCACAGCCATGTCAGTCAAATTTGACCTGCCTCCCCACCAGCAGTGCATTCCAGTGCATGAGGCCAGGTTGACTTGCCTGTCACAAGCTCACATACCTATATGCATGTAACGTGAATCTGAATGATGAAGGAACACAGAATAGCGAATGGGAGAGATGACGATGTACAAGATGCAAACGCAAATAAACGTGGCACACATCATAGACAATGTACCATCCTGAAGCGGCATAAGAGTAATGGCCAAGGTGGGTGCCATAAATTCTGGGAAATGTGGGTGCAACCCACCCTCCCTTCTATACAATACACGAAAAATGAGGGTAATCTGTGCCATTCGCTACATCTTGCGGCAATCCCATGTGACACATCCAAACATAGCTACAATGTCACTACCACCACAATGACTGTGCCCCCTTTGTGTCCATCCAATACAGGTGATTCCAGATACCCATTGGTGCCATGGCTCATGACCCCTGTCAGGGACACACAAAATCAGCATGAACATGCCTACAACTGTGCCCACATCAGGACAAGTTGCACTACTGAGCAGGCATTTGAACTCTTGAAGGCAAGGTTCCATTGCCTAAGTAGATCTGGGGTTGCTGTGATGTACAGCCCCATGAAGTGGGCAAGATCACCTTGGCATGTGCCATGCTGCATAACATGTGTGCCAGATGCAACATTCCCCTACCCCCAGACATGGACATGCCTCCAGCAGAGGGGGAGAAAGGTAGTGACATTGAGGCTGAGATGCAATTGCCCCATCCCAGGGATGATATGAACAGATGTGAAGACCACTATCAACTCGTCACACACTACTTTTAGACACAGAGCACATGCTCATGGCCTAGGCCATACACCGCAATCCACATTGTACAGTGTACAATGTCTAGTCATGATTTGAAATGCAACACCCAGTGTATTGTAACAACACACCTCCCCAGCTATCCCTCCCCACATCCCTTCCCCAACCATCCTCCTGATACCGCCTCCACAACTATCCCTCCCCACACCCCCTCCCCAACTATTTCACGCCCACTCCCCAACTAGTGACACAATGACAATGAGTCAGTCTGAGACACACCCATGCCACAGGTTTGTCCAGGGCCTATGTACGTGGCCGCTTGCTACCTGGCCACCCTTGCGCTGTGTAGCATCCAGGCACATTGTCCTGCACCATGGGCTGCTCTGGAATGAACTAGTGGGTTTTGGGCTGGTGGACTACGTGTGTGATGACTCACTGGGCCGTCGATCCAGGGCCGCATGCAGGGCCATTGCAAGAGACTTGCCCATGGCCGACATTATACTGTTACCCTTGCTGACCCTCCTGACCAGGTGTACAATGGCCAATTCTGCATATCCAAGGGCACCTGCACTGTGACGCCCAGTGGCCTGCACACTTTCCTGCATTACCTAGGCCTCAGTGCCGAGCAGAACCACCTCCCCCCACATCAGGCAGGACTCCTGAGGTGCTGCTGCACCAGGGCCGACAATCCTTCCTGCCTTTCCTCAAAGCGGCAAGGACAGCGGTACATGTCCTGGATTTTGGATAAGGGGGGGTGTAGGGGCTGAGCAGGTTTATGGGGCTGAATTCCACCCGCTCATATGCTGTGTGATCCGAGGTGTTCCCTGTATTCTCAACAGCATCATCACCAGCTTCCTCATCGCTGGTTTCAGGCACATATGATGGTGGTTGTTGGGGTTGGGGAAATGGCCGTCCTCCTGCCACCACCCTAGTAGGAAATTGGTGGGGGCAGCTGTTGTCACCACTGCAGGAGCTACCGGGGTGGTGGGGCAAATGGTGTCACCACGGCAGGAGGTGCAGTGGTGGTGGGGGCAGCTGTTGTGAGCACTGCAGGAGCTGCCAGGCTGGTGGGGGTAGCTGTTGTGACCACTAAAGGAGCTGCCAAGGTGGTGGGGGCAGAAGTGACAGCCACAGTGGGTGCTGCCATGTCCTGGGTGGTGGTGGTGCATAGAGTCGACCGCCTTTCATGTCTGGTGCCCCTTGAGGTGCCTGGTCAGCATCCATCGCTATCAGATGATGTGCCTGAGGGTGGAAGAAAGGCATGATGTTAGGGACTAGTGTGAATTCCAATTGCCCTGATATATGCAATATGTTGATTGCATGGCGTGCTGCTGAGGGGTCATGGTGTGGTGCATGGCATGGTGCACTCATGCATGTGTTGTGTGGCCTCAGCTGCAAGCTCTGGGATGTTGGCACATGCAACACAGCTGTACTGGGACTACCAGGGTGGTTACCATGCATTTGTTGGGGACGGTGGCATGTGGCTTTGTCAGGGAGTGGGGTGTTGGGATGTGAAGAGGGGACCATTGAGGGGGGTTTCATAAGCTGTTGACGGACAACCCATTTGCAGGTCCACCATCTGAATGGTGGCTCATGGTAGATCTGGCAGGGACATGGAAGGTCCATGCCCTTGCCATTCAATGGGAGGGTGGCCATGTGTGGGTGCAGGTAAGGGCTGGCATTGTTGAGGTGGCAGTTGTGCTGTCAGGCAAATATGCAGTACATGGTGACAGGATGCCTTAAGCCTGTGTCTGGGGGGCATGCCTGTGGAGTGTTCATCATGGATTTCAGGCACAGATCATGGTCAGGGGCCTGGGTGTATGCCACAACAGTGCCATGTGTGTTTTTCCTGGTGTGTGGGTGTGACTGCTTGGTGTGTGTGTGACACTGTGCAGGTGACACAGTGAGGTGGCCTGTCTTGTGTTTGGGAATGTGTCCGGCATTAGGGAGCGGTGTATGGGGGGAAAAGTCTCTAGGGCCCCCCTCCCCATACATTTCTCACCAACGTGAGGCCTATGACTCGCCTGTAGCCATCTATGCACCTGGGCCCGGGATGCGGGATGGCTGCGGGTCCATGAGATTGAAGGTCCATGAGATGGATGGATGGATTGTTCATATTAAAATAAGATGGCCCTCTCCCATCCCAGATCAACCACACGTGAAGTTCGAACCTGCCACTACTAATCAAGGATTATTGATGCTGCTCAATATTTAAAAGCAATGTGTGATGTCCCTATGTATTCTATGATTTCCTAAAAATATATAAGTTTAATTAAGGGTGGTAATATGTATGGGTTTTTAGGGTAATGAGTGCCGACCATATTAATAGATTGTCTTTTGAAGTAGTTGTTTATTCTGTGAGCATTATGTTACTCAAATCAGATTATAAGCAGAATGTTGCAGACTCTTTCCTATGCTAATACACACGCCAACCTGTTTCTACCCCATCTTTTAATGTCAGCTTTTCTTGTGTGTCCCGCGCCCAAGTTCAAAACCTTAGCCCTGTGAATGATGTGAAGCTAACAAGACCTTTGTTGATAGAAATTATTTTGCAAACATGGTATTCATGATGTACGAAAATGTGTAATACATACAATATTCACAAGCTCGCATCGTCTTCGATATATATATGTAATTATACTGGCCTAATCCCGTCTCTCATTTATAATGATGTGCATGCAACCCTATAACGTAGACATGCGAGAAGCCACAGGGTCATCTCTCCCTTCCCCTGCAGAGCTGCTCACTCAGCGCCCCACCCTCCTCCCTCCTCAGGCTGGGCTAACAATTGAAGGCCCTTGTTTTACTGATGTCAGAATAATAAAGATGTACCTCCTCGCCTTCCTGCTGAACACGCACAAGGTATTTGCCTTCCCCCATGCCTCCTGACACATGATGCCACCATAAAACCACTTTGTACTTCCATGCTCTGGTTAAAAGTATTATGGGCAACAAGCCACCACGTCCCACTGCCTTTTGATGTACCAGCCATGTGCCCCCTGACCCGACAGTATTTTAGTTCACCCCAACCTCGACTGACCATGGTGGCAGTTTATTAACACTTGTACTAACATACTATAAAGATGTCTCCTACTAAATCTAATAAAGCAGAATGATAAAGGTATCCTGACACATGCCCCTAGATAAGGCACCTGGACTCATGAAGCTGCCCCTTTTTGAATAATGTTTTTTTATGATGATGTATTGAGAACAACTAGAGTTATGTGGAATTTCTCTTGTGATGTTAGATTAACAATTTGCAGGATTTATAAAACAATTTGAAGCAGAAGTTAACAATGAATGTGTATGTGTGGCCAAAAGGGCAAAATGTTAGTGCAGCCAAGATGTATGAACTCAAACAGCTCTTGACCTGGTACTCCACCCTGGAGGGGTGGGGGGCTGCTGGTGCCCTCGGATTGCAGTGGATTGTGATTTTGATGATGGCCGCTGGCCAGTTTCCTGTTCCAGCGATCACGTAATTTCCGGTCATGATATTTCCGGTCATGGTATAAGTGGGTGCTGCTGTTTCTGGTTCCGTTGTGTCTGGATGACGGTGCGGCCTGCGTACAACCTTTTCTCCAGTGTTTCTGTGATGCTGGTGTGACTCTTTCTTGCACTCAGCTGACAAACCATAATCGTCCATTGATTCTGGTGTTACGGGGTGCCGGAACTGGTCGGAAAGGAATGACGGTAACACTGAGAATTTACCTCCACACTCGTAATGAAGCCCATAATCTTTCAAATGAGTATGTTTTACCATCTCAAGAGTAGAATGTAAACTTTGTACCATTCTTGTAATCAACATCCTATTTAACAATGCAAGTGACTTATATATTGTTTTGCACTGATACAGCTTAACTTGAAGATACCATATTGTGTTGTGATTCGCAGCCAGTATACTTATGTGGTGAAACTGACTCTCACATCTCTGTTGCTCAAGACAAGCCAGAGTGACACAGAAGTAGTTTGTTCACAAACTTCACAGTCAATCAAATTTCTGTTGCCTCTTGATTTGTCGTTGTACATTATCATTTTTCTGTAACATTTGTGAGACATTCTTTAAGACTCTATAAGAGTACTTGTCAATGTTACACCATGAATTACTTTTCCATAATGGATGTTCTTTTGTTACTTCGACCGAACACTGTTCTAATATATCTCCTTCATTAGTTGTTGAATTTTGGATTTCTTCTCTGGCAGAAATCATGTTACCTATAACTTTATATCCACGTCCACTTTCTGCAATGGCAAGAGTCACATTGCATTTTAGAATTGAAGTCTTTCACTGAATGATCTTTCATTTTGTGAAGTGTGTCTCCACTCTCCTCTAAACACATCACAAATGTTCCCTCTTGTAAGTACACAACTTTACATAGAATCCTTTTTGACCTTAGTCAATTTATTTAATTTGTTCAACACGGAAATGAACAATTCACCTTTCACGTGAAACACATTTGTAATAATTCCCTCCTATTTTCCTGCAAGAAACAATTCTTGACATGAACACAATCTAATGTCACACTTCTCAAAAGATTTGAGAAACACTTGAGAGCAAAACCTTTGAATGCACATTATTAATCCTGTTTCTCACAAGTAAAGCAGTACTTATTTTATTTAACTACCTCCCATTTCTGAATACACTGCAATGATAGAAATACCATTTTTCTCTTGACAATTTTACATGAAATTTCAATGGTTCCATTAGATTCAGTAGTTGAGATGGCTTCTCTCTCAAATTGTACATTTTCACATATTTGCTGTTCAGCACACATTAGTAAATAAGTATATTTACAACTTTGCACACAACATGAAACATCAGCTGGAAAATGTTTAGATTTAGAAATTTGACTTCCCTGCACATATTGTTCCTTCCTTTTGTCACGCTGTGCCCAGTTCTTTGAAGGCAGTGTGACTATAAACTGTAGAAAAAAAACATAATCAATAAAGGGCTCGTCGAGGCGATGGTTGCTGCACACATGACCTTCCAAGGGGTAAAGTGATGTAGACATCCATTAGACACCCAAAACTGAGGGGGTACAATTAAGCATCACCACTAACCAACCACACTAAAAAACTCATCCCTCTGCGTATACCTGACAAACTGAACCATACACAACCATACATTTCCAGCGCAACAAACTGCATGCAGTTCACTACACCGCAACAACAAAACAAACCACACATAGCCTCACACAACAGCACACGATGGCTACCAGCCAAAAATACACACCTACGCTCAGCGAACAGTGTAAACCCAACTGAATCTGCCAACAGCACATCACAGCTCTCTAGCTCTTTTTCCTGCTCAGTTCTACTAACCTACTCCCACTGACCTTATCATCTTGCTTTACAGCTCCACCAGAGCACCAGGGGATAGTGTATGATATAAAACCCTTTAACATAACATGGCATAACATAACATAACTTCAATTTCAACACCTGATCCCTATTGCTTCCATGGACTATAATAAAAATGATTAATCAAGTACCCCATGCCAATCCATTCTACACACTCCATGTCATAGACACATTACAGAGTAAGTGGGGTTATCACATGCAGAGCCTTGTACAATATTCCATGCACTTGATTTAAACATAGACAATAGGAATGTATTACAGGAACCTAATTAAGTTGTAGAGGATTGTGCAACCATTCTTCTGTATCCAAAAATCTGCTGTACAATTTCTAAAAGCATCACTTGGCAGTCTTAATGGTAAGGGATTATGACTGTTCCACTGTCAAAAATATAGTAAGCTGCAGATTGTACTGTCTTTAAGTTGTGAGAAAGTATGCCAATATAATTCTATTGAAAACAGCAAAAATAAAATACTACTATCAATTTCACCCCTGCTGTGGGAGGTGGCCATGGCCAGTAACAGCCCGCCAGCATGAACCAAGGTAAGGCCGAGTTGAGTGAGGGCCTCTCTGAGGGTTGTGGGTCATTATTGGCCATGGACACCCCACACATAGCCTTTTGCACCCTAAAGTTTATCCAGGGTGCAAATGTTTTGTTTTACTTACTCTGGAGATTGGCCACCCAAGCAACAGCAATCAAAACAAGCTGGCCACCGCCATAGGGAAAAGGGACTTACTCCCTTTTCCCTTTCTATGGTGGCCAGAGCAGGAGGTGTGCTGGACAGGAGCATAAAGCTCCAGGTATGCAGGTAAGTTGGGAGGGATGGAAGGGAGGTAGAGGTTTGGTTTGTTTCAGTTTTGGATTTGTGGGGATGTAACAGGGAGATGCTCCCTGTTGAGTCCCCATTAAAAAAAAAGAGCCACCCGGGGAGCAACATTGCTTGGCTGGAAACAGCATGCAGATAAAATGTATTCTCACCTGCTGTTCCAGTCATCTGATTATCCCAGTGCCTTCCCCGTGTGTGAATTTCCCTCTCCTCTTTCACACACATTTTATAGCATGTCTCCTGCGGTGTACTACCACTATTACCCACAACTGAAACATAATGCATACTATACCTTTTTATATCTTCAAACACCAATTCCCAGCCCTTGCCATTCACTTTAGCAGCATATTAAATAGTAACATTGATAAAAAGTTAGTGTTTGCATCTGGCACTAACTTACATTTGATGCACACTATGTACTAGCTCAGAGCTATAGCCAGTATTGTGTAACAAGTGCACCCTAAAGCTGATGTATTTGGCCCACCTCACTGACATTAATGTCGACTGGGCACTTATCCTTTCTACGCCCCTGTTCTATCTCCTGTTTCTCCAGAGCAGGCTCCTGCCTAACTGGTTATGCCCGATACCCTAGAGCTGCTTTTTGCACCTAGTCAACATATCTCATTTTCAAACCTTGTAACTCTCAGAAAATATTTCCACACTCCTAAACCGCTTCATTACAGTGAAAGGAAACATTACACATTCGAGCAGTTTTCAGTTATTAATACACACATGCCCACAGAGCACAGCTCAACATGACAGGGAATCTACACAGTTATAATTAAACAGTTATTGCATGATAAGCAATGTCCCCACATGACCTTATACCCCGTGCAACAAATACACCTTTCTAAATATGGTTCAACTCTACATCTGCACATTTCCTGTTATGCTTGCTTCGTAATATATGAAAAATGCATTGTACACAGTGATAATTACAATCTGGTGAAATTCGCAATGCTGCCTTTTGTTGGTATTACCACCTTCAGAACAGGTCTTAAGTACCGGAAAGGTCGTTAAGCCTTTTAACGTCCTTTTCGGTACTTAACACCTACTTGAGGATCGGGCCCTAATTTCTAACACCTTCACTTGGTAGCCTTCACATTAAAGGACTATGACTGTTGTACTGTCAAAAGTATGAAGAGCTGCAGATTCTACTGCCTTCAAATTGTGGGCAAATATGCCAATACAATTCTATCAAAAAGAGCATGAATTAAATGCTACTTCCATTTACAATTCTCCCCTCTCCTGTTACACACAAATTAACCAGCATGTCTGCTGCAATTTATTAGCAATATTATCCACAACTATAAGGTAACGCAGCCTACACCTTTCCATAACGTCTAAACTACAAGCCCCAAAAGCCTTCACCATTCACTATTCCACCAGATGCTGGCATTCATTGAACACCAATATATCTCTAGGGTTCGAAATGTTCACCAGCTGGAGCTATTTAGCTCCTGGATATAGCCACAGGGAGCCTGGTTAGTTTAATTCAACTGCTACCAGCAGCTACATTTCACTCCATTGTCAAATGCTGCCATACCTAGCTATCCAATATTAACTGTGCATGTTTGGGAATGTATATAAATAAAATGAAGAATATACCTAAGTATAGCATATTCAATAGTATAAAATGGATACAAAGTTAAGAATGTGCATCTTGCGAAAAGTTACATTTGCTACACAATATGTACTAGCTCAGAGCTGTAACCCAAATTGTCAAACAAGTGCAGCCTTAAGCTAATGTACTTGCCCCACCTCGGCAACATGTACATCTACACATACCCATACAGCACTTCTGAGTGGGCATTTACATATTTTAGATGGACCTTCAATACTCAGGCCCTACCCTGTCTACACCTCTGTTCTAGCTTCTGGTTCTTCATAACAGCCTCATGCCTAACTGGGTATGCCTGATATCCAGGAGCTGCTTATTGCTCCTGGTCAACAAATCTCAATTGCAATCCCTGTTTCTATCAGAAAATATTTGCACACTCCTAAACACCTTCAGTACACTGAAAGTAAGCATTACCAATTTCACCAGTTCTCAGTCATGTAGACCCCTGGCTAATGCATTTTTCATGTACTGCCACGCAAACCTAACAGGGAATCTGCACACTTTTAATGAAACCTTCCCTCACCAGATGTCCATGTTGTGCAGGGTCTAATCTCTTTCCAAACATTGTCTATGAAGTTCACACAGCAACACCTATTCATAATGAAAGTGCATGTTTCCCATTAAGCAATCGTGTGTCCACCAGTTACATTTATAGCGAGTGCCCTGCTCACCGTGTAAGCACATCAAATAGTGGTCACAAAAAATAACTTACATATCGCACCAGCATTGCAAATAACATTTCCTCAGTTCACAATATACAATTAAAATTTAAAAATGAATCCATTCTGCATGTGGTAATACACAGACTCCACAGAATGTTGACCTGCTCATTTAAATCCAATAATGCAAAAACAAAAGTAATCCACCATGTAGTGCTGCAATGTATTACAAAATATTACCCACAGCTGGAAGACACTGCACCCTACACCTTTCCAAATCTTATAAACTACAATTTCTATAAACCTTCACTAATCAGTACACCAGTACATGCTACAATGCATTCCTATGACATACACTTCCAAAACGCTACACCTTACCGTACAGAATACAAAAACACCTACTTACACCACTTCCTCTTTTCATTTCATACATTGTACAAATGATAGTAAGCTGCCAGCAATAGAAAGTAAGGATTACTTATTCTTCCTGTTTACAGATATCAGTAGTCATGGCAAATGTATTTCTCAATCTCATTTCACATTATTATTGAACATTCACGTTGCTACACAAACACAATTTTGAAAGCACACATTCTGCACAGAATAACCTTTCTCACAAACCAGGATGCTATCCTTCAGTATCCAAACAGTAAATCAAACAATTAATGTTCTTTGTGCCCAACACAATCACGCTACTGCCTCAAATATGTAAGTATTTGCAGACACTCACTGTCAGCTTTTGAAAAAAGATCCAAAGCTCTTCACATGAGCCAAGCAATCCGCGTCAGCACAGTTGGGCTCTGCTTTCAAAATGAAATTCCTGCATAATTCACCATGTCTCGACAGGCTAGTGACAGCAGTGACAACATTGTGGCGGTCATCATTCCTGCAGACCACCAGCATGATGATATCAACTGGGTCGCCAACCCCCCCCCCTCCCGAAGCAGAGATGTGTGCCATGCACACCTCATCCGACAGCTGGGGGTATTTCATGGTTAAGGAACACAAATCCCTAAAGGAGGTGGAGGAGGTCCATTGTAGCTTTTGTCAAAAGGTCCTGCGATGGGGACCTTCCATCACACCATCCCAGAGCATAGGCACCGCCTCATTAATTCAACATATAGTGAGGGTGCACTGGGATGAAGTGGATGAGTCCTACCGGTCGGCCCACTATCAACAGAAGTTGAAAGCCCATGGACCTCAGGCTTCATGCTGCTACCTCAGTGCCGCATCCACCTCTTCAGCTTCACCATCATCAGCTCCTGCCACACCTACAGCCTCCAGTGGGCTCTCAGCTGCAGTGCCTTTGACCAACTGGGAAATGACACTAGAAACACCTGCAACCGAACCTGATCCTCTATGCACAGTGGTGAATCTATGCATGTGCAGAGTATTATGCCTCATGTGCCACAATTATATTCCCACAGGAGATGCCACCCTTGCTGAGTGGGTAGTGGCTATTTCACAGCATCAATCCATCTGCCACCGCTAGGCTTTCCCTCCTTTTTTAATAAAAAAAACACACACAAAAATACAAAAGTCAACAAACCTTCGAAGCATATGTTCTCTTTTTCCACCTGTAAGGGTGCAGAGGAAGGACTCTGATATAAAGGAGGCATATTTGGGGCCCTTGACTTTTATTAGTAAATGTAAAGCAAGAGAAAACATATCTTACCTTAGATCTTTAGTTGAAGCAGGGAAACCCCTCTTAGAAATAGGAGACTGTTAAAGTAAAAATGCCAGCCGTCCAGTATCAAGAAATCCCTACTTCTGGTCCTTACACTACAAACTAATAAATAACAAAGCACTGTACTGATCCCAGGAGAATGCATCCCTTCTACTGGGTTATTGACAAGGTTCCACCCAATGTCTCCTGGTTGGACCAGGAGAATGCCTCCCTTCTTCTAGCATTCAGTCTTAAACAATGTGGAAGAATGGCTCCCTTCCTAAGGTCACAAAGTTCCAAAATAATGTTCAAAATAATAAGACTAGCAGAATG